>NC_092338.1:371556250-371875000 GCF_046630445.1 Rutidosis leptorrhynchoides
TCTCTCCGCCACATCAGCGCCATATCAGCACAAACCCTTTCACATTCCTTTCACTAAACACTCACAATCATACACTCCATTTCCAACTTTAACCAATTTTAAATTATTACTTAAATACAATAAATAAATACAAATAACATTTTATTAAATAAAATTAAAACATTATATTATTAAAAATTTAAAACATTACATAATTAAATAAATAAATAAAATACAATAAATAACGCTAATTGTTTCGAACAATATAATCATTCGGGAGTGTCCAAATGTGTTCGATCACATTGTTGCGAAGGTTATGATGCGCTCTTCGATCTCGCATCTCTCGATCCACCCGATATTGGAGCTCAACTCTTTCCTGCAAGTACGTTGCGGCATGTTTTCTTGATGTCGGAGATAATCCTCTTCAAGGCCACATATGTTGCGCTCGTTGTCTTCGGTAATCATGTTGTGAAGTATAACACAAGTGTACATGATTCGACGTATTTTATTGATATTATAAGGTCTTGTTGGGTGTTTTAGTATTGCCCAACGACCTTGAAGAACACCGAAAGCTCGTTCCACGTCTTTTCTCGCGGCTTCTTGAAAACGTTTAAACTTTATATTTTTTGGCTCAAGTGGATATTTAAACGACTTGACAAGTGTTGCCCATTCTGGGTATATGCCATCTACCAGTTCATACCCTTTTGAGAATTCGTGCCCGTTGATAGTGTAATGAACCTCCGGAGCTCGACCATCCAATAAATCTTCGAACAAATCCGATTCATTATGAACATTAATATCATTGTTCGAACCCGCTGGACCAAAGAAAGCATGCCAAATCCACATATCGTAGGTGTGACGATCGCTCCAAATCCATATGGACGAACACGTCATTCATCAATTTCATTGTGAGGTATTTGACCTCTATATGATATGTTTTGTAAACATTGCATTCTTTTGAAAAAGCACACCATAAATGAATATTTAAATCAAAGGTTTCGACATCTGATGATTTCTACATATAGACAATCACCGTAAATAATAGTTTACAATAGTAATTCCGTTGACAATGCAGTCAAAATAAGATACATGGTGATGATTTGGTGAATGCAACGTTTTCTTGATAAATATGCCATGTAAGACTCCATGCACATAGCTTGTCTAACATATAAGCAAACAGCGGTTGGTGAGTTCATTGTTTTAGTGTTTCGCATAATCTGTATATAAAGGTGGATCACAAGATTTCAGTTGTTTCATCCAGAAACGTTTATCAAAATATTCTACAAGATTGAGCACCCTGGTAACTAAGCTTTAACGTTATAATAAGTACCCCTGTTTTAACATACATGCAACCAACATGTACAATACACGCAATCTAACGACCCATCCTAATCCACAAGGACGAATACATTACATTTGGTTACATTGCGAGGTACTAGACCTCTATATGATACATTTTACAAACATTGCATTCGTTTTTGAAAAGACAATCTTTCATTACATCGAAAGTTGACGGCATGCATACCATTTTATAATATATCTAACTATAATTGACTTAATAATAATCTTGATAAACTCAACGACTCGAATGCAACGTCTTTTGAAATATGTCCTGAATGACTCCAAGTAATGTCTCTAAAATGAGCAAGTGCACAGCGGAAGATTTCTTTCATACCTGAGAATAAACATGCTTTAAAGTGTCAACCAAAAGGTTGGTGAGTTCATTAGTTTAACATAAATAATCCTTTCCTAATTTTAATAGACCACAAGATTTCATACTTCCATTTCTCATAATCATACGTCCCATGCATAGAGACAAAAATATCATTCATATGGATTGAACACCTGGTAACCGACATTCACAATATGTATATAAGAATATCCCCATCATTCCGGGATCCTCCTTCGGACACGATATAAATTTCGAAGTATTAAAGCATCCGGTACTTTGGATTGGGCTTGTTGGGCCCGATAGATCTATCTTTAGAGTTCGCATCAATTAGGGTGTCTGTTCCCTAATTCTTAGATTACCAGACTTAATAAAAAAGGGCATATTCGATTTCGATCATTCAACCATATAATGTAGTTTCGATTACTTGTGTCTATTTCGTAAAACATTTATAAAAGCGCATGCATTTTCAGTCCCAAAAATATATATTGCAAAAGCATTTAAAAAGGGAGTGATGAAACTCACTATAATGTATTTTGTAGTAAAAATACATATGACGACATTGAACAATGCAGGGTTGGCCTCGGATTCACGAACCTATATCAAGTATTAACACATTATAGTATAAATCAATTAAGTTTATATATTTGTTATGTATTAATTATTCTTATAATATATTATGATACTTATTTGATATTTAATTAATGTTATATCAATAATATTAGTTGAAACATAATTTTTATGTAATATTAGTATATTTTATGTTATAATATATTTACATATATATCTTTTGTTTTGCAAAATTAATAATCGTAGAAATACCTGACTAAGGGTAATAATAATAATACTAATAGTATGATACTAGTAATAATAATGATAATAATGATTATCATACTTATATGGTGATAATAATATTTATAATACTAATAATAACAATCATAATAACAATACTATTAAATGATCATAAATTCTTATTTTAGTAATAATAATAGTAATAATTATATTACTACTAATAATAACAATAATAATAATAATATTATTAATTTTAGAAATGAGAACTACCTTCAAAGAGCTTTTCTAAAAAAAACTGCCCCAAACAAGGCTCGAACTCGAGACCTCTCACCCACCCGCAAAAACCCTTAACCATTCTGTCATCCATGTTTTTCTGACTTATAAGGCAACCCAAACATATATATCTAGTATTTTTTTCATCTTAGTTCATCATCTTCTTCACCAAGTTTAAAATCAAACGGGGGCAAAAACTCAACAACAATCGAACGGGTTTTCATTTATGACTTGTAAACAACATGAAACAAAAAAAAAATGTGTTCATGATATAAAAAAATGAGAAAAAAAAACACAAAAAATCCTACTGCTTGCTTGTAGCTAGAAAAAAAAAATTTTTGTTTTCAATTTTGAGTTCGTTTTGGACAATCTTTACAACATGAAACATGTTTCAAATCATTCCTAAAATCTATCAAAATCATCAATTTAACTTAAAACATCAAAACAAGCTCTAATTTCTCCAAGAACAAAAGAGTTGACTTTTGACAATTTAACTTTGACTCGCAAATTCGAATTCGTTATTAAGAATTGGAACTTGAGATTTTGCAGGAAGTTTAAGTAATTGATTCCTAACAACTCTGCATTTTTAGTTTTTGAAATTTGTTTCGAATTTACGTTAGTGTATATTACCGTGAAGAACTCAAGAACTCAAAAATTGATTTTTAGATTAAGAGTGTTATAGGTTATGATTACAACATGAATTGTGTTGCAAATCATTCCTATAATCTTTATGGATCATCAAATTAACTGGAGATATCAAAACAAACTCGAATTTGATTCAAGAACACTTAGTTGACTTTTAAAACCAAAACTTTGACTCCAAAATTAGAGATTAATAGAAAGAATTGAGGATTGAAAACTTACAGATAGTTTAGATAGATGATTCCTAACAAGACTGTATTATTACATTTTGAAAATTCATTCAAAATCAAAATATGATGAAAAAGATAAATGTACAGAGTGTGGAGCTTATTTTCTGGGTTTTTCAGTTTTATTCAATCACTTAATGCAATAGACAATATATAGCAAAGGATTTCTGTTTTGAATTGTGATTGAAGTAGACTCATAACAAACTCCGACAGATACAAAAATCATATACAATAGGGATGTGGATGTGAAACTGAATGGTACTAGTTCTTGATTCTTTTTTTTTATAATTAAATTAATATTAATAATTGATAATATATTAATAATAATTATTATTATATAAGTACTAATGATACAAAATTCATAAAATGATAATAATAATACTATTAGTGTTAATAATAATAAATTGTATTAGTTTCTAATAATTTGTACGTTGTCACCCGTCTTACGTTCCGGTTCCGGTTTCTCGAACGCATTTTCGTATGCTTAGAAAACTGATACCTTTCATTTCGCGAATTGTACCTTTATTAATAATTAGACTTAAATTAATGGAAAACTAACCCACTCAAAGTGTAACTTAATCTTTTGAGTGTTTTGGTCATTTACTTCTATAAATCATAGTCTCGTTATTTATCAAAGTATATTTAATAATATTAAATCAAAACGTTTTATGACTAATTTGATATTATTATTCATCACTTTGTAAAATAAAAATATATTTTCATTTAAAATATAAACTTGTACATACCGTATATAATGGAAATATTAATGTAATAATATAATATTTAGTTTTTCCAAACTAATAATAGTTCAAAAGTTTATTTTAAATTCGTTTAGAAAATCTTATAACACGTAACGTTTATACTTTAAACTTAATTTGATATAATTCATTTATGCGCCAACGTTTAGTTTAATTTCCTTAAACTTTCTAAATAATATATCTTAATATTGATCAAATCAAATAACAAGTGTTGCTATCGTTTACATAAATAATTTATAATCAGATATGTATTTAATATACATAAACACGTTTTAAATACACGTTGCAAGTTATTTAAATATATCTTAACAATTAATATTCAACTTACGTTATTTAACAAAGACATTTTAATAACCAAGTTATATTACATTGGAAAACGTTTTCGCCTGTTTGTAAATAGATCAATCAAGTAATATGAAATTCAATTCTCCACTAACATTTGTCTGACACTAGATAAGTGATACTTTGTTTTCATTTGAAAATCACTTTATCATTTATTCCGAATACCGTTAAAAATAAACGATTTCTCAAATCAACGTGGACCTCATAACAGAGACTCGTAATCATAATTCAATGTATCTGATAATTCAATCATATGATATTATCTTTTAATTTCGTCAATAACTATATTAACTTATATTGAAACAAAATACGTTCTTGTAAAGTATTATATGTCTAATACTTTGTTAACGTTTTCAACTAATAAGTATATATTATATATACATATCAATATACACATAAATGTTCGTGAATCGTTGAGCATAGTCCAAGGGTAATTGATTACATGAATATAGATTTCAAAACTTTCGAGACTCAACATTACAGATTTTGCTTATCGTGTCGGAAACATATAAAGATTAAAGTTTAAATTTGATCGGAAATTTCTGGGTCATCACAGTACCTACCCGTTAAAGAAATTTCGTCCCGAAATTTGATCGAGGTCGTCATGCTAACTATAAAAATGTCTTCATGACGAATATGAGTCGATGAATAGAGTTTTATCATCATTGAGTAATATAGATAAAACAATTTGATTACGTGAAGAGTATAAGGGAAGCTATCGCAGGAGAGTGAAATGAGTAACTGTATATTCGTTTTAACCGATGACGTAGTTATGATTTGTTTCCGGATTTCATGGAATTTAAAGAAAATCTTTGCGATAAGATTTGGTTCTTCGGCGATTAAGGAAATTTGGATCTTCTTTGATTAAATGCAATAATTTGTTGCGATCGCTCTGTCGGATATTTTACTATAAATCCATCCCCTTTGTTTCCTTATTTTCACAACTCACAACTTTTATTTTTCTCCTCAATTCATACTTTAAAACATTCGTCAATATGCTCCATCCCGTTTTGATTCTTGATATACTCTTAACTTTCATATCTATCATTCTTCTTTTCCATCTATCGCCGGAAGAATCTATTCACTTATAATATACTCTGGGTTTTATAGTGTTCTTAGTTCTCCCGTGTCTTTATATTGCTATATGCATCGATATATACGGTTTATAAATTCTGGGTGGTTGTTGGGTTTTATATCTTTTCTTATATTTTGATGTCCCTACTTCTGTCTCCCCTAATCATTGTCATCCATTGTTAATGCTCTCTCCTATTTGCTGCGATTTATACCCCAATTTTTATTTCAGAGTTTTGTCCTTTCGTTTCTTCTTCTTGTGATTAAGCACCGCTTGTAATGGTCCAGAATTTGCAGATATGAATTTCGGAATGAACATTGTTAATGTTCTAAGAAGAAAATCGTAATGGTACGATCTTAATTTGATAAATTACCAGAATATCCGGAAAGATAGAACTATCAAGAAGATATGTTCTTAATATGTTTAGAGATTGGGTAGAATGTAAGAGTCGTGTAAATGGCACATGATGACGATATGTTCTGTGAATTATCACGTTCCATTAGAAACTCAGCATGAATTACTGTAATATAATCAAGTTGATCAAATGTCATTATATTATACTAACTCATGCTTCAGTTCCCAACACTACTTCAAAATCATTTATATTTTCTACTCGAAGGTTTTAGAATTTAGAAACTAAAATAGTTTCTTTTATGATGTAACACAGATAACACGAAGAGATAACCAATTTCGAATAAGAAGAGTTTTGAAAATATCCTCATAAATATCAAAGATATTTATGATGATATTTTCAGAATTTCTAAGATCGAAGGTTGATGAAGAAATATTTTCCACAAGATTTAATATGAGTATAGAGCAAGGTTTTCTCTAAAGATTTCATTGGATACAGAATTATCTGGATTCTTTGAATATAGGGTTTGGTCCTTGTATTTGTCCTTGGCCTCCTTCATGGTTAGCTCAATCCGTTTTCAAGTTCCAACTTTTCTGAGTTTTTCCAACATGCTATTCTTTATTATCAAACTTCTGGCTGTTAAGATCGTTTACAGTTTTTACTGCTTCATTCAGCTTTTTCAACATTTCGAGTATTGATTCGTAGACTGGGTGCTTTTCATAATTTCAGAATGGAAGGTCATAATTCTAAGAGATAAAGGTTATATGTATACCTATAACTGTTGTTGTAGAATTGTTGCGGGATTCAAAATACTGATTGCTGATTCCCGGTAATTGGTATGACAATACTCGTTACAAGATGCAGACGAATATATGATAAGGTTTTAATGAACAGATATAATGGTTCTTCGAAGGGACTTAAGACAATGTGTAATGAAGTTGCTGGTAAGTTTACTGCTAATGTGGCGGAATATAAAAGGTTCCCCAACAACGATGGCAAAAGGCATATTTATATATCAAGGCTATAATAAGGCTAATCCGAATGAAAGTCGAAGTTGACTTGCTGGAGCTGTGACAAAATTTGCTAATTGGGAAAGAGATTGCAAAGTTATTTTTGGCAGTAATAACGTTAAAGGAATTAGCACAGCTACGTGTTAAATGTTTACTCAGTTTTCGAGAGTTTTCAGGTGCATAACTATACGCATCAATCTTTTCTTCCGTAGACGAAGTGCGGTTGGTTCATCCTCTCAATTGAGGTGTTTTCAAGAAATATGAAATGTTTGAACGCAGATTGGAATCGTCAAGATACAAATGAGGTTTAAGATGAAATCAAGTGGCAACTTGAAGAATTGTTTAGTTTCATAGGTTATAATCAATATTTTAATTCATTATAATTGTCCAATGTTTTTAGTCCACAGTCGATAGTCCACAGTTAACAATCCACTGATTTATATATAGTTTAATATATAATATTCGAATTAATTAATATGTATCGTGACCCGTATACGTCTCAGACTCGATCACAACTCAAACTATATATATTATTATAGAATCAACCTTGACCCTGTATAGCTAACTCCCGCATTACTGCATATAGAGTGTCTATGGTTACTCCAAATAATATATATAGATGCGTCGATATGATATGTCAAAACCTTGTATACGTGTCCCGATATTTAAAGTGCGTAAAATAAATAACAGAAATTAAATGACGATAAATAAAGTGCGTAAAGTAAATAACAGAAATTAAATGATGATAAATAAAGTGCGTAAAGTAAATAACAGAAATTAAATGACGATAAATAAAATTGCGAGAATGTAAATTGCGATAAATAAAGTGTAATCAGTTAGCTGGGAACAATTAGTTAGGAACAGTTAGCGTGGATTCTTAACAAAATTTCTCATAGTTAATTTGTTTGTTTCTAACAAATTTTATTTTGTCCAATGTTTTCTTCATTATGCCACTTGTTGGATTATGATAAATCAAAATCCAAATATGAAATTGGATGAATGTGGTTATTCTGTGGTGAACGGATTTGTTTATCGGTGGACGTAAGTAGGATAGTAAACGACTGTTGAATTAGATTCGAAGAATGTACAGTGTAACTTATTAATGTGAAATCTAAATATTCCTCGGGTATTACCTACCCGTTAAAATATTTTCACCATTAACAGTTTGTACACAAGAATTTTTTTTTTTTAATTACAATCTTTATGAAAATATAAATACATATATATCTTCTTCAGATGTAATCATAGATTTAATGAGTCAATATGATATTAAACTCATTTGATTTACCGTTGGAACAAGAATATATAATCTCTAAAACATTAGAGATTACATAATCGCCATGTCGAACGAAGATAAATGATGTAGAACGATACGTAGAACGATAATTATACTCAAGGTATAGAATGAGACGTCGAGGCATGGGTTGTTGATGGCACTGGTGTTGTTATTGATGGTACTGTTGGTGCTGGTGATGTTGTTGAAGCTGGTAATTTTTGCACCATATTCTCCAGATTGATTACTCGAGCGCGAAGTTCATTGACTTCTTCTATTATTCCAGGATGATTGTCGGTCGGTACGAGCGGATGAATAAGGTTTAGAATTTTAGATAGAATACAATCGTGGTGAGATATTTTGGAAATGGGGGTGAAAATGGTGTTTCAGACTGGTTCGCCGGTAAGTGCTTCAGTTTCATTGCCAAGAGGTAAATTCGGTTGGTGGGTGGAAAGGATCGCCTTCCTCTCGTCTCCATCAGTTAAGTCGACTACGAACCCATCAGATGAATTGGAGATGATTGATTGGTTGATTCATTCTGGTGACGTTGCCTCCGGAGCTTAGGTGAACATCCGTGTCGGAATAGCTGTCGGAATAACTATCGGATTAGCTATCGAAGTCTGAGGGACTCGAACTGGTTGAGGGATTCATCTCGTACGATCAGATGAAGTATTTTCGATAAGAAACAGATTATAGGATGTAGATTAGTACCCTGCAATACATAATTCACATATGCGTATACAATACTAAAATCCCATATGTTACGGAGGAATCTACGAAAGTTGTCAGACAAAGTCTACAGTACAAGATATGCTAAGATATGAATTAGCAGATACGCTAAGATACGAATTTTGTCTATACACTATTCATGCAATCATTGCAATAAGATGCGTCTAGACTAAGAATGATAAGCAGGTAATTTCCTAAGGATGATAAATAGATGATTTTCGACAAAAAATGATAAGCAAAACTTTTCACATGCAGACACGGTCGAAGTCCAGACTCACTATTGCATCCTAACGACTATCAGTTAGACTCACTAATGCAAGACCTAGTTCGCTAAGACCACCGCTCTGATAGCACTCTAACGACCCGTCCTAATCCACAAGGACGAATACATTACATTTGGTTACATTGCGAGGTACTAGACCTCCATATGATACATTTTACAAACATTGCATTCGTTTTTGAAAAGACAATCTTTCATTACATCGAAAGTTGACGGCATGCATACCATTTTATAATATATCTAACTATAATTGACTTAATAATAATCTTGATGAACTCAACGACTCGAATGCAACGTCTTTTGAAATATGTCCTGAATGACTCCAAGTAATGTCTCTAAAATGAGCAAGTGCACAGCGGAAGATTTCTTTCATACCTGAGAATAAACATGCTTTAAAGTGTCAACCAAAAGGTTGGTGAGTTCATTAGTTTAACATAAATAATCCTTTCCTAATTTTAATAGACCACAAGATTTCATACTTCCATTTCTCATAATCATACGTCTCATGCATAGAGATAAAAATATCATTCATATGGATTGAACACCTGGTAACCGACATTCACAATATGTATATAAGAATATCCCCATCATTCCGGGATCCTCCTTCGGACATGATATAAATTTCGAAGTACTAAAGCATCCGGTACTTTGGATGGGGCTTGTTGGGCCCGATAGATCTATCTTTAGAGTTCGCGTCAATTAGGGTGTCTGTTCCCTAATTCTTAGATTACCAGACTTAATAAAAAGGGGCATATTCGATTTCGATCATTCAACCATATAATGTAGTTTCGATTACTTGTGTCTATTTCGTAAAACATTTATAAAAGCGCATGCATTTTCAGTCCCAAAAATATATATTGCAAAAGCATTTAAAAAGGGAGTGATGAAACTCACTATAATGTATTTTGTAGTAAAAATACATATGACGACATTGAACAATGCAGGGTTGGCCTCGGATTCACGAACCTATATCAAGTATTAACACATTATAGTATAAATCAATTAAGTTTATATATTTGTTATGTATTAATTATTCTTATAATATATTATGATACTTATTTGATATTTAATTAATGTTATATCAATAATATTAGTTGAAACATAATTTTTATGTAATATTAGTATATTTTATGTTATAATATATTTACATATATATCTTTTGTTTTGCAAAATTAATAATCATAGAAATACCTGACTAAGGGTAATAATAATAATACTAATAGTATGATACTAGTAATAATAATGATAATAATGATTATCATACTTATATGGTGATAATAATATTTATAATACTAATAATAACAATCATAATAACAATACTATTAAATGATCATAAATTCTTATTTTAGTAATAATAATAGTAATAATTATATTACTACTAATAATAACAATAATAATAATAATATTAATTTTAGAAATGAGAACTACCTTCAAAGAGCTTTTCTAAAAAAAACTGCCCCAAACAGGGCTCGAACTCGAGACCTCTCACCCACCCGCAAAAACCCTTAACCATTCTGCCATCCATGTTTTTCTGACTTATAAGGCAACCCAAACATATATATCTAGTATTTCTTTCATCTTAGTTCATCATCTTCTTCACCAAGTTTAAAATCAAACGGGGGCAAAAACTCAACAACAATCGAACGGGTTTTCATTTATGACTTGTAAACAACATGAAACAAAAAAAAAAATGTGTTCATGATATAAAAAAAATGAGAAAAAAAAAAACACAAAAAATCCTACTGCTTGCTTGTAGCTAGAAAAAAAAAATTTTTGTTTTCAATTTTGAGTTCGTTTTGGACAATCTTTACAACATGAAACATGTTTCAAATCATTCCTAAAATCTATCAAAATCATCAATTTAACTTAAAACATCAAAACAAGCTCTAATTTCTCCAAGAACAAAACAGTTGACTTTTGACAATTTAACTTTGACTCGCAAATTCGAATTCGTTATTAAGAATTGGAACTTGAGATTTTGCAGGAAGTTTATGTAATTGATTCCTAACAACTCTGCATTTTTAGTTTTTGAAATTTGTTTCGAATTTACGTTAGTGTATATTACTGTGAAGAACTCAAGAACTCAAAAATTAATTTTTAGATTAAGAGTGTTATAGGTTATGATTACAACATGGATTGTGTTTTAAATCATTCCTATAATCTTTATGGATCATCAAATTAACTGGAGATATCAAAACAAACTCGAATTTGATTCAAGAACACTTAGTTGACTTTTAAAACCAAAACTTTGACTCCAAAATTTGAGATTAATAGAAAGAATTGAGGATTGAAAACTTACAGATAGTTTAGATAGATGATTCCTAACAAGACTGTATTATTACATTTTGAAAATTCATTCAAAATCAAAATATGATGAAAAAGATAAATGTACAGAGTGTGGAGCTTATTTTCTGGGTTTTTCAGTTTTATTCAATCACTGAATGCAATAGACAATATATAGCAAAGGATTTCTGTTTTGAATTGTGATTGAAGCAGACTCATAACAAACTCTGACAGATACAAAAATCATATACAGTAGGGATGTGGATGTGAAATTGAATGGTACTAGTTCTTGATTCTTTTTTTTTATAATTAAATTAATATTAATAATTGATAATATATTAATAATAATTATTATTATATAAGTACTAATGATACAAAATTCATAAAAATGATAATAATAATACTATTAGTGTTAATAATAATAAATTGTATTAGTTTCTAATAATTTGTACGTTGTCACCCGTCTTACGTCCCGGTTCCGGTTTCTCGAACGCATTTTCGTATGCTTAGAAAACTGATACCTTTCATTTCGCGAATTGTACCTTTATTAATAATTAGTCTTAAATTAATGGAAAACTAACCCACTCAAAGTGTAACTTAATCTTTTGAGTTTTTTGGTCATTTACTTCTATAAATCATAGTCTCGTTATTTATCAAAGCATATTTAATAATATTAAATCAAAACGTTTTATGACTAATTTGATATTATTATTCATCACTTTGTAAAATAAAAATATATTTCATTTAAAATATAAACTTGTACATACCGTATATAATGGAAATATTAATGTAATAATATAATATTTAGTTTTTCCAAACTAATAATAGTTCAAAAGTTTATTTTAAATTCGTTTAGAAAATCTTATAACACGTAACATTTATACTTTAAACTTAATTTGATATAATTCATTTATGTGCCAACGTTTAGTTTAATTTCCTTAAACTTTCTAAATAATATATCTTAATATCGATCAAATCAAATAACAAGTGTTGCTATCGTTTACATAAATAATTTGTAATCAGATATGTATTTAATATACATAAACACGTTTTAAATACACGTTGCAAGTTATTTAAATATATCTTAACAATTAATATTCAACTTACGTTATTTAACAAAGACATTTTAATAACCAAGTTATATTACATTGGAAAACGTTTTCGCACGTTTATAAATAGATCAATCAAGTAATATGAAATTCAATTCTCCACTAACATTTGTCTGACACTAGATAAGTGATACTTTGTTTTCATTTGAAAATCACTTTATCATTTATTCCGAATACCGTTAAAAACAAACGATATCTCAAATCAACGTGGACCTCATAACAGAGACTCGTAATCATAATTCAATGTATCTGATAATTCAATCATATGATATTATCTTTTAATTTCGTCATTAACTATATTAACTTATATTGAAACAAAATACGTTCATGTAAAGTATTATATGTCTAATACTTTGTTAACGTTTTCAACTAATAAGTATATATTATTTATACATATCAATATACACATAAATGTTCGTGAATCGTTGAGCATAGTCAAAGGGTAATTGATTACATGAATATAGATTTCAAAACTTTCGAGACTCAACATTACAGATTTTGCTTATCGTGTCGGAAACATATAAAGATTAAAGTTTAAATTTGATCGGAAATTTCCGGGTCATCACACGCAAACCAACGTGTACTAAACTCAAATAGCATACGTCTGTTTTATAGTTCAGGCTAGGGTTTCTATACCTGGAACAGACGGGGATGTCAAGCCCTATGGATCCATATACTACTACTCGTGCCCACCAGTTCTTATAACCGGCAGTTACTAGTTACCAAAGCTAAGAGATTTTCTGTTCAAACTCAGTATAGAATTTAGTATGTACTTGTGTCCATTGTTTTTAAAATAAAGTGCATGTATTCTCAGCCCAAAAATATATATTGCAAAATCATTTAAAAAGGGAGCAAATGAAACTCACCTTAGCAGCACATAAAGTCGTTCACCGAAATGTGACCGAAACTCGAAATACAAAATTAACCGTAGATCTCAACCTAGAGAACATATGTTGGTCAATACATGTCTAATAAGCTAGGTTGGATCATAGTGTATCACAATCCTAATGCTCTAGATCGACATACAAAAGTTATCCAAAGTTATTTCAAAAAGTCAATTTTGATAATAGTTCTACAAAACGAGATGTACCTTATATAAGAATTCATTTACTCGGCTGGTAATATTCAAAAATTCAATTTATCAATCTTACAAACAAGTTGTTTTAAATATTAATTGTAGATTCAAAAGCAATTCCAATTAACATCAATCATAATTCAGTTGACCATATCTTTTAATCCGTTCATCGAAACTATTCGATATCTAAATGAAAAGTTATTGATTTTTAACCAGCTTTCCAAAAACATGTATATCATATACCTTTTACCAGTAATATGTGTATTTAATTCGTGATTCATTATAAACTGTTTAGCGACGAATTTAGCATACAAGCATGTATAAATATATATACTCGATCACTAGACATGTATACATAATTAATATATAAAAGATAAAATATGAGTGCTTACGTATCAATATTGAGATTCAATATTGTAGGAAAGTACGTAAACGCAACAGAGATGATAAACACTAGGTTTGACTTGTGAGTAAAACCCTCGAACAATACCCATAACCTCCTTTGTAATAACCCATAATTTCCTTAGCTCTATCCCGCTCGAAAACTCATTTTGAAAGTGACACGCTCATGACCTCGTCGTAGTATTTTTTGTATAATACTATTAATAATAATAATAATAATAATAATAATAATAATAATAATAATAATAATAATAATAATAATAATAATAATAATAATAATAATAATAATAATAATAATAATAATAATAATAATAATATAAATAAATATAACTAACAGAGGGAGTAATATGTATTCGGATATGTGTGTGTGTTATAAGTGCAGGAACCAGCTCGATTTATAGATGTGGCATGAAATCCTTATCCATGCGATCGCATGGATTATGTGAGGGGATACCATGCGATCACATGGCTCCCATTTCCAGCTCACAATCTTTTGTATTTTTGTTTGTCGACATGTTTATTAATAATATATATAATATATATAATTTAAATTAATTAATTATATATTATATTATATTCTCGTGTATAGGTGACTTGTAATTTTTGTTCCGATAAGTCGTACGTCATCACTCAACTTATGTCCCAGTTCCGGTTTTTCGAATGTCCTTTCGTACATTTAGAAAACTTGCATTTTACATTTCGTGACACGTACCTTTGTCAAAATATAGCCTTAAATTATCCATAAACTATATCACTCGAAATATAACTTATACATTTGAATGTTTTGGTCATTTACTTCTATAAATCAATGTCTCATTATCCAACAAAGTATATTTAATAATATTGTTTTAAATCAAAACGTTTTATGACCAAGTTAATATTTTATTTTATCACCTTGTAAAATATATATACACATTTTCATTTTGAAATAGTGTTTACTGTAGCAAAGTTACTGTAGCAAAGTTTTTTACTGTAGCAAATAGTGATTTTCGAAAACACTGTAGCTTTTCGGGTACTGTAGCAATTCGAAAATACCGTAGCAAATTAGTGTTTTACTGGTTCATCTTAAACGTTTTAGTTAACTTATCTAAATATCAATCGAATCAATAATCGAATGTTACTATCGTTTACTAAATAACATGGAATCATATATATATATATATATATATATATATATATATATATATATATATATATATATATATATATATATTTGCACATTAAGTTATATATATATTGTTCGTGAATCTTTGAGAATAGTCAAAGAATAATTGATTACATGAATATAGTTCCAAAACTTTGAGATTCAACATTACAGACTTTGCGTATCGTGTTGAAAACATTAAATCATTTAAAGATAAAGTTTAAATTTGGTTAGAAATTTCCGGGTCATCACAGTAGGACGCAAACACCTCGAGCATTATTGTTGGTCCTTCATTATCACCCCTGTGGTAATGCCCTTGCCACGCAACTGGACAATTTTTCCAAGCCCAATGCATGCAATCAAGACTACCTAACATCCCCGGAAAACCGTGCATCTCCAAATGTTTGTACGATACAAACGATTAGTTAAGCGCGTTGTGACCATCTTGAAAACCGTGAAATAGTCTCTGTACAAACGATTACCGGTATCAATCCGATCTCTTTGTAACCGACGTCTTCTAAAAATTGTACGAGAATTTTGAGCTTCATCTTCTTGGTCCATTGCATCAAGCAAATCGAGATAGTTAAGCGCGTTGTGACCGTCTTGAATTAAATCTTCATCGGAATCGGACTCTGCGCTATCACTATCCGTCACGATCTCCTCGCTTTCACTCTGAGAATTCAATAAATCTTCCACTTCCGTTTGAAATTTTTTTTTGTGTTTGTGAAATATGAATTGATAGTAGTGTTGGGTGAAAAATGGAATGGGAGTGTATGTATATATAGAGAAAATGTAGTGTATTATTGGTTTAAAAAAAAGAAAAAGAAACATGTAGCCATTGGAGGAGAAAAAGAAAAAAAAGAAAAAAAAATAAATCGGATGGGCCCCACAAATCAACCCGTTAGAAAGGTGAGGGATATGGCTGGCAGAGGTGGTGGCTGATGTAGTGACCCGAACTTTTCCATGATTATTCCATGATTATATATTAAATGAAAACTATATTTTCATGATTAAATGTTTCCAACATGTTAAGCAATCAAACTTGTTAAGACTTGATTATTTGAAATGAGTTTCATGTAGACAATTGACCACCCAAGTTGACCGGCGATTCACGAACGTTAAAACTTGTAAAAACTTTATGTTGATATATATATGGACATATATGTAACGATTATCATTGTAACGACATTTTAAAGTATATATATCATATCAAGATATATCAAAGTACTTCTACTTAGCAAAAATGCTTACAATTACATTTCCATTCATTTTTCATCAACAATTCTACTCGTAGTCATTCAGTATTCGTACCCGTATTATACACAGCTGCTAGACGTACTTACTATGAGTATATACCAATAGGAACTAGCATGGTATTCCACTCTTGATTATGTCATTCATGACTAATCAAATTTAACTTCTACCATGAACTAGTCAACTAACTAGAGCTCCTTTTAACCCCACTCACCACTCATCATTCACCACTCACCAATTAATCCATTTCACTTCCAATTCTCTTTCTAATTCTCTCTAAACATACACACACACACACACACACACTTAGGAACGAAATTTCCAGTAAACTAATCATCATCTTCATCAAAAAAAATTACTTCAAGAATCAAGCTATAATCATCATAGGAAGAACACTTCAAGAACACTTCGAAAATCCTTTCAAGTTTGCTAGTTTACTTTTAATCTTGCAAATCCATTCCAAGTAATCATCCAAGATCAAGAAACCTTTGTTAATTACAGTAGGTTATCTTTCTTATTCAAGGTAATACTCATATCCAAACTTTGATTCGATTTCTATAACTATAAACTATCTTGATTCGAGTAATAATCTTACTTGAAATTGTTTTCGTGTCATGATTCTGCTTCAAGAACTTCCAAGCCATCAAAGATCCATTCAAGCTCAAGATTATTTTTGTCATTTCCAGTAGGTTTACCTACTATACTTGAGGTAGTAATGATGTTCGTAACATCATTCGATTCATATATAAATAACTATCTTATTCGAATATTTGAAAACGTAATCACTGGAACATAGTTTAGTTAATTCTAAACTTGTTCGCAAACAAAGTTAATCCTTCTAACTTGACTTTTAAAATCAACTAAACACATGTTCTATATCTATATGATATGCTAACTTAATGATTTAAAACCGGAAAACACGAAAAACACCGTAAAACCGGACATACGCCGTCGTAGTAATACCGCGGGCTGTTTTGGGTTTGATAATTAAAAACTATGATAAACTTTGATTTAAAAGTTGTTCTTCTGGGAAAATGATTTTTCTTATGAACATGAAACTATATCCAAAAATCATGGTTAAACTCAAAGTGGAAGTATGTTTTTCAAAATGGTCATCAAGACGTCGTTCTTTCGACTGAAATGACTACCTCTTACAAAAACGACTTGTAACTTATATTTCCGACTATAAACCTATACATTTTCTCTTTATATTCATAAAATATAGTTCAATATGAAACCATAGCAATTTGATTCACTCAAAACGAATTTGAAACGAAGAAGTTATGGGTAAAACAAGATTGGATATTTTTTTGATTGTTGTAGCTACGGGAAATATTGTAACAATTCTATACAAATAATATCCTAGCTAACTTATATTGTATTATATATGTATTCTAATATATTATGTAATCTTGGGATACCATAGACACGTATGCAAATGTTTTGACATATCATATCGACCCATGTATATATATTATTTGGAACAACCATAGACACTCTATATGCAGTAATGTTGGAGTTAGCTATACAGGGTTGAGGTTGATTCCAAAAATATATATGCTTTGAGTTGTGATCTTGCCTGAGACGTGTATACACTGGGTCATGGATTGATTCAAGATAATATATCGATTTATTTCTGTACATCTAACTATGGACAACTAGTTGTAGGTTATTAACGAGGACAGCTGACTTAATAAGCTTAAAACATTAAAATGTATTAAAAATGTTGTAAATATATTTTGAACATACTTTGATATATATGTACATATTTGTTATAGGTTCGTGAATCGACCAGTGGCCAAGTCTTACTTCCCGACGAGGTAAAAATCTGTGAAAGTGAGTTATAGTCCCACTTTTAAAATATAATATTTTGGGATGAGAATACATGCAACTTTATAAATGTTTTACGAAATAGACACAAGTAAATGAAACTACATTATATGGGTGAATGATCGAAGCCGAATATGCCCATTTTAGCTTGGTAGCCTAAGAATTTGGGAACAGACCACCAAATTGACGCGAATCCTAAAGATAGATCTATCGGGCCTAACAAGCCCCATTCTGGAATTTGGAATGCTTTAGTACTTCAAAATTATCATGTCCGATGGGTGTCCCGGAATGATGGGGATATTCTATATGCATCTTGTTAATGTCGGTTACCAGGTGTTCACCATATGAATGATTTTTATCTCTATGTATGGGATGTATTGAAATATGAAATCTTGTGGTCTATTATTATGATTTGATAATATATAGGTTAAACCTATAACTCACCAACATTTTTGTTGACGTTTTAAGCATGTTTATTCTCAGGTGATTATTAAGAGCTTCCGCTGTTGCATACTAAAATAAGGACAAGATTTGGAGTCCATGCTTGTATGATATTGTGTAAAAACTGCATTCAAGAAACTTATTTTTGATGTAATATATTCTTATTGTAAACCATTATGTAATGGTCGTGTGTAAACAGTATATTTTAGATTATCATTATTTGATAATCTACGTAATGCTTTTTAAACCTTTATCGATAAAATAAAGGTTATGCTTGTTTTAAAAAATGAATGCAGTCTTTGAAAAATGTCTCATATAGAGGTCAAAACCTCGCCACAAAATCAATTAATATGGAACGTTTATAATCAATATGAACGGGATATTTCAGTTGGTATCAGAGCGTTGGTCTTAGAGAACCAGAAAATTGCATTAGTGTGTCTTACCGAGTTTGTTAGGATGCATTAGTGAGTCTGGACTTCGACCGTGTTTTCTTTAAAAATGATTGCTTAACACTTTTTGTTGGAAACTATATATTATTAACATGTAAATATTATGTGATATATTAATCTCTTAACGTGTTTGATATTGTGTGATAGATGTCTACCACTAGTACAAATCCCATCGACTCACCTAGTAATAATGAAGAGTCGAATATAATTTGGGAAGATTCACAAATTCCCGAAGAGGAACCGGAAGAGGAGGAACCGGAAGAAGAGGAACCGGAAGAGGAGGAACCGGAAGAAGAAGAAGAGGTTCCGGAGGAAGAAATATTGATACCTACAGTAAATCGTTTAAATAAAAGAAAATCCTCAACCAACGGACCAAAGTTAAAAATGGTCAATGGTGTTTCCGCCGAGGAAGAAAAATATTGGGAAGATTACCAATTTTCCGATGAATCGGATCCCGATGAGGATTCCGATGATGTTATAGAAATTAACTCGACCTAATTTAATATAGCAAAATAAAATAATAAGGGAAAAGGTATAAAAATAGAGAAACCTGATTCTAACCCCGATGAGCTTTATATGTATCGGCAACATTCATATTTCCTAAAGTGTAACAATAACCCGGGAACCTCTAAACCACCAGATTTTTCTAAACCATTGTGGAAAACGACGGCTCGTATTAGAGGAACACCATATATCCCTAGAAAATTAGGAAAACGAACCAAGTCCGAAGAAGAAGAAACCAGTAATTCAGATTAGAGGGTTGTAATCATGTTGTGTATTATATGTATTGTAGTGCGCTTGTACTTTTATGTTCTATGTAAAAATTGCTTGTATTGTTTGTTAATTATCTTTTACGAATCTAATCCTTGTCTATTTTACAGTATAAAAACAAAATGGACGTTAAGGGTAGACAACCGAATATTTTAGAAGACCTACCAGAGGATATGATTGAGGAAATCTTGTATAGAGTCGGTCTGAATTCATCAGCACATTTAGTTACGGCGAAATTAACTTGTCAAACATTTGAAAGACTTTCCAGAAATGCCTTAGTTTATAAAAGGCTTTCCTTTGATAGGTGGGGTATATCACATTGGGGAGACCGTAAGTTACGCCGTGTTTTCTTTAAAGAGTTAAATGCAGGGAACTCAAATGCAATTTTACGCTACGGGTTAAGAACCTATTTTGACTCAACATATCCCAACATAGGATTTCGTGAGTTAGAAAGAGCTTCTAACATGCAACATAAAGAAGCATTTTATACTTACGGGTTAGTGATGTTCGCTTCTTACCAAAGTGAGAAAAAGAATATCGGGTTACAACTTTTAAATAAAACCTTCCCACAAGTGACGGATTCAGTAGTTGGGGTAAGAAACAAGGTTTTTAGATTATTACGAGGCTGTTGGACATTACGAAACCCTCGTCCTTTTGACGACATTACAACATGCTGCCTAGCCAATGGTCATAACGGTTACTTTCCACAAGACCAAGGATGGGAAGTCGTCTTAGTAAAACCTGAATGCATGACTTGTTTCTGGACTTATGAATTACGTGTCTTTATTTCCTTTGCTGAACAACTTGCGTATTAACTAGTTTTATCTTCAAAACTGTTCTGTATCAAAGTGTACTATATTTTATGTTATATGTAATATAGCGAAGTTGTAAGTTTGAAGTATATTTGTATGTGATATATTATTAAAATCAGTTTTTCATATGGAATTGTAGTAGTTGAATTGTATATTAACTACTAAGTATGAACTTAACGGGTAGGTAGTACCCGAATTTAAACTTATAAAACCCTAATATGAAGAAAAAGCTTTTATAAATAAGTTCATATAATGCTACGAGATACTGTTGACTACTCTTAAATTCTATATGATTAACTCAATTCTTTTGGCTATTTTTTGAAGGAAATGGCACCGGCGACTCGTCAGAATTTGAACATGAGCGAGGAAGACTTCCGTGTTTTCCTTAAAGAAAACATAGCCGCAGTACAGGCTGCGATGCAAAATAACAATAACTCTGGATCTAGCAGTGAAACTAATTCCACAAGAAATCGTGTAGGATGCACCTATAAAGAATTCACTGCCTGCAAACCTTTGGAATTTGATGGAACCGAAGGACCAATTGGATTGAAACGGTGGACCGAGAAAGTCGAATCAGTGTTGTAACGACCTGGCAAAATCGTCATTGATGACGCCGTTAACTTAGGTCTCGTTGCATGGTCATAGTCCCTATATGAGACACGTTTGATCAAAATTATGTCGCATTCTTTTGAAACGTGCATGACTTGCAAAGTTTAGTTCACCAAATGGATCGACAACAAGTTTAAGTTTATAAAAGGTAGTAAAGTATAAATGAAATAAACTTGTGACATAATATAAGTTGAAAGTCACGGTTGCTATAAATAGCGTAAGTATGTATGCTTTAAGTTTGAATCCAAAGATGCTATCACTAGTGTATGCATGTATGCTTGACCTCAAGCAAGTAATCAAAGTGTACGCGGAAGCATGTATCAAATAGCCATATATGAACTTGAGAAACATATAGAAAACTGTCAACGAAAAACGTTGGTGAAATCATAGATGTAGTAATAAACGTTATTTTTTGAATCACAAGATTTAGTATTTCCATAAAATTGATCATCCAAAAGTTGCATTCCAAAAGTTTGTTCGCGAGCACCCAATTATCAATGCTTAACATTCCTTCCATAGAACCCCATCACAATAGTGTTAGAACATACACTGTTTCTCGAAAATATATTTCATTCGCAAACGGTAGCGAACCGTTTGAATGAGGGTTTGTCAAACCCATATGGATCCATACAACATAAGTTCTCGCTTACACCCGGAAAGTGTAACTAATGATAATCGAATTGAGGATTTTGTTCTAAACTCGCTGTAGAATGTTTGTTTCATCAGACTTGTGTTCAAAACATAAAAGTAAGTAGTACAAGATGTAACAAAGTATATGTTTCTCAGCCCACAATTTAAAAAGTATAAAAGTTGTTGAAAAGGTGGGACTATGATCTCACCTTGAGTGCACGAGTATAAATGTACTTCACAAAGTAAACGTGTGCATGAAAGTTGCTTAGCCTTGATCTAAACAAGTAAGTTGTATCAATTAACCGGTTACGTCACAAGGTCGGGCGAAATGTGCTCAATTAGTCCTATGGCTCGTTACGACTCGATTAAATATAGCATGTGAATCACGTTGTCAAGTTTCATGCCAGAATCAAGTATAAAATAAGATTTGAACGATTGCATAAGTGTTTGGTTAAGTTTGACTAAAAGTCAAACTCGATCAAGTCAAAGTCAACGAAAAAGTCAACACGTTCGGGTCGGGTCCCGAACTATTTTTCTGAGGTTTTTAATCATATATAAGCATGTTAGAACAAGTTACATGTGAATCGGAGGTGCGTAGCATAGCAAACATTTTTCAAAATTTGACAAAGTAGGTCAGAAGCCAAACACAGTAAAAGCCGCACCGCGGCCCCGGGTGTCGCGTCGCGCCAATAGGCGTGGCCTGGTGCCTGGTCTGTTTCAAAAGTTCAAGTCTCAACCAAACTTCAATTTAGCACAAATCACACACCGTAAACACTTAGAACACGTATTTTATATCGTTGGAAAGGTATTTTGACGAGGAACACAACTAACCACTTTTCATCAAGCAAAAACATCAATTGCAATAACCGAAATCTCGTCAAATGATCATTAAAGGTTTATTTTCAAAGTTCAAGTTCACAAAACGCATTTTAAGATTCGGGAATCCAATTCACGCATATGATACGCCGTTTTGAAGGTAATGAAACATATATTACAACTAAACACTTATCAATAACATTAACAAGCATTCAATGCATCAAAAGTTCGTTTTAAAGCTATCAAACCCTAACCAAACTTCACAAACTCATTAATCATGTTCTTGAAGTTTTCTTACTCAACCTACGCATCAAAATGAAGCTAGTGATACTACTAACACAATTAAAACATGAACTTTAACAATTTAACAACATTAACTCATCCAAAAACAAAGATTAAGCACACCCATTTCAAATGTTCAAACTAGTTACCCAAAACAACGAATCGAGCAAACAAAACATATATTCATGTTATACACGAGCCATAGACACTAACTAACACCATTTCAAGTTAAAAACACGAATTTAGAGAAATCTAGAGTTTTTAGAAAGTTACCCAAACGAGATGAAATTGGTACCAAAATGTAGAGGATGAAGAGAGGATCATGAATATGTAATTTGTTTTGATGTTTGCCTCTTGATCCGGATTTAGATGATGATTTTTGTGAGTTGGGTGTTTAAGTTCAAAAATGGAAGATGAGAAAGGAGAGAAAGAGATGAGGAGGTGAGTGGAAGTGAATGAGTGGATGAGGTGGGTTGACTAGTTGACCTAGTCAACTAGTTTGCCCACTTGGCAACCTCGGTCCCTCAAGTTTTAAAGCGGGTGCGGGAATTAACCAAACGAATATTTTAAAAACGCTCAAGTAAATAGGTGATGTTATAATTAAATAACGAGAATATTATGAACGTTTGTCAACGGAATCTACGAATATAAATGACGAAAGATATTATTTAAAAAAAAAAGATAGTGTTAAAAATAAATTTAACGGAAAAACGCGGGATGTTACATTACCTACACCTTAAAAGAAATTTCATCCCGAAATTTAGTTGGAAGTAGTAGTTTTTGTTTCTTCTTCGAAACTTTGCGTTGCAAATTCTACGGATATGTGAAGGTACTTCCTTGGGCATTTCAACGAACTTTGACAGTCGGGATTTTACGTTAGTTTAAAGTTTGGTTTCACGATTTATAGTTTCAATCGGTCCTCCTAGGAAGTGAAGTTTATCGTTGATAGTAAGTTCATCGAAGAGGATAACAAGTTCTTATTTCGCAAGACACGCCTTTAAGTTTGATATACAGAATGTAGGATGAACAGTATTTGTTTGAGTCGGAAGTTTGAAGCGGTAAGCAACGGGCACAACACGCCCCAAGATTTCAAAAGGACTAAAAATATCGCGGATTTAGCTTTCTACGTTTCCCGAAACTGATTACACCTCCTCAAGGTGCGACTTTTAATGTTACGCGGTTTCCCACTTGGAATTTGAAATGTTTACGTCTAACATCGGTGTAGCTCCTTTGGCGACTACGGGCCGTCTTGAGCCTTTCTTGGAATTGAATAATTTTTCGGTTGTTTCGTGAATGAGTTCGGGTCCGGGGGTTCGCTTGTCACCTACTTCGGTTGAACAATTTAAGAAAACGACAATTGCGGCTATACGGGTCCTCGAAAAGTGTGACGTTAATACTCGAATGAAAATTATTGTAGTAAGAGAATTTGGCTAAAGGCAACTACTTTTCTCAAGTAAATTTGAAGTTGATAACTCAAATTCGTATTACGGTTTCCAAGGTTTGAATCGTATGTTTGCTCGGTTCGTCGGGTTGTGGTTGATGTGTTGTACTCATGTTTAAACGTGGTCCCGAGGCTTTTTGTAAGACACCCCGAAATCTAGAAGTGAAACAAGGATCTCGATCCGAAACGAAGTATATCTCCTCAAGATATATTTTGAACAAGTTTTTGTTTTTCAAGAATCTCGCACCGCGGAAGATTTATCGATTTCCGAAAACGTTCGTTAGGACTATTCACCCTCGAGGCGAATACTATTATAACATGAAGAGTATCTCTCTCCATTGAGAATTTAGATAAAATATTTCCTGAATCGGAAGTATGAGTGTGATGCGAGAGAAATTTCTGCCTCGATGTGAGCATAACAAGTATATTGTAGTTCGCAGATAAAACTGTGCGAAAACGAGATAGTATACACGTGTAACATACGTTTGAAGTTGAAAGAATTTGTCATTCATTCGGAATCATAAATATGGTTCGACAATAATCGAAGGTGTGTCCCTGGTATAGTTGTTATCAGTATTCTCGGAGTTTTCTGATATCCAACAAGAAAAATGAAGTCATGTACATGGCACATGGTGGTGATTAGGTTGATCGAGTCCAATCACCATCACGTGTCATTAGAAATTTGGTATGGCTTACCGTAATATAACTACGTTGATCAAGTGTCGTTATATTACGCTAACTCATACCTCCATCCCCACATCACTCCATAGATTCAGGTTCGTGTAATCGTGAAGTTTTAAAATGAACAAAGCTTAGCGACATCACCAACGTGACTCGTATTTAATCGAAAGAATTAGTGCAACGCTGAAGGTGCATTTCCCGAGGGAAGTGTATAAATGATTGTTCACGTCAATGCGGTTTAAGTCAAACGATAATGTATTTCGGTGCGAGAAGTGTAATGAATCATGATAACGAATAGTACACAACCGTAGTGTTAAGTATTGACGACGATACTCACCTGGAGTAGTGATGGTAGTAACACGATATGGTAGATAGTAAGGAACACCAGTGTGACACCGATAGTAAGTTGAAACGGTGGCGAATAACAATCTGGGAGACAGAGTTCCCGAACAAGTGTGACTAATGAAGTCGTCGTCATCCTTACGCGTATGAATCTTGAATTTACGTGTGTTACCAGAAAGTGGCAGAATACAGATTCGTATGATGAAAACTTGGTACCATTAAAAATTTTGCCTAAGAATGATTTAAGTATAATGCACAAGCAGTCAAGTAAGTGCTATCTATAGCAAATATATGTCATAATGCAATGGCTAACTATCCGGTTGTAGTCTAGATTCACTAATGCGTCCTAACGACTCTGTCAGACACACTAATGCATATCCTAGTTCCCTACAACCAACACTCTGATACCATCTGTAACGACCCGACAGGTAGCTACAGATGGGGTAGAAACCCACCCAGTTCCTTTCCAGCTAACCGCTTGGTGACCACTGAGTGTACCTCAGACACTGATTTTACGGCCCGCATTTCTGCCAAACTGCCAACCCTCCTACAAAGGGATCACAAGGGGTAAGAGCCAATGCTTCGTCACAGGTAACACTGTGAGAACCCCCTCTACGATTAACCCGCCAAAAAGCATAGTTCGTATGGGTGCCCGGCCTGACAGCCGGTGCGCGTGACTACCTTTACGGCTAAGGTTAAACCAGCTCTGATACCATCTGTAATGACCCGGAAAAATCGTCATTGACGGTGCCGTTAACTTAGGTCCCGTTACGTGGTCATAGTCCCTATATGAGACACGTTTGACCAAAATTATGTCGCATTCTTTTGAAACGTGCATGACTTGCAAAGTTTAGTTCACCAAACGGATCGACAACAAGTTTAAGTTTACAAAAGGTAGTAAAGTATAAATGAAATAAACTTGCGACATAATATAAGTTGAAAGTCACGGTTGCTATAAATAGCGTAAGTATGTATGCTTTAAGTTTGAATCCAAAGATGCTATCACTAGTGTATGCATGTATGCTTGACCCCAAGCAAGTAATCAAAGTGTACGCGGAAGCATGTATCAAATAGCCATGTATGAACCTGAGAAACATATAGAAAACTGTCAACGAAAAACGTTGGTGAAATCATAGATGTAGTAATAAACGTTATTTTTTGAATCACAAGATTTAGTATTTCCATAAAATTGATCATCCAAAAGTTGCATTTCAAAAGTTTGTTCGCGAGCACCCAATTATCAATGCTTAACATTCCTTCCAAAGAACCCCATCACAATAGTGTTAAAACATACACTGTTTCTTGAAAATATGTTTCATTCGTAAACGGTAGCGAACCGTTTGAATGAGGGTTTGTCAAAACCATATGGATCCATACAACATAAGTTCTCGCTTACACCCGGCAAGTGTAACTAATGATAATCGAATTGAGGATTTTGTTCTAAACTCACTGTAGAATGTTTGTTTCATCGGACTTGTGTTCAAAACATAAAAGTAAGTAGTACATGATGTAACAAAGTATATGTTTCTCAGCCCACAATTTAAAAGTATAAAAGTTGTTGAAAAGGTGGGACTATGATCTCACCTCGAGTGCACGAGTATAAATGTACTTCACAAAGTAAACGTGTGCATGAAAGTTGCTTAGCCTTGACCTAAACAAGTAAGTTATATCAATTAACCGATTACGTCACAAGGTCGGGCGAAATGTGCTCAATTAGTCCTATGGCTCGTTACGACTCGATTAAATATAGCATGTGAATCACGTTGTCAAGTTTCATGCAAGAATCAAGTATAAAATAAGATTTGAACGATTGCATAAGTGTTTGGTTAAGTTTGACTAAAAGTCAAACTCGGTCAAGTCAAAGTCAATGAAAAAGTCAACACGTTCGAGTCAGGTCCCGAACTATTTTTCTGAGGTTTTTAATCATATATAAGCTTGTTAGAACAAGTTACATGTGAATCGGAGGTGCGTAGCATAGCAAACATTTTTCAAAATTTGACAAAGTAGGTCAGAAGCCAAACACAGCAAATGCCGCGCCGCGGCCCCGGGTGTCGTGCCGCTCCAATAGGCGTGGCCTGGTGCCTGGTCTGTTTCAAAAGTTCAAGTCTCAACCAAACTTCAATTTAGCACAAATCACAAACCGTAAACACTTAGAACACGTATTTTATATCGTTGGAAAGGTATTTTGACGAGGAACACAACTAACCACTTTTCATTAAGCAAAAACATCAATTGCAATAACCGAAATCTCGTCAAATGATCATTAAAGGTTTATTTTCAAAGTTCAAGTTCACAAAACGCATTTTAAGATTCGGGAATCCAATTCACGCATATGATACGCCGTTTTGAAGGTAATGAAACATATATTACAACTAAACACTTATCAATAACATTAACAAGCATTCAATGCATCAAAAGTTCGTTTTAAAGCTATCAAACCCTAACCAGACTTCACAAACTCATTAATCATGTTCTTGAAGTTTTCTTACTCAACCTACGCATCAAAATGAAGCTAGTGATACTACTAACACAATTAAAACATGAACTTTAACAATTTAACAACATTAACTCATCCAAAAACAAAGATTAAGCACACCCATTTCAACTGTTCAAACTAGTTACCCAAAACAACGAATCGAGCAAACAAAACATATATTCATGTTATACACGAGCCATAGACACTAACTAACACCATTTCAAGTCAAAAACACGAATTTAGAGAAATCTAGAGTTTTTAGAAAGTTACCCAAACGAGATGAAATTGGTACCAAAATGTAGAGGATGAAGAGAGGATCACGAATATGTAATTTGTTTTGATGTTTGCCTCTTGATCCGGATTTAGATGATGATTTTTGTGAGTTGGGTGTTTAAGTTCAAAAATGGAAGATGAGAAAGGAGAGAAAGAGATGAGGAGGTGAGTGGAAGTGAATGGGTGGATGAGGTGGGTTGACTAGTTGACCTAGTCAACTAGTTTGCCCACTTGGCAACCCTGGTCCCTCAAGTTTCAAAGCGGGTGCGGGAATTAACCAAACGAATATTTTAAAAACGCTCAAGTAAACGAGTGATGTTATAATTAAATAACGAGAATATTATGAACGTTTGTCAACGGAATCAATGAATATAAATAACGAAAGATATTATTTAAAAAAAAAAGAGAGTGTTAAAAATAAATTTAACGGAAAAACGCGGGATGTTACATTACCTACACCTTAAAAGAAATTTCGTCTCGAAATTTAGTTGGAAGTAGTAGTTGTTGTTTCTTCTTCGAAACCTTGCGTTGCAAATTCTACGGATATGTGAAGGTACTTCCTTGGGCATTTCAACGAACTTTGACAGTCGGGATTTTACGTTAGTTTAAAGTTTGGTTTCACGATTTATAGTTTCAACCGGTCCTCCTAGGAAGTGAAGTTTAACGTTGATAGTAAGTTCATCGAAGAGGATAACAAGTTCTTGTTTCACAAGACACGCCTTTTGAAAGGACCCGTCCTAATCCATCTGGACGAAGTCACCAACATCTGGTTCCATTGCGATGATCGACTCCAAATAATGTCTTTACAAATGAGCAAATGCACAGTGAAATGTTTCTTTCGTACCTGAGAATAAACATGCTTTAAAGTATCAACCAAAAGGTTGGTGAGCTCATTAGTTTAACATAAATAATCATTTCATAATTTTAATAGACCACAAGATTTCATATTTCCATTTCTCATAAACATACGTCCCATGCATAGAGACAAAAATATCATTCATATGGATTGAACACCTGGTAACCGACATTCACAATATGCATATAAGAATATCCCCATCATTCCGGGATCCTCCTTCGGACATGATATAAATTTCGAAGTACTAAAGCATTCGGTACTTTGGATGGGGCTTGTTGGGCCCGATTGATCTATCTTTAGAGTTCGCGTCAATTAGGGTGTCTGTTCCCTAATTCTTAGATTACCAGACTTAATAAAAAGGAGCATATTCGATTTCGATCATTCAACCATATAATGTAGTTTCAATTACTTGTGTCTATTTCGTAAAACAGTTATAAAAGCAGCGCATGTATTCTCAGTCCCAAAAATATATATTGCAAAATCATTTAAAAAGGGAGTAATGAAACTCACGCATATAAATATTGTAAAACAGTTCTTAAAACAGTGCATGTATTCTCAGCCCAAAAATGTAATGAGTAAAAGGGAGCAAATGAAACTCACAGTAATGTATTTTGTAGTAAAAATACATATGACGACATTTAAACAATGCAGGGTTGGCCTCGGATTCACGAACCTATATCATTTGTATTTGTATTAAAACGTATAGTTGTAATCGAACAAGTTTATATATATTATTATTAGTAGTATGCTTGTTATTTTATATGTTATATATATATATATATATATATATATATAAAGATAAAATTTAATATATTTTGATTTATATATATTTATATAACTAATATTTATCATTCATTATACATATTAATAATAATAATTTATATTAAAGTTTATATATGATAAGATATATCTTTATATTAGTTGTTATATTTGATATATAGCTTAGTTAATATCATTTTAACTTTAACAATATGATGACATGTAATATTAATATTTTTGTAATGTATTTTTTTATGTAAAAATATTTATTTGTAATATTACTAATAATGATAATAATAACAATAGTTTTAAAAAAAAATGCTAACTTTGATAATAACAATAATACCTAAACAATGGTTTTATTCATATTGGTGCTATAAATATTAACATTAATGATAACACTAATAATAATACTACTGATAATAATAATAACGAAAATAATAATATTACTGCTGGTGTAGTTTTGATAATAATATTAGCAATAACAATAATAAAAATAATAGTCATAACACATGATAAAGATAATAATTGATAACTAATATCTTTTATAGTAAAAATAATAGTAACCACAATACTTAATGATAATATAAGTAACCACAATAATGATAATATTATTAATCAGATTAATGATAATAATAATAATAATTATACTACCTATATAATTGATAATAATGTAAACTATATTAATATAAATCATAATATCCAAAATAATAATCAACATGATAAACATAACTAATAATAATAATAATAAAAATAATAATAATAAAAATAATAATAATAATAATAATAATAATAATAATAATAATAATAATAATAATAATAATAATAATAATAATAATAATAATAATAATAATAATAATAATAATAAGGAAGTATTAATACAAAAAAAAAATAAGATAACTACCTCAAAAAGACGCCTTAAAAATAAAACTGCCGTGTACGGGACTCGAACCCGAGACCTCTCGCTCACCCCTCAACACCTTAGACCATGGCTCCAACACTTGATTTCTGTTTAATTATTATTCTGATATTTATTTAACCCAATTAATAATCTGTCTCTTTTTCTTCTTCCTCTTCATTGCTAAGATCGACCAAAGCTCCACTTTTAATGAAGAAAGATTTAAGTTGGTTGTTTTAAGATAAGAAACTAATTCCTAAACATTTCATATGTGATAAACTGAATTACAAACGCGAAGAAAAAAAATAAAAAAAAAATAAAACCGTGACCTGCTGTAGTCGATGTAAAGAAAAAAAAATATTGATTTCGAGATTAGCACGTTTTGAGACCTTGATTACAACATGAAATCTCTTCCAAATCAAACCTAGAATACATTAAAATCATCAATTGATACATAAACATTAATATGATTTCGAATTTCTTGATGAACACAAATTGTTGACTTTTTATTTGAAAGCTTTGACTCGTAAATTAACAATCAATATGATGATTTAGGACTTGAAGATTTACAGAGAGTTTCAATATACGATTCCTAATAACTCTGTGATTTTAGATTTTAACAATTATATTGAATTCGTGATTTGGAAAAAATAAAAAAAAACAGAAAATGCCGCTGAAGAAAAAAAAATAGCATCTCTATCTTTGAGAAATTCGCAAAAAAAAAAAAGATAGATATAAACGCTGTTCAAAATAATTGATGTAGCAGAAAATCACGAGGTCTATTTTATGGTGCAAGTGTGTCGACAGATGATTCCATCCAGGAGGAAGAAACCAAAATAATAATAATAATAAGATATCAGATAGATAGTGTACGATCCTATGCTATATATTCATAAATAATACAGCTAATATAAATATAAAAATCTTAATAAAAATATTAATAACAATTTATATTATCATCTAATTATGGAATATTATAAATTTATATATATATATATATATATATATATATATATATATATATATATATATATATATATATATATATATATATATATATATATATATATATATATATATATATATATATATGTGTTTATAATATTAAAATACTATTATTCATATTACTGATATTATTATTGGTGTTAATATTTATATTTGATAATGAAATTAATAACAAATTATACATCTCAAATTTTATATTCCTTTGTTATATATTTAAAATACTAACATTACTAACACTAACATTGATGTTAATAGTAATAGAAAAAAAAATGAAAGTAGCTATAATAATTATATTTTTAACCTGTAATCAAACTGATTTTATTAATATTACTCCTTGTTAACTATGTAATATATAATAACATATATTGAATATTTATTATTCATACATTACAGTATATTAATAATTGTACAGTGAAATCATATAGCTTATTCATTTTAACTACAACTTATTTTTATATATTAGTTTTACATTTTTAACTCTGATAATTAAATTGTGTTTTATCATTTCAATTTATCATATAACTTATGTCTATTTATATACATATACTATTTTTTTTACAACTACTGTTCGTGAATCGCCGAAAATGGTCGAAGTTAAATGATTGTATGAGAAACAGTTTAAAATTTTTGAGACCCGACATTACAGACTTTGCTTATCGTATCGAAATCATATAAAGATTAAGTTTAAATTTGGTCGGAAATTCCCGGGTCATCACACCTTTAAGTTTGATACACATAATGTAGGATGAACGGTATTTGTTTGAGTCGGCAGTTTGAAGCGGTAAGCAACGGGCACAACACGCCCCAAGATTTTAAAAGGACTAAAAATATCGCGGATTTAGCTTTCTACGTTTCCCAAAACTAATTACACCTCCTCAAGGTGCGACTTTTAACGTTATGTGGTTTCCCACTTGGAATTTGAAATGTTTACGTCTAACATCGATGCAGCTCCTTTGGCGACTACGGGCCGTCTTGAGCCTTTCTTGGAATTGAATAATTTTTCGGTTGTTTCATGAATGAGTTCGGGTCCGGGGGTTCGCTTGTCACCTACTTCGGTTCAACAATTTAAGAAAACGACAATTGCGGCTATACGGGTCCTCGAAAAGTGTGACGTTAATACTCGAATGAAAATTATTATAGTAAGAGAATTTGGCTAAAGGCAACTACTTTTCTCAAGTAAATTTGAAGTTGATAACGCAAATTCGTATTACGGTTTCCAAGGTTTGAATCGTATGTTTGCTCGGTCCGTCGGGTTGTGGTTGATGTGTTGTACTCATGTTTAAACGTGGTCCCGAGGCTTTTTGTAAGGCACCCCTAAATCTAGAAGTGAAACGAGGATCTCGATCCGAAACGAAGTATATCTCCTCAAGATATATTTTGAACAAGTTTTTGTTTCTCAAGAATCTCGAGCCGCGGAAGATTTATCGATTTCCGAAAACGTTCGTTAGGACTATTCATCCTCGAGGTGAATACTAGTATAACGTGAAGAGTCTCTCTCTCCATTGAGAATTTAGATAAAATATTTCCTGAATCGGAAGTATGAGTGTGATGCGAGAGAAATTTCCGCCTCGATGTGAGCATAACAAGTATATTGTAGTTCGTCAATAAAACTGTGCGAAAACGAGATAGTATACACGTGTAACATACGTTTGAAGTTGAAAGAATTTGTCATTCATTCGGAAGCATAAATATGGTTCGACAATAATCGAAGGTGTGTCCCTGGTATAGTTGTTATCAGTATTCTCGGAGTTTTCGAATATCCAACAAGAAAAATGAAGTCATGTACATGGCACATGGTGGTGATTAGGTTGATCGAGTCCAATCACTATCACGTGTCATTAGAACTTTGGTATGACTTACCGTAATATAACTACGCTGATCGAGTGTCGTTATATTACGCTAACTCATACCTCCATCCCCACATCACTCCATAGATTCAGGTTCGTGTAATAGTGAAGTTTTAAAATGAACAAAGCTTAGCGACATCACCAACGTGACTCGTATTTAATCGAAAGAATTAGTGCAACTCTGAAGGTGCATTTCCCGAGGGAAGTGTATAAATGATTGTTCACGTCAATGCGGTTTAAGTCAAACGATAATGTATTTCGGTGCGAGAAGTGTAACGAATCATGATAACGAATAGTACACAACCGAAGTGTTAAGTATTGACGACGATACTCACCTGGAGTAGTGATGGTAGTAACACGATATGGTAGATAGTAAGGAACACCGGTGTGACACCGATAGTAAGTTGAACGGTGGTGAATAACACCGGTGTACCTATTGTGTCCGTGAGCGTTCGAAGATGAAGAAGAGAAGATCGACACATTTGTAAAAGAGTTACCAGTAAGGATTCAAGAAGATGTGAGTTCACACGAGCCCGCTTCCATACAAAAGGCAAGTAGAATGGCTCATAAACTCATAAATCAGATTGAGGGAAGAATTAAAGAGCAGGCGGCCGAAGAAGCCAACACGAAACAACTCAAGAGAAAGTGGGAAGAAACCAGTGACAAGGGTCACCAATACAACAACAACAACAATTACAACCACAACCGCAGCAACAATTGCAACAATAACCGCAATCCTAACAATAACTACAACAAACGTCCCAACAATAATAACAACTACAACAACCGTTCCAACAACAATAACAATCCCAACAACAACCTCAATAACAACAACAGCAACAAAAACCAAAAATGCCAAAGGTGTGAAGAGTACCACCAGAATGAGTTCTGCATGACATTTTGCACCAAGTGTAAAAGAACTGGCCATGGTGCGAAAAAGTGTGAGGTCTACGGACCAAAGTCTAACAGAACTAAAGGAACAAATAGTGGCAAAACAAGTAATGCCGCCTTTGTTTGTTATGGATGTGGAAAACCGGGCCACATTAGAAGTAATTGCCCGAATCAGGGGAATACTAATGGGCAGGGCTGTGAAAGAGTTTTCAATATTAATACGGCAGAAGCGCAGGAAGACCCAGAGCTTGTTACGGGTACGTTTCTTATTGATAATAAATCTGCTTATGTTTTATTTGATTCGGGTGCGGATAGAAGCTATATGAGTAGAGATTTTTGTGCTAAGTTAAGTTGCCCATTGACGCCTTTGGATAATAAATTTTTACTCGAATTAGCAAACGGTAAATTAATTTCAGCAGATAATATATGTCGGGATAGAGAAATTAAACTGGGTGATGAAACGTTTAAGATTGATTTAATACCAGTCGAGTTAGAGAGTTTTGATGTAATAATTGGCATGGACTGGTTGAAGAAGTTGAGAGCAGAGGTTGTTTGTTACAAAAATGCGATTCGCATTATGCGTGAAAAGGGAAAACCTTTAATGGTGTACGGAGAAAAGAACAATGCGAAATTAAATCTTATTAGTAGTTTGAAGGCGCAAAAACTAATAGGAAAAGGTTGTTACGTCATTCTAGCACACATCAAGGAAGTTAAACCTGAAGAAAAGAACATCAATGATGTTCCCGTCGCAAAAGAATTTCCCGATGTATTTTCGAAAGAATTACCGGGATTACCCCCACATCGATCTGTTGAATTTCAAATAGACCTTGTACCAGGAGCTGCACCAATAGCTCGTGCTCCATACAGACTTGCACCCAGCGAAATGAAGGAACTTCAGAGCCAATTACAAGAACTTTTAGAGCGTGGTTTCATTCGACCAACCAGATCAACGTGGGGAGCTCCTGTTTTGTTTGTCAAGAAGAAGGATGGTACATTTAGGTTGTGTATCGACTACCGAGAGTTGAACAAACTTACCATCAAGAACCGCTACCCACTACCGAGAATCGATGACTTATTTGATCAACTACAAGGCTCATCGGTTTATTCAAAGATTGATTTACGTTCTGGGTATCATCAAATGCGGGTGAAGGAGGATGATATTCCAAATACTGCTTTTAGGACTCGTTACGGTCATTACGAGTTTATGGTTATGCCATTTGGGTTGACTAACGCATCAGCTGTGTTCATGGACCTCATGAACCGAGTGTGTGGACCATACCTTGACAAGTTTGCCATTGTTTTCATCGATGACATACTTATTTACTCAAAGAATGATCAAGAGCACGAAGAACATTTGAGAAAAGTACTAGAGTTGTTGAGGAAAAAAAAACTGTACGCTAAGTTTTCAAAGTGTGCATTTTAGTTGGAAGAAGTTCAATTCCTCGGTCACATAGTGAACAAAGAAGGTATTCAAGTGGATCCGGCAAAGATTGAAACCGTTGAAAAGTGGGAAACCCCGAAAACTCCGAAGCATATACGCCAATTTTTAGGACTAGCTGGTTACTACAGAAGATTCATCCAAGATTTTTCCAAAATAGCAAAACCCTTGACTGCATTAACGCATAAAGGGAAGAAATTTGAATGGAAAGATGAACAAGAGAAAGCGTTTCAATTGTTAAAGAAAAAGTTAACTACGACACCTATCTTGTCATTACCTGAAGGGAATGGTGATTTTGCGATATTGTGACGCCTCAAAGCAAGGTCTCGGTTGTGTATTAATGCAACGAACGAAAGTAATTGCTTATGTGTCTAGACAATTGAAGATTCACGAACAGAATTATACGACGCATGATTTGAAATTAGGCGCGGTTGTTTTTGCATTAAAGACTTGGAGGCACTACTTATATGGGGTCAAAAGTATTATATATACCGACCACAAAAGTCTTCAACACATATTTAAACAGAAATAACTAAACATGAGGCAGCGCAGGTTGATTGAATTATTAAATGATTACGACTTTGAGATTCGTTACCACCCGGGGAAGGCAAATGTGGTAGCCGACGCCTTGTGCAGAAAGGACAGAGAACCCATTCGAGTAAAAGCTATGAATATAATGATTCACAATAACCTTACTACTCAAATAAAGGAGGCGCAACAAGGAGTTTTAAAAGAGGGAAATTTAAAGGATGAAATACCCAAAGGATCGGAGAAGCATCTTAATATTCGGGAAGACGGAACCCGGTATAGGGCTGAAAGGATTTGGGTACCAAAATTTGGAGATATGAGAGAAATGGTACTTAGAGAAGCTCATAAAACCAGATACTCAATACATCCTGGAACGGGGAAGATGTACAAGGATCTCAAGAAACATTTTTGGTGGCCGGGTATGAAATCCGATGTTGCTAAATACGTAGGAGAGTGTTTGACATGTTCTAAGGTCAAAGCGGAGCATCAGAAACCATCAGGTCTACTTCAACAACCCGAAATCCCAGAATGGAAATGGGAAAATATTACCATGGATTTCATCCCTAAATTGCCAAGGACTGCAAGTGGTTTTGATATTATTTGGGTAATAGTTGATCGTCTCACCAAATCAACACACTTCCTGCCAATAGAGAAGATGACAAGATGGAGAAGTTAGCACGATTGTATTTGAAGGAAGTCGTCTCCATACATGGAATACCAATCTCTATTATCTCTGATAGGGATGGCAGATTTATTTCAAGATTCTGGCAGACATTACAGCAATCATTAGGAACTCGTCTAGACATGAGTACTGCCTATCATCCACAAACTGATGGGCAGAGCGAAAGGATGATACAAACGCTTGAAGACATGCTACGAGCATGTGTTATTGATTTCGGAAACAGTTGGGATCGACACTTACCGTTAGCAGAATTTTCCTACAACAACAGCTACCATCCAAGCATTGAGATGGCGCCGTTTGAAGCACTTTATGGTAGAAAGTGCAGGTCTCCAATTTGTTGGAGTGAAGTGGGGGATAGACAGATTACGGGTCCGGAGATAATACAAGAAACTACCGAGAAGATCATCTAAATTCAACAACGGTTGAAAACCGCCCAAAGTAGACAAAAGAGCTATGCTGACATTAAAAGAAAAGATATAGAATTTGAAATTGGAGAGATGGTCATGCTTAAAGTTGCACCTTGGAAAGGCGTTGTTCGATTTGATAAACGAGGGAAATTAAACCCAAGGTATATTGGACCATTCAAGGTTATTGATCGCGTCAGACCAGTAGCTTACCGACTTGAGTTACCTCAACAACTCGCGGCTGTACATAACACTTTCCACGTCTCGAATTTGAAGAAATATTTTACTAAAGAGGATCTCACTATTCCGTTAGACGAAATCCAAATCAACGAAAAACTTCAATTTATCAAAGAACCCGTCGAAATAATGGATCGTGAGGTTAAAAGACTTAAGCAAAACAAGATACCAATTGTTAAGGTTCGATGGAATGCCCGTAGAGGACCTGAGTTCACCTGGGAATGAGAATATCAGATGAAGAAGAAATACCCGCACTTATTTCCAGAAGATGCGTCAACACTTCTAACAGCTTGAAATTTCGGGACGAAATTTATTTAACGGGTAGGTACTGTAGCGACCCGAACTTTTCCATGATTATTCCATGATTATATATTAAATGAAAACTATATTTGCATGATTAAATGTTTCCAACATGTTAAGCAATCAAACTTGTTAAGACTTGATTATTTGAAATGAGTTTCATGTAGACAATTGACCACCCAAGTTGACCGGCGATTCACGAACGTTAAAACTTGTAAAAACTATATGTTGATATATAAATATGGACATATATGTAACGATTATCGTTGTAACGACATTTTAAAGTATATATATCATATCAAGATATATCAAAGTACTTCTACTTAGCAAAAATGCTTACAATTACATTTCTATTCATTTTTCATCAACAATTCTACTCGTAGTCATTCAGTATTCGTGCCCGTATTATACACAGCTGCTAGACGTACTTACTATGAGTATATACCAATAGGAACTAGCATGGAATTCCACTCTGGATTATGTCATGCATGACTAATCAAATTTAACTTCTACCATGAACTACTCAACTAACTAGAGCTCCTTTTAACCCCACTCACCACTCATCATTCACCACTCACCAATCAATCCATTTCACTTCCAATTCTCTTTCTAATTCTCTCTAAACACACACACACACTTAGGAACGAAATTTCTATTAAACTAATCATCACCTTCATCAAAAAAAAATTACTTCAAGAATCAAGCTATAATCATCATAGGAAGAACACTTCAAGAACACTTCGAAAATCCTTTCAAGTTTGCTAGTTGATGGTTCGAAACGCAACCTTTATTTATTGAACGGATTTGAGTTATTTTGTTACACGAATTGATTTATTGTATATGTGGTATTTTAATGATTTTAGGTTGATTTCACACATATAGGCAACTAGTCCTATCCGCGTAGTTTAGTTTGTCGGTAAATCCGGTTCGTTCCACAGGGAGATGGAGTGTTTAATGGTTTTTAATAATCTTTGAAGTCAAACTTATTTAAAGGGGGTTTTGGATTAGGAATTTATAATATAACAATAATGGAAAATAACTTAACTAATTTACTTCATAAATAAAATTACAAGATTACAAGATTACAATTATTAACTAAAAAGTGAATTAAATGAAATTATACTAATTATGATGTAACAATTTTATTACTAAATGGTAATTAGTAAAATAATAACTTTTAATAAAACTATATGATTAGAATTTTGTTTTGAGAAATTATAATATAAATTTATTTAAATTAACTAAATGGCATGTTTTAATGAAATTAATACAATTTAATAGGAATTATAATAATTAACTAATTATAAACTAATTACTAATTATAAAGTATTATTTTTAACACTGATTAGTAGGATTAAAACATGTATTAAATAATTCATAATAACTAATACAAATTATATATTAATTACTTAAGTATAATAATAAAATAATTAAAACCCTAAATTTTAACCTAAATGTTACTGTAGCCGTATTTCTACTTACGCGTTTCGCGTAATTATACGCGTATCGCGTATATATTTAAACGTACGCGTATCATGTAAACTAATTCGTAACATTAATATAATTATACTTACGCGTTTCGTGTATACATACGCGTTCCGCGTATGTTATAAAAAATGTGACAAACAGTTCTGGTACAAAGTCGAGTAAATTTTAGGGTAATTTTTATATTTTAATGTATAGTAGTAGTTCGTAAATAATAATAGTAATAGTAATTTTACAATATATATATATGGGAGGGTTTACTTAAATGTGTCACCTCTAGATCCATGGATTGTTTTTAAGTTTAAGCCCTATTTAAAATGTTTTAGTAATAAACTTTATATTTTTCTCTCGAATAAATATAAGGTTACGACTAACTATATTAAATCTAATTTTTATTGGATTCTATTTAGATAGCTACTATTCCCCAAGTATTTAAATTGAGACCTAATCTAGTTTTGACTTTTGCCAATACCCAAATCTTAACGGTTTTCCCTTTTACAATTTCACTATCATATAATTATTGATATTACCCAAACCACCAAAGTTTATTTATAACTTAGTGTTAATAACTTATTCATAAATTCGTCTAGATCACTTTTTAGTGTTGAAGCTTAATTTATATAGCTAAAAATAACTTTCGTTATTTAAATCTAATAAATTAAGTGACAAGGGTTAAATACCTAATTATATAATAATGGTTCTTTTAACTAGGCTCAATGTTAAAAATACTTAAGTTATATTTTAACTTTTACAAATGATAACAATCCATTTCACTAGGGGCTCTACATCTAAGCAAACACTAAGGGTATTTAGCTACTCATTATACTAGGGTAAACATAAAAACATAAATATGCAAACATAATAATAACGATAATTTTAACAGGATATACTTACTAAAAATTATTCACTTTCGTTAACTTCAAACGGTAGAAAATTACAATAACAACACCCTTTCACGCGTACAATAACACCCTTAATCACGAACAATACACCCTTAATATTTGAAACTATCCTAATCTTGACTTGAGAATTAAATTGGTACAGAAATAAATTATACAGAGTACTTCAAAATACAAAGTAACTAGAGTAATAAATTTTGTATGTGTATAGTAATTCTTGTCTTTTTGATATGTGTACTAGTCCTCCGTATTTAACATGTTGATCCAGTAGTAGGTAAGCTTTAAACTATTTAATGGCTTTCGTTACTGTAGCACTTGAAAAAGAAGTCATTTTTAATCACAAAAGCCACCGTCCCATTTCTGATTCATGATTAAAGTTGGCCTAACATTACGCGTTTCGCGTAGGAGTACACGTATCGCGTAGGAGTAAAATACTACGCGTTTCGCGTAGCTTTACACGTTTCGCGTAGGAGTAATCGACAGTTTTCTTTATTTTTCTTTTTGTTTGTTCTTTGTTGATCCCGTGTTTGACGTATATTGACTTGGAACTTTCCATTTGAACTCTTTTTCTTCGATCATCTTGTACTTTCATTCGGATAAACGTTTCTTGATATAAATTTGGTAAAAGCCCATCGTTTATCATCGTTTCTTCAAACAGCAAGCTCGTATTTACTTTTGTCGTTTTTCTCGTGAAATACGCATTGAATGTCTTTGTAGACGGTAAAAACTTATGAAATATAAATGATATTGCGTCGAATAATATGTATGTTTAAAGCAATATCAAAATACCCCACACTGGAACGTTGCTTGTCCTCAAGCAATTGCATCTTTTAACAGAATCGGAACATTACATATTTTTCCTTATCGATCATTAAATCACACAACACACGCTACACGAAATGAAACACACGTTATATGGAATAAGTTGGAAACACTACACAATTTTTATTGAATCACACGCACACCACACGAAACGAAATTCTGACAACAGAAACAAAGTTGAAACTCGTGATTAAGGTTTAAAAATTTGGATCCTTAGGGAAAATTGGACCTTGTGAAAATGTTTTATGATTTTATAAAATGTCATGCTAGTTTTTACACTAGAGACGTTTTTCGGTTTTAACCTCAAATTCCGGTTGAGGGTAACTGAAAACCAAAGTCTCAGTCGGCGATTAGCAAGCTATCCGCCCCCATAATTGAAGTATCATGGAACTTGAAACCGAATGTCCTAAAAATGGTTTTACACAATATAATTCATAAAATAGCACAAGTTTTAGAGTAAAATTATATCGTGTCCAAATATCATCGGTGAACCATGAGTTTGCACACCTCAATTTGTTATGGCATATGTATGTTGACCGCGGTCAAACATAGATGCGGTTGATCTTTACGGAGATCATCCATCTGGGGATTAGATTCATTAGTCTTAAAAACTAATTTGCAATGTGCCCCCCATTGTACGAGACAGATCCATCTCATGGTTAGGATAAGTCTGACCACCAAAAACCCTGTTTGATGCTGAGGTGAGGTGGATTTCCAGCCGATGATAGAGATGGCTTTTCAAGATTTTTCGTCAACCTACAGCTGTTCTGGACGACATCTTCTAACATAAGTTAGCAAGTGTGTCATTTTGGAAGACTTTACTTCCTTAACGAGATATTCAGGTTTATATATTCCAAAGCGATGATATCTGCAATACTTCATAGAAACATGTGATAAATAGTTCTAAACATATAGAGTTTATAAATTCTGTTATACTTGGTTTTCTTTTATATATTTCAATCAGATAAACTTATGTATTTTTAATGTATTGAGACAATAATTTCGGTTTTTGACACCTAATCTTTAATTGCTCGTAATTACCTTAAAAATTGATTAGTTATATTTGTTTAAAAAATGTAAAATTTTTCATAAAAACCACCAAGTTATAAGTTCTCGAGAATTTATATATTCCCTACCCCACACTTAAGATTATGTAATGCCCTCATTACATAAAATCAGATTAAAATGTATAAATTTGAGAGGATAAAAAGTGTACAGTATATAGAACTTCCTTTGTTAAGTAATTGGATATTGTAAAATGCTTATCGTATGAACATATCCAATCCGTTTTATCACAATAATACTTTCGTGTTTCGCTATGTCGAATCTCATCATCATAAGTACCTGTCAACAAATATGTCAATCACAAACGAGATGGGGTTGTACTTTAGTAGTACAAAAATTTTACCCCACACTAGAGTTTTTGTAAAGATAATTAAAGATAAGAATAAATTAACACACCATAAAAATCATTTTATACAAACAAATACAAAATAAATAATTCTAAAAATAAAAAGAAAAACTAGAAAAATGACCACGCAGGGCCTCCCTGATCTTCTTGTTCTCGCTCCTGTTGCTGTCGTTGTTCGTTTAGGCGTTGTTCCTCGTAAAAATGCCTATAGGCTTCCTGACTCGAGGCAAGGGCAGCGTTGGGATCATAAGGTGGAGGTAGAGGGTTACCATGTTCTTGCCACTGGGGGTATGATGGAAAAGCTGAGGGAGCGTATTGTTGTGGGTTAGCTGCATATAAATAAGCCTGATGATGCGCCCACTCTAACTGTGCTCCCTGGCCCCTCTGATCGTAGCGGATGTTTTCTAACATAGTATCCTGGGCCAGTTGGGTATGCCTAATATCCCCTATTTGCCTAGACAAACTAGTGTACTGTTCTTCTGATCGCCGTCCCCAATTATCATACGAGTTCCTTAAATCTAAACTCAATGAATTAAACGAATTTTGTAGCATATCAAAATCAGAAACACCTACGTTAGACGTACTAGCCTCATCTGGCTGTCTTCGTCTCCTCCTAGTTTCCCTAGCGGGTTCCTCATCCTCCTTCATAGGAGCGTGAGCGACTACTTCTTGCCGTCTCAAACTAATTACCCCACCCCTTACTTGTATGGCCTTAGCCGTCCTATACACGTCCAATCCTAAAGTTCTAACAGCTTGATTTACCGGTTGGATTGGAGGTTCTGTTTCACTCGGGTCGAGTCCGAACCAGCTTCCTAGACACGTGATATAGTGACCCCCCAGACATGTCACTCGTCCCTCGAGCACCCTTACCAACATGGGCCAAAAAGTAAGCAACTCCATAGGGTATACTAATAAATGTATCCCTATCTCTGATCGCATCCAAGTACCAAAGGTCAATATAATTAATTTTATCTGTATTAGTAAATGACCTTTGACTTATTGTGTTCGCTATAAACTTATGAATTATTCTGAAGCGAACATCAGTGATCTTTAGATAAGATTCCTGGCCTGGCTCATATGTATTTCTATTAGTGAAAGATCGCCAGACTAAACCAGAATCATAGTTACCTGTATATCTAGCCCCTGTAAAAATATATTCCCTAAAACCGAGTGCTATCATCTCGTCTACGGTGTAAATCCCTAATGTGGTAGTCACGTCACTTAGGGACATTGCTCTATCTACCCCACCCAGCCTAAATTGTAGAAAATTAATATCATCGATATTTTCTGGGTGTAAACTTATTCTAACGGTAGAGTAGAATTCTAAACACCATTCTCTGTATACAGGGCTATTTAAACTAAACAATCTCTTAAAATCATTAAAAACCAAAGTCATTCCAAATTCATTTGTAAAACTTTGGTTTAAAATTCCCTTTATTTGCAAATCTAAATTGACTGGTGGTCCTAAAGGAGCCCAGTCCACAACGTATACTGGAGAGATGTTTCTAGTGACCAGAGAAAGTAAGTCCTTAACCTTTTGTAATCGGTTAGGTACATCATCAGGAAATCTCAGATTTGGGTGTAGATTCTGTAGTTGTTGTTCCATTTCTGGGGTTACTTGTTCTTCCCCTTGCTGTTGGTTAACAGCTCTCATTCTGAATAATCCCTGCATAACATTTTAAAACAGGAGAACCGTCCCAATTGGGTATGTTAATGTTAGCAATGAATTTATTCTTGACATACAAGCTTGTTTCAACACCACATGAATCAATATCTTAACAACAAATAAAAACAAACAAAAATAAATCAAAAATTCCTAATCAAAAATCAAGTTTCAAAAACAAAAATGTGAATCACAAATAGAAATACGCAATGAGCTAAGTATATATAATCCAATTCAATCACATTGTGTATAAACCAGCTTCTAATCATCATCACAATACACACTTGATTCATGACAATTACAAAAAAAGTATCAAATTTACACTAAAAATAAAATCACAAAATCAAACAATCAAACTTATGTTCAAGGGTTCTAACTACTATCAACACAACTAAAAACATCTAATTGTAACCAAAATAACACAATTTATAGCAGCTCCTCAATTTTCCCCAATTTGTATAAACCCTAATTTTTCAATAGTCAATTCAACATCAAATTTTTATGCTAATCGGGTTTATATTCATGCTTACAACATAGCCATATCAATAATTAAGCTAAATTTATCAATAACAAGCATAAAATTCGGATTAAAGCTATATAAATAATTAATGAAAAATTTGAAGAACAAGTGGTAAAATGGGTTGAGGACCCTTACCAATCTCGGCATGTTGAAAGGTAGATGAATTGGATGAGATTGAGAGTGTTTAATTGAGTTTTAGGTGTGATTTTGGTAGAATTCGGGTGTTCTTCTCGTCTTCACAGCAGCAAAAACAATAATAATAATGGGAAGGAGAAGCAGAATTCGACAGATATGGTTTTTTGTATTTTAACCTACGCGTTTCGCGTGGGGTTACGCGTTTCGCGTAGTTTTCGATTGTACGCGTTTCGTGTGGTATACCACACGGTTCGCTTAAGTATTAGCCCCTTTTTTCAACTTTATAAGTACTTAAATTTCAAAATATCAATTTTAAATTTATAATTGATGTAACGGAAATTTCGGTTGGTACACCTAGTCTTTATCCGTTTATAAATTTTCAATTTTAATTTATAATTTAATACTTCAAAAGTTAACGTTTTAATATTTTTCAAAAACAACTTGAAAATAAAACACTCCAATTTTTTTATTTTATTTTTTTAAAAAAAAAATTTATAAAAGAAAATTAATATTTAGAATTAAAAACAAGTACATGAAAAATAAAAATTAAATGAATTAAAAATACACACTATATTTTTTTTTATATACTTTTAAACCAACTAATTTTCAAACTTAAAACTTTGTTTCCTATCAACTAGGTAGAGACAATCTCGGTTGTTACACCTATCATTACCCACGACAAAGGTTTATAAGTTATATATTTTTACAGTTATTGATAAAAAAAAAGTATAATTTTAGAAGTTTTGATTTTTCTTCTGTTTTTGGTGGTTTACCATATAAAAGATATATTATGAATCCAATAATAAATTTCGTGCAATTTGAAAAACGACAATTCAGTTATTACACTTAGCATTATCGTTTTCAATGAAAACAGGTTAAACTCAAGGTTTATCAATTTTAAACGGTAGACCCTTTTTAATAACATCACAGCAAACAAATACAAACTAAAACACACCAAAACATAAACACACAAAAATTCAAAAATACAAAAATGCACAAAAATACAAAAATGCACAAAAACACAATTGGCGAGAAAAAGACTTAGATTGTGAAACCGCGTTGACTCGCCTCGTAGTGTAGTCGCATCATTTCGCCCCCCATGGCTTCGTAGGCGTAACCTCGTTGGTTTAAGAGGTTTTACTTTGAACATTTAAAAGGTCCTTCTCGGCATAAGGTTACGTACTCGAAATTAGAGTCTGTCTGGTTCTTTGAACAATTTCCATAATGAGCTGGTTTTCCACATTTTACACATTTGCCCAAATGACGCGCTCGACGTTTCTTAGCTGATTTTGATTTTCCTTTGGCATAATTTTTCTCGTTAAGTTCTTGCCTTATTTCTTTACTCGCCTGATCGCATCTTCTCTTTATATCTAACACCACATCTCTCGGTAAAATTTTATCGCACATTAAAAAGAAGTGGTTGTAGACATATTGATTGCGCATCTTGAAAATAAACAATAAATAAAAACGAAAAGAAGAAAATAAAAAGGTAGAATGGAGGGAGAAGACTAGTTCTTTAGGGTCTGCTAGGGAAAGACCAATCTAACCCCACTCTTAAAGATAAAAATAAAAATCGAGAATGGAGTTTAAAACCTTAAAGTTACCCTGAATTTACTTGTCCTTAGGGTAGAATGTGATCTTGTCTCTTTCCGTAGTATTGATTCCTTCAAAGTATAATTTGAGTCGATGACCGTTCACTTTGAAAGTTCCACCGTCTTTGCTATATAATTCTGCATATCCAGATGGAAAAACCTGTTTTATTATATATGGCCCAGTTCATCGGGATCTAAGTTTACCAGGTGAAAACTTGAAACGTGATTGGAATACTAATACTTTATACCCTTGTTCAAATTCTTTCTTTTTTAATCGTGCATCGTGCCATTTTTTAGTTTTATCTTTGTATGTTTTAGAATTTTCATATGCTTGTAATCTTAATTCATCTAGTTCGTGAAGTTGTAAGAAACGATTTTCTCCGGCTTGCACAAGGTCAGTATTACACACTCTCAGAGCCCAATATGCCTTGTGTTCAACTTCGACAGGTAGATGACATGCTTTACCATATACAAGTCTAAAGGGTGTGGTACCAATTGGTGTTTTATACGCAGTCCTAAAAGCCCACAACGCGTCGTCTAACTTGCGTTGCCAAATCTTAGGGTTGTTATTAACCGTTTTCTCAAGTATGCGTTTCAAGGCACGATTCGTGTTCTCCACTTGACCACTTGTTTGCGGGTGGTACGGAGTAGATAAACGATGAGTTACGCCATACTTCTTCAACACCTTTTCAAGAAGGTTGTTGGCAAAATGTGTTCCTCGGTCGGATATGAGCGCCTTTGGGATTCCAAAGCGTGAGAAGAGATTTTTCAAGAAGTTCACCACCACCCTAGCATCATTTATAGGCAAAGCTTTTGCTTCAGCCCACTTGGATACATAGTCAACGGCTACTAGGATGTACTTGCACTTATGGGAACTTGAAAATGGTCCCATGAAATCGATTCCCCAAATATCAAAGATTTCACAAACTTGGATGCCGGTTTGAGGCATCTCATCCTTTTTTGTGATGTTACCCGTTCGTTGGCATGCATTACAAGTCCGAACGAAATTATGGGCATCTTTAAAGATCGTGGGCCAATAAAAGCCCGAGTCAAGGATTTTTCTTGCAGTGTGGTTTGGTCCGAAATGACCGCCGGTGGGCCCTTGATGGCAATGCTCAAGAATTTGTTGAGCCTCTTGTCTGTACACACAACGGCGATTTATTTGATCTGCACCAACACAAAATAGGTCGGGGTGTTCCCAGAAATAGGATTTCAAATCCGCAAAGAATTTCTTCTTTTGTTGGTAAGAAAGTCCTTTTTGAAGAATGCCTGAAGCAAGATAGTTTGCAAAATGAGCAAACCATGGGATTTCAGATTCCTTGTCAACCCTCATTAGAGATTCGTCCGGAAATGTGTCCTTGATGATTGTATCATCGAGTTTATCTAATTCAGGGTTTTCAAGTCGGGATAAATGGTCGGCAGCTAGATTCTCGGCTCCTTTCTTGTCACGTATCTCAATGTCAAATTCTTGAAGTAAAAGAACCCAACGTATGAGACGATGCTTTGCATCTAGTTTCGAGAATAAGTACCTAAGTGCCGAATGGTCTGTGTAAACAATGGTCTTGGACAACACCAAATATGACTGAAATTTATCAAACGCATAAACAACCGCTAGGAGCTCCTTTTCCGTGGTGGTATAATTAATTTGAGCCCCCGTTAGCGTTTTGCTTGCATAATAAATTGGAAGAAAATGATTATCGGGTCGTTGTCCTAAGACAGCACCTAAGGCATAGTCGCTTGCGTCACACATTAGCTCAAATGGCATACTCCAATCCGGAGATACGATAATGGGAGCTTGTGTGAGTTTTGACTTTAGAATCGAGAATGCATTTTCGCAATTAGAATCAAAGTCAAATGGAGCATCCTTTTCAAGAAGCTTGGTCAATGGGCGGGCGATTTTAGAAAAATCTTTGATAAATCGCCTATAGAATCCCGCGTGACCAAGAAAACTTCTAATGGCCTTAACATTCGACGGTTTAGGTAGCTTAGATATAACTTCAATTTTAGCTTTATCTACCTCTATTCCCGCACGAGATATTTTGTGACCAAGTACAATGCCCTCCTTTACCATGAAGTGGCATTTTTCCCAATTTAGGACCAAATTTGCTTTCTCACATCGGATAAGCATACGTTCAAGGTTAAAAAGACACGATTCAAAGGAATTTCCAAACACGGAAAAGTCATCCATGAAGACTACCATACAATCCTCTACCATATCATCGAAAATTGCCATCATGCACCTTTGAAAGGTTCCGGGTGCATTGCATAAACCAAACGGCATGCGGCGATAGGCAAAGGTACCAAAAGGACAAGTGAATGTGGTCTTTTCTTGGTCGTTGGGATCAATTGGAATTTGGAAGTAACCGGAGAAACCATCTAGAAAGCAATAATATTCTTTCCCCGCTAATCATTCAATCATTTGATCAATAAAAGGTAACGAAAAATGATCCTTTCTTGTGGCATCATTGAGACGTCTGTAATCAATACAGACTCTCCAGCCGGTAACCGTTCTAGTTGGAACGAGTTCATCCTTTTCATTTAGAATAACGGTTGTACCCCCCTTTTTGGGTACTACTTGTACTGGACTAACCCAAGGACTATCGGAGATGGGATAGATTAACCCGGCATCAAGAAGATTGACTACCTCCTTTTTAACAACCTCTTTCATGTTGGGATTTAGCCTGCGTTGTCTTTGTACTACTGGTTTGAAGTCATTCTCAAGGAGAATTTTATGTGTACAATAAGACGGGTTTATCCCTGGAATGTCGGTTGTTTTCCAGGCTATAGCCTTTTTATGGGTTTTTAAAATAGAGATTAACCTATCCTTCTCGTTACCGGAAAGATGTGAAGCAATAATTACCGGTAATTGAGATGTACCTTCGAGATAAGCATACTCCAAGTGTTTGGGTAGCTCTTTAAGCTCTAGTACGGGTGGTTCTTCCAAAGAATTCTTTATACGGAATCTATCTTCATTCTTGATTTCCTCAAACGATTCCTCTTCCTTGGGAATTTCTTCTTTGATGGTCTCGTCATCCGTGACCACCTTCATTAACTCATCAAAATCTTTATCAATATTGAAGTATTCATTCTCACTTACCGGGGCTAACCCCAGGATATCAATTTCCAGTAGCTCCTGCAATTCATTCTCGACACAAAGATCTATAACATCTATTTGAAAACAAGAGTCATCGGTGGAAGTGGGTCTTTTCATGGCTTTGTCAATGTGACAAATTATTCTCTCGTTTCCCACACCTAGACTCAATTGTTCTTTTTGGACATTAATGATAGCATCTGCAGTGTTAAGGAAAGGACGTCCTAAAATGATAGGAACTTTTGTGTCCTCTTGCATTTCTAGAATAACAAAGTCGACGGGAAAGATAAGTGAGCCAACTTTTACAAGAATATCCTCGGCTATACCTATGGGAGTATCAAATGATCGGTTTGCTAATCGAATACCCATCCGGGTTGGTTTTAAGTCTCCTAAGTCAAGTTTTAAATATAACGAGTAAGGCATTAGGTTAACACTTGCACCTAGGTCGGCTAGTGCATCGTACACTACCGAATCACCCATCATACATGGAATGATAAAACTACCCGGGTCTCCCAATTTTGGAGGTACATTTTGTTTCTTCAAGATGGCCGAACACTCCTCATGGAGGAATGTGGCAGAAACGTCGTGGTATTTACCCTTCGAAGATATGAGATCTTTCAAAAACTTCCCGTAATTGGGCATATCCCTAAGAACCTCCGCGAGTGGCATGTTAATGCTAATTTGCTTGATCATGTCAGCAAATTTCTGATATCGACTCGCGAGTCTATCTTTCTTCAATGCTTTTGGGTATGGAATAGGTTCCTTATACACCTTTACTGGTGGTTCTTCACTTTTCTTCGATATGACCTCTGGTGGATCATCTTTTTCTTGTTCGTTGTCAACTTGCTCATTTTTATCAACCGGTACTTGTAAAATAGAAGGAGATAAAGGAACTTCCGGGGACTTTAGAGTCTCCGGGTTAATAGTTAAACCACTTCTAGTAGTTATAGCATTTACATGCTCATTTCTTGTTTGGTTGTTGTTGGGATTCACTTGAGTATTTGAGGGGAGAGTACCTGGTGGTCTCTCGGATAGTAACTGTGAAATCCTTCCAACATCTCTTTCTAAATTCTGAATTGTGGCTTGTTGATTTCGAATTTGCTGAGTTTGGAGCTCTGCATTTTGCTCGTGCTTAACCATAAAATCTCTCAAGAGATCTTCTAAACCAGATTTCTTCTCGGGTTGTGGTTGTATGAGTGCTTGTGGTTGTGGTTGATTGTGTTGGAAATTATTTTGATAAATTCGTTGAGGTTGATTTCGGTTATTTAAGTGATTGTAACCTGGTGGTGCATTTCTTTTATTTTGATTTGGGAAATTCCGGTTATTTTGGTAACCTGGATTTCCTCCTTGATAGTTATTATTATTTGAACCTGAAGGTCCTCCTATTTGATAGCTGTTTATAGGAGGATATTTTCGGTTGTTTGCTTCTATTGCTGGAAAATCATTGAAATTCATTTCACCTTTTCACAAGTAACCTAAGAAATTTGCTTGCTCTTCCATTGTACTTTGATCACAATCTCTAGTAAGATGGGGACCTTGGCACAGTTCACACCCTACTCTGATAGCGTGCATTTCTTTGGTTACCTTCTCAATTTGCCTTGCTTGATTTGCTATTTGGACTTTTAAAGAAGCAATTTCATCATTACTTTCGATACTAGCAACCTTTGATGATCTAGAGAATTCCATCTCTTGATGCCAATTATGGGAATGGGCTGCTATATCGGCAATGATTGTGTGAGCGTCTTCAGGTGTTTTCTTCATGATCGAACCTCCGGCTGCAACATCTATATCTTTTCTAGTTGCCACATTGACTCCTTTATAGAATATTTGGACCTTTTGGAATGTATTCAACCTTTGTTGAGGACATACCCTAAGCATTTTGTTGAATCGGGTCCAAGCTTCATAAAGAGTTTCATTAGGCTTTTGCATAAAGTGGTTTATATCACTTTGCAATTTTGCTGCTTTTGAAGCAGGAAAGAATTCTGACAAAAACTTATCCATCATATCATTCCAGTCTTCAATATAACCTTCTGGTAATGAGTCTAGCCAATCTCTTGCATCATCCTTTAAGGACCATGGAAAGATTTTTAAACATGCAACTTCATCGGTGACATCTTTGATTTTGAAAAGCTTGCAAATGCTTACAAACTTACGAAGATGCTCGTTAGCATCCTCATTTGGGGCTCCACCGAATTAACATGTATTAGTCACCATGTGGAGAAATTGACCCTTTATTTCAAAACCGTCAGTCATAGTGGGTTGAATAATTGCGTGGCCTTGACCTGTTCTTGTTGCCTTCATTAATGCTTCCATCGTTTGATTTGTAGCCGCCATCTCTTCTTCTTCTTTAATAAATGGCTCTATGATTGGTTGGATAACTGGTTCAGAGTCAGATTCTAAGGAAAGTGATTGTAAATTCTCAGCAAGAGATTCTACTTCTTGAGCTCTTAAGCGTTCGTGGAATTCCCTTTCGGGTTCAGGATATGAAGGAGTTAATTCAGTGTTGGAGGAACGTAAGTTCATGCATTAATTTCTATTATGAGATCATAACACCAAAAGCTTTTCTAGTGTTACTTACTTGTTTTTTTTTTTTTTAGTGTTTTTCTGTGTTTTAAAATTACTAGCACTTCCTGCTTCTTTTTGTTGTTTTTGTCCTTTATTAATTCTTTGCGGTTTCGGATTAAGTTTAACGAGTTTAGGATTTTCTGAACGGATCATACAATTGGGAAATTGTACAAAGAACTAAAGGATTTATTCATAAACTTTGAACTTTCTTGGAAGTGAATTTCCTCGAGAGGATCGAATAACATAAAAACAATGATAAAAACCCTTAAACAAACAGATTTTCCTTCTAATTTTGCCCACGTTTCGAATAGCCAAAAGATGCAGCAGGGGGGCAGGATCCTTCTATTGACCAATAAAATTGGTGATCCAACAACCCGGTCCACGTACAAATCCAACTACTACTACGAATCAGAAAAATTATCTATTTATTTAACTGCCAACTCCCCGGCAGCGGCGCCAAAAAGTTGATGGTTCGAAACGCAACCTTTATTTATTGAACGGATTTGAGTTATTTTGTTACACGAATTGATTTATTGTATATGTGGTATTTTAATGATTTTAGCTTGATTTCACACATATAGGCAACTAGTCCTATCCGCGTAGTTTAGTTTGTCGGTAAATCCGGTTCGTTCCACAGGGAGATGGAGTGTTTAATGGTTTTTAATAATCTTTGAAGTCAAACTTATTTAAAGTGGGTTTTGGATTAGGAATTTATAATATAACAATAATGGAAAATAACTTAACTAATTTACTTCATAAATAAAATTACAAGATTACAAGATTACAATTATTAACTAAAAAGTGAATTAAATGAAATTATACTAATTATGATGTAACAATTTTATTACTAAATGGTAATTAGTAAAATAATAACTTTTAATAAAACTATATGATTAGAATTTTGTTTTGAGCAATTATAATATAAATTTATTTAAATTAACTAAATGGCATGTTTTAATGAAATTAATACAATTTAATAGGAATTATAATAATTAACTAATTATAAACTAATTACTAATTATAAAGTATTATTTTTAACACTGATTAGTAGGATTAAAACATGTATTAAATAATTTATAATAACTAATACAAATTATATATTAATTACTTAAGTATAATAATAAAATAATTAAAACCCTAAATTTTAACCTAAATGTTACTGTAGCCGTATTTCTACTTACGCGTTTCGCGTAATTATACGGGTATCGCGTATATATTTAAACGTACGCGTATCATGTAAACTAATTCGTAACAGTAATATAATTATACTTACGCGTTTCGCGTATACATACGCGTTCCGCGTATGTTATAAAAAATGTGACAAACAGTTCTGGTACAAAGTCGAGTAAATTTTAGGGTAATTTTTATATTTTAATGTATAGTAGTAGTTCGTAAATAATAATAGTAATAATAATTTTACAATATATATATATGGGAGTGTTTACTTAAATGTGTCACCTCTAGATCCATGGATTGTTTTTAAGTTTAAGCCCTATTTAAAATGTTTTAGTAATAAACTTTATATTTTTCTCTCGAATAAATATAAGGTTACGACTAACTAAATTAAATCTAATTTTTATTGGATTCTATTTAGATAGCTACTATTCCCCAAGTATTTAAATTGAGACCTAATCTAGTTTTGACTTTCGCCAATACCCAAATCTTAACGGTTTCCCTTTTTACAATTTCACTATCATATAATTATTGATATTACCCAAACCACCGAAGTTTATTTATAACTTAGTGTTAATAACTTATTCGTAAATTCGTGTAGATCACTTTTTAGTGTTGAAGCTTAATTTATATAGCTAAAAATAACTTTCGTTATTTAAATCTAATAAATTAAGTGACAAGGGTTAAATACCTAATTATATAATAATGGTTCTTTTAACTAGGCTCAATGTTAAAAATACTTAAGTTATATTTTAACTTTTACAAATGATAACAATCCATTTCACTAGGGGCTCTACATCTAAGCAAACACTAAGGGTATTTAGCTACTCATTATACTAGGGTAAACATAAAAACATAAATATGCAAACATAATAATAACGATAATTTTAACAGGATATACTTACTAAAAATTCTTCACTTTCATTAACTTCAAACGGTAGAAAATTACAATAACAACACCCTTTCACGCGTACAATAACACCCTTAATCACGAACAATACACCCTTAATATTTGAAACTATCCTAATCTTGACTTGAGAATTAAATTGGTACAGAACTAAATTATACAGAGTACTTCAAAATACAAAGTAACTAGAGTAATAAATTTTGTATGTGTATAGTAATTCTTGTCTTTTTGATATGTGTACTAGTCCTCCGTATTTAACATGTTGATCCAGTAGTAGGTAAGCTTTAATCTATTTAATGGCTTTCCTTGCTGTAGCACTTGAAAAAGAAGTCATTTTTAATCACAAAAGCCACCGTCCCATTTCTGATTCATGATTAAAGTTGGCCTAACATTACGCGTTTCGCGTAGGAGTACACGTATCGCGTAGGAGTAAAATACTACGCGTTTCGCGTAGCTTTACACGTTTTGCGTAGGAGTAATCGACAGTTTTCTTTATTTTTCTTTTTGTTTGTTCTTTGTTGATCCCGTGTTTGACGTATATTGACTTGGAACTTTCCATTTGAACTCTTTTTCTTCGATCATCTTGTACTTTCATTCGGATAAACGTTTCTTGATATAAATTTGGTAAAAACCCATCGTTTATCGTCGTTTCTTCAAACAGCAAGCTCGTATTTACTTTTGTCGTTTTTCTCGTGAAATACGCATTGAATGTCTTTGTAGACGGTAAAAACTTATGAAATATAAATGATATTGCGTCGAATAATATGTATGTTTAAAGCAATATCACTAGTTTACTTTTAATCTTGCAAATCCATTCCAAGTAATCATCTAAGATCAAGAAACCTTTGTTAATTACAGTAGGTTATCTTTTTTATTCAAGGTAATACTCATATCCAAACTTTGATTCGATTTCTATAACTATAAACTATCTTGATTCGAGTAATAATCTTACTTGAAATGGTTTTCGTGTCATGATTCTGCTTCAAGAACTTCCAAGCCATCAAAGATCCATTCAAGCTCAAGATTATTTTTGTCATTTCCAGTAGGTTTACCTACTATACTTGAGGTAGTAATAATGTTCGTAACATCATTCGATTCATATATAAATAACTATCTTATTCGAAGATTTGAAAACGTAATCACTAGAACATAGTTTAGTTAATTCTAAACTTGTTCGCAAACCAAGTTAATCCTTCTAACTTGACTTTTAAAATTAACTAAACACATGTTCTATATCTATATGATATGCTAACTTAATGATTTAAAACCGGAAAACACGAAAAACACCGTAAAACCGGACATACGCCGTCATAGTAACACCGCGGGCTGTTTTGGGTTTGATAATTAAAAACTATCATAAACTTTGATTTAAAATTTGTTCTTCTGGGAAAATGATTTTTATTATGAACATGAAACTATATCCAAAAATCATGGTTAAACTCAAAGTGGAAGTATGTTTTTCAAAATGGTCATCAAGACGTCGTTCTTTCGACTGAAATGACTACCTCTTACAAAAATGACTTGTAACTTATATTTACAACTATAAACCTATACTTTTTCTGTTTAGATTCATAAAATAGAGTTCAATATGAAACAATAGCAATTTGATTCACTCAAAACGGATTTAAAACGAAGAAGTTATGGGTAAAACAAGATTGGATATTTTTTTGATTGTTGTAGCTACGGGAAATATTGTAACAATTCTATACAAATCATATCCTAGCTAACTTATATTGTATTATACATGTATTCTAATATATTATGTAATCTTGGGATACCATAGACACGTATGCAAATGTTTTGACATATCATATCGACCCATGTATATATATTATTTGGAACAACCATAGACACTCTATATGCAGTAATGTCGGAGTTAGCTATACAGGGTTGAGGTTGATTCCAAAAATATATATGCTTTGAGTTGTGATCTAGCCTGAGACGTGTATACACTGGGTCGTGGATTGATTCAAGATAATATATATCGATTTATTTCTGTACATCTAACTATGGACAACTAGTTGTAGGTTATTAACGAGGACAGCTGACTTAATAAGCTTAAAATATTAAAACGTATTAAAAAATATTGTGAACATACTTTGAACATACTTTGATATATATGTACATATTTGTTATAGGTTCGTGAATCGACCAGTGGCCAAGTCTTACTTCCAAACGAAGTAAAAATCTGTGAAAGTGAGTTATAGTCCCACTTTTAAAATCTAATATTTTGGGATGAGAATACATGCAACTTTATAAATATTTTACGAAATAGACACAAGTAATGAAACTACATTATATGGGTGAATGATCGAAGCCGAATATGCCCATTTTAGCTTGGTAGCCTAAGAATTTGGGAACAGACCCCCAAATTGACGCGAATCCTAAAGATAGATCTATCGGGCCTAACAAGCCCCATTCTGGAATTTGGAATGCTTTAGTACTTCGAAATTATCATGTCCGATGGGTGTCCCGGAATGATGGGGATATTCTATATGCATCTTGTTAATGTCGGTTACCAGGTGTTCACCATATGAATGATTTTTATCTCTATGTATGGGATGTATTGAAATATGAAATCTTGTGGTCTATTATTATGATTTGATAATATATAGGTTAAACCTATAACTCACCAACATTTTTGTTGACGTTTTAAGCATGTTTATTCTCAGGTGATTATTAAGAGCTTCTGCTATTGCATACTAAAATAAGGACAAGATTTGGAGTCCATGCTTGTATGATATTGTGTAAAAACTGCATTCAAGAAACTTATTTTTGATGTAATATATTCTTATTGTAAACCATTATGTAATGGTCGTGTGTAAACAGTATATTTTAGATTATCATTATTTGATAATCTACGTAATGCTTTTTAAACCTTTATCGATAAAATAAAGGTTATGCTTGTTTTAAAAAATGAATGCAGTCTTTGAAAAACGTCTCATATAGAGGTCAAAACCTCGCGACGAAATCAATTAATATGGAACGTTTATAATCAATATGAACGAGACATTTCAGCTAAACGGTGGTGGTGGGGGTGAGCCAGGTGGCGGCGGTGGCGGACCTCTTTCACTACCCATTACATGTGGCCTAAGGGCATCAGTTAGGGGTGAGTTATTGCAGGAAATGATTGCGTGAGTGGTGTAGTCCCTGGGCTTTTAAAAGAAAAAAAAATAGTAAAAACCTTAATTTTTAGTAAAAAAAGATTTAGTGTACTTATCTTATTTTTTATTTTTTTTTAAAATCCAAATAGGACGGGTGCCCCTAACTGCCCCTACCCGTCCCTTAAATATTCCGCCCCTACAACCATGTAGATGACCTTAGAAGACACTGGCAATAATAGTATTGGCGGTTCCCTTTGCTCTCATTGTGGACGTCGTAAGGTCACAAAGACAATGTCATCAGAGCTAAAAGCAACAACAGAGGCTTATTATTCTTCTGGCTACCATTTTCATCCAACGGATGAACAACTTATCCAGTTTTATCTATTAGTAAAGATCCAGAATGCCAATGATAACGCACATCTGATTGGAAATGTTAATATATATAGATATCACCTCGAGCATATTCTAGGTATGTAATTATGATTAATTTTCACTTTGTGTATTTTTATTGTTGTTGTCGTTTAATTGAGATGTAATTGGTCGATGTAAGTTTTTCATGTATACAGAGAACTACCCGCAAAATAAAGAAGGATATTGGTACGTTTTCACGCCAAGAAATAAGGTTTCTGTCAATAGTGTGATACCAAATCGAATAGCCACTTGTGGATATTGGAACACCATAGGTAATAAGAAAGATATTTATGACGATAATGGTACTAAGATTGGTACGAAAGAATGTCTGGTTTATTATGAAGGGAATCCAAGAAACGGGACTAAAACAGATTGGATTATGGAAGAATATGTATCTGTGTTCAATCCACTACGAATGCGTTATGATGATGCATTGAAGGTTTTGAATTTTATATCCACTTTGTTTGAAAGAGTTTGTGTTGTAATGTTAGTTAATGTGACTTATTTTTTTTTTTTTTTTTACTTTATGCAGCTTGATTATGTTTTATGTAAGATCTATAACAAAAAGAGCGATCCGATGTCAATGAGGCTGCAAATGGGGGTTACCGAAGATGATGAAGACGACGAGACAAGAACTAGTTAGCATGGGCTTTTCTTTCCTAAATAAATTATACTTCTTATTCTTATTAGTTTAGGAACCATATTCGCTTTTTGAGTAATTTGAAATAGTTTCATCTTTCCGTACGAGTGTGCTTAATCATTGTGTTATATCAAATGAACCCTAACTTTGCTTTAGAGATGGAAAATTGGGTAAGTAGGCAACGGGTTACAGGTCCAAATGTGTACGTCATGTATAGACGAAATGAGTGGAATCAGCTTAGGTTGACTCGAATCACATTCTCTAAAGAAAATTGTTAATTAGTGGTTAAACCTGATTACATAAATCATAAGTGTGTTGCGTGATATCTGTTTGTTATGAGAGTAATGAGAAGTCTCAGGCATGTAATCACAATTAGGAAAGATGGATACAATTTCTATAAGAATTTTTGCTATTTTTCATTGTAGGATCAACATAAGAATCATGAAGTTTACTTTGATGAAGATTAAAACGAGGTATCATTGGGACAGTATTCATTGGGATTTTCTGCTCAACATTATGAAAAGGATGGGTTTCGGTGAGAAATGGATCACATGGATATTCTCTTGTTTGAATTCAGCTTCTATTTCAATATTGGTTAATGGCTCTCCCACAGTTTTCATTGCAACGTGGGGTTCGTCAAGGGGATCCACTTTCTCCATATTTGTTCATAATTGCGGTTGATCGTTTAAATGCTTTTGTAAAGCGTGCTCTTGAGACAAAAATTTTTCGTGGACTTGAAGTTGGAAATGACAAGATCATTGTTTCTCACCTTCAATACGCGGACGACACGATATTTTTTGGTGAATGGGACAAAAGAAACGCCGGTAATTTATTCAAACTTCTAAAATGTTTTGAGATCTTTTCGGGTCTAAGAGCAAACATGGCAAAAAGTTGTATTCGTGGAATTGGAATCCAAAAGTCCTCCATCGAAGAAGTTGCAAACCACATTGGATGCCAGATAGGTGTTCTCCCTTTTACCTACCTCGGTCTCCCAATCGGTCATAACATGAATAGAGCCAAGGAGTGGAAGTTTGTGGTTGATAAATTCGAATAAAGGTTAGCGGATTGGAAAGCGAAAATGATGTCTTTTGGTGGTCGACTTACTCTAATCAAATCGGTGCTTAGTAGCCTTCCCTTGTATGCTTTCTCCCTATTCCGTGCTCCAATGAATGTCATAAACTTGCTTGAAGGTATGAGGCGAAAATCTTTTTGGGGCGGATCAAATGAAAATTCTAAGATTTCATGGGTAAAATGGGATAATGTTCTTTTACCATATAAGGGCGGGGGGCTAAACATCGGATCCCTCAAAGCTAAAAATTTGGCTTTGATGGGAAAATGGTGGTGGCGATTTCACTTGGAAAAAAACGCTCTTTGGGTAAAAATCATAAAAAGCATATATGGGAGGGATGGGGGTTTGGGTCTTGTTAACTCAAATGAAAATTTGATCAAGAACTCTTCATGGAACAACATTCGTTTGATCGGTCAAGAGATAAATAATTTGGGCGTGTCTTTTACTAATTCTTTTGAGAAAGTGGTAAACAAAGGCGATTGTTCTCTTTTTTGGAAAGACAAATGGATAGGTGGCCAAGCTTTTTGCAATAAATTCGAAAGATTGTTCATGCTAGAGGAGAATGAAGATGTGTTAATCATGGATAGAATTGTGCAAGATGGAAATTCATGGAATTTTAGTTGCCAATGGCTTCGTGAACCAACAGGGAGGACTAAGGATGAATTTGAAGATCTTAAAAAGCTTGTCAACAATTTCAACTTCAGTTGGAACTCTAGTGATACATGGAAGTGTACTTTACATGCAAATGGGGTGTTTTCTACAAATATGCTTACCAAGTTACTAGATCAAAAGCTTCTGCCTTCTCCTTTGTCAGCAAATGAAACCATGATCAACAAGCTGCTACCGAAAAAAATAAATATCTTCATCTGGCGAGCTCTTATGCAAAGATTACCGGTCCGAGTTGAATTAGATAAGAGAGGTATTGATCTCGACTCTATACGATGTCCTATTTGTGATGACGACATCGAAACTGTCGAACACTTGATGTTGAAGTGCTCCTTTGCAAAAGACTTATGGGATAGAGTTTTTAGATGGTGGAATTTGACTAACCACTCATACTCCAGCTTAGAAGAGTGCTTCAAAGGAAAAAGAGATCCGACTTCAAATAGATCCTCAAAAGTTTGGCAAGCCATCGAGTGGGTATGTGGTTATATCATTTGGCAAAATAGAAACAATGCCATTTTTCAAAAGAAGAATGGAAATGGTCCTATGACGCTAAATGAAATCCAAGTCAAATCTTTTGAATGGCTCTCAAAACGTTCGAAGATACCAAATTTTGCATGGCATCAATGGCTTCTAAACCCATCGTTTTATGATGATCACGGTTGATTGTATAATTTTCGCTCACTGTCATGTACAAAAGCTCTAGGGTCTAATCCCCCTCTAAATTTTCTGTTTTTGTTGTAAGTATGCTCTCGCATACTGCTTTCCACTTCATGTACTCTTATTGTGATTAATAGAATTTGTTTGGCTTTAAAAAAAAAAAAAAAAAACGAGGTATCATTAGAACGAAAGGCAAAAGCATTTCATTAATCATTAGTGCTAGTATTTTACCTTTCAATTATATTAGTAGTTCTTTCAAGTATTCTAAATATGTATTATTTTTTTGACAGCATAAAATGTAATCAAAAGCTATCAATTAAGGAGCTAGAATATTACAAACATGACAATGGATTTGTAACCACATAGTCCATTTTTCTGTATCTACTAGCAAATTAATTAAACGCATTACCAATAATACAATCAACGACTTGATTGTTCCGAAGCATGGAATCTTGAAATATAATATTACGTTATCGCCATATAGTCCATAATGTTGATAAGGTGACGAATTCTAAGATTTGTTATTGCTTCACGTATTGATGTGATTCACCAATCCACATCCAGAGATAATCCAAATGACCAAATCGGTCCGTTGCGGAATAGTTGTGTTTGTCGATTGAGCAATTTATTCCAAGCCTGGGACGCTACCTCACTTCGAATAAACAAGTGATTTATGTTTTCATGAAGAGGCGCCAAACAATAATATTTTTCTTTATAGGGACTAAGTGCACCATCTAGTAGAGTGATTGCCGAAAGTGGTGTTTAATCAAATTACGAATAAAGCTAAAGTAAATGAACCGTGATGGCCAATATTTCATTTCTAAACATCGATATTGCCATTGACGACAAACATTCTCAAGGGGTAACATACTAACATAAGATCAGCAAGATGTTGATTACCTTCGAGCAATGAGTCAGATCAGAAATTGACATTTAAGTGACATTCAATGTTGATTGTCATAAGTGAACGTGGGATGGTTTGATCATCATGAGTTTCATCATGACTAGATTAATGGATCCCCATACTCCACCGTTATCGTATAAGTGTTAAATCGGTTATAAAAACTTGGTATGAGTGTCATGACCCGTTCGGGTGACTCCTCTCCCGAACATGACGTCATAAAATCAATCAGGAAGCTTTAGTGCAAAAGCTTTTATCACCCCCATAACTTAATCTCCTGTTAAAATTATTTTAGTTATTATAAATAGTAAATTAAATCAATACTCCGTATTAATTATTAATTAGAATTAGATTTGTTCGTTAAAATGGATAAATGTATTGTATATGACAGTCAATATTGACACACTACTTTTTGATCCATTTATACTTTTGTGCCATAAAATCATAGTTATGTATCTAAAAAGTTGAACTTATATTATTATTATAACTATAATTAAGAGTAAAGTAGGTAATTCGGTGTACATGGATCAAAAAGTGTTGTGTGAGAATCTCTTCTTTATTCAAATTCAAATGTACAAAATATTTAAGCAAACAAATTAATTAATATATTTTTTAATATGTATAAAAGATAAAAGACTTGTACATACACAAGATCAAGGTCGCAAAATTCGCTATTCGGGGATTAATCGGTCGGGAGTTTAGAAGGATTAATCGAAAATTTGAGGATTAATCAGATTGTACTTTATATATTTAAATATTAAATTTAAAAAATTATATAGGTAAATATAGAAGAAAACCATAAACATAAACATACCACTTTACATAATTGTTTAAAATTGTTAATTTTATTCAAAAACTATAAAGTTCTAGCTTAAATTCATGTTAAAATGTTGACCAATTTTGACTTTCACCGTCTTTGATTACTAAATTCGATTTTGACCCATGAATTGACGTTGACTTACTAATTAAACGGATTTTAGAAAATTGGAACGGATTACTTTTGAAAATGCGATTAATGGGCGAGTAATCCGGTTTTTTACAACACTCCACAACATCATCATGTTAAAGTGATGCTTATTAAATTTCATAAGCTTTTTATGGCAACATAATAAGCTTTTTATGGCAACATAATATCAAAAAAGGTAAAGATGGAGATAAACAAAAACAATTAAAATAATCGGATCCGTGTTCATATCGCATCTACCGTTTCGTATAAAATTGAATTGAAATTTAGTTCTCCTGTTTTGAAACCCTAGCTAGAGTCGAGTACGAATAAAAGAATCAGAAGAATAAAACATCATAACAGAGAGTTCGAGCTGATGATTTAAAGGTAATAATATTTCCCTATTTGTTTCGAATCACGAATTATTATCCTGATAGCCACCAGAATTTTGGTAGTTTGCTTCACAAAAAATATCAAAAACGGCATCTTCCTCTACACTCGCCCGCCTATATAATAATATAATCGGTGTTTTCGGTGCCGGCGACTCTTTCATCTTTTTCTCAACTATGTATATTTTAAAGTGGAAGTTAGTGTCTTTTTCACCGACTCCCTACACAGGTTCCTTCAATTGATTCTTATCTTTTAGTTTGTTGTTGTTGATGATTACAATTATTAGGTTTATATTTGTTAACCTTTTGTGTCATCTGTTAAATCGATTGAAGGTTTGGAATAACCGATGCTGGCAATGTTAGTTGCTTTGTGCCAGTTGGTGGTAACTAGTACATGTGACGGGGAATCATCGTCGGTGAAAGAACTGAGCGCCGTTTGTTGTTAGCTTGACTAGCACCTGAAACGGTTACACAACGCTTTTTTTCTGTTAACTTTTAATTTAACATAATTGTTTCAAATTAATTGAAAATTTAGGATAATTGAGTCTAACTAGCAAAATGACCCATGAAACCACGGGTATGCGTAAACAATACAGTTGAATGATATGTTTTAGCAACGTATAACTGCCCATGAGTAAAGACTGGCTGGGGTAAAAATAAGTTTACTCGTGATAGCGATTGACCTTGACTTTTGTTAATAGTCATTGCAAAGCACATGGATACTGGAAACTGCTTTCTAGTTATCTTAAACGGTAATGTGCTATCAGACGGACTCAATTTCATGCGCAGAATCAGGGTTTCAAAGCCAATATTCGTACCAGTTATAACTCTAGCTGTTATCAATGATTTTTCAAGCTTAATAACCCTTAGTCTAGTACCATTACAGAAGCCATTGGGTTGGTCAATGTTTCTTAGTAACATGATCGGAACACCAACTTTTAGAACCAACTTGTGTTTCGGAATACCTGAAAACTTAAGGGTGTTTAGGAATTCTGGAGATTGCATCCCACGATCACCTGCCATAGAGTTGTCAGAAGCATCGACACCATCACAACTCAAGTAAGTAAATAACTGCAAGAAAAAATTTAGAATAAGTACGTTTAAAATATGCGTATATGTATTTACTTATTATTCAAACATGGATTTTCTATCATACCTGATTCAACATCGCCTACATCTTTTTTTTGTTAAACCTTGAACCATACAATAAACCTTCAATTCAAATACGTGGAATAGAATTTGTTTTATGTCAACACTTTTTAGTTTGCTGTTATTTAACAAAGAAACAACAACATGACACTTTGGGTTGCATTTGACGGTTATGAAGAAAGTTGTAGATCCATTTTGTTTGAATACTGTCATTGGTTCCATATTGTGTTGTTTGTTTATATCTGTTTCAATCAAAAATTGTTAAACTGCATGATCAAATAACATACAAAAGTGAATAAGATTGTTGTTTTAATACAAATAAATCGGAAAATAACATCACAATTTTTGATACCTGTGATATGTTTTTTTCCCCCCTTTTTCTTGAGAGAATTATGTTAAAACTGACGTATGAAAATATGGCTATGGCTTGATCTTATTTAAATACCCCAGGCTTCCTTTTTAATAGGGAAACGTATTTATGTATTGAGCACTAATTTTGCATTATCTTAATTGTTTTGTGTAATTTAATTTTTTTTTTAATTTTAAATTTGTTAATTAGGCTGATGTCATGGTAAGATGTATGATTCTTCCACTTGTATTTCTTAAGTATAATCAAGGGTGGATTAGCCTAATGCTTACATCATATGTTTAGCATTTTAATAGAATTGTAGATATGTGCTATGTATATGTACAGGCTGGAGGTTGGTTACATGTTAAGCAGACAAAACTATCAAAATGTGGAAAGAAGACCAAAATGCTACTTCCTAAACTCACCCAGTCAACTTCAAGCCCTCAAAAGATATTTGTAGGTTTTGTATGGAGTTAGTAGGTGATCTCACTTCTTTAAAGAGTACATTTTGGTTGTATTTAATTTTTATTAATCGAATTTTAATTGTAATGTTGAGCTGCTTATAGTACTTGAAATAGTGGTGTTATGTTTTGTTTCTTTTCAACTTAAACCGGTCCCTATGGTTTCGTCAGTGCTCGCCTTCGGCCTACGTGGCCTTTGTTACCTTGATGGTGCTATAGGCACAAAATCGTTACCCGCATTCGTGACAAGCTTTCACCACTAATTTGGCGAACCAGTTAACTGATGTGGGACCACATTGATCAGAATTTGGCCGTTTGAAACGGATCTGCTAAATGATTGAATGGAAATATGTATATGACTGAATTTGATCCAGATGTAATTGTATGCAAATGTGTTTGTATCTGTGACTATGTCTTATTTACAGCTTAGTAATAAAGGTTCTAAAAAAGGAGGTTGTGATGATAAATGTGTGTGAGCTAGGTCGAGCAGTGAGATAGAAATGGGTTCATATCTTAGCATGGCAACCTATCGATTGCAGTCAATGCGATCCATGTTCTCTTGATTGATTTTGTACACAAATCTGAGCCTTGATTCCTCTTTATTAAATTTTAAAGATTATTATATCGCCTTAGCTATTCTTTTTAAATAATATTTTTCTGAAAGGAGATTTTGATATGCACCGGGAGCTCATCGCAACAAATTTGATGCGAGTCAATTTGGTTCATCAACTTTCAGTTTGCATTTTTTTTTTTTTCGAGTTATATTATTGTGAGGATATATGGTATTTGATGTTGTGAAGATGGAGTGTTCGAGTTTCATCTTTTGGCATCATGTTCGGTTTTGAATGCAGGCTGCTTCTTGAATATGCAACCTAGCTTCTAAGTGATAAAACCCATTGAAAAACATGGAGCTGGAAATGGAGAATTAACATGTTGGTGTCAATATTGGCGAGTCTTTATTTCTAATTATCTTTTCGAGCTAAATAATTGTGAAGTTAATTCATACTCATGGAGGCCTCATTCTTATGATAACTGACTTCTTTATCTAACATAGTGGTTAATAACAAAAGAGAGACAAGTATATATATTCTTGAATTAATAAGAGTTAATTACACTGATGGTCCCCGTGGTCTTGGTTAAATTACATCGCTAGTCCCTAACTCTTAAAAATTATACACTTCGTCCCTGTGGTTTTAAGTCCAAACGGCGGTGGTCCCTGTGGTCTTGGTTAAATTACGTCGCTAGTCCCTAACTCTTGAAAATTATATGCTTCGTCCATGTAGTTTTAAGTCCAAACGGCGGTGGTTCCTGTGGTCTTGGTTAAATTACGTCGCTAGTCCATAACTCTTAAATATTAAATGCTTCGTCCCTGTGGTTTTAACTCTACTTTATTATTACCAAAAACTTATTCATTACTTTATAATTATATCTATATTCTAAATGGCATAGGCAAAGTGAATAGTAACCAGGGGTATTCCCGACTTTTTACCTTTTTTTTTTAAATATAAATTCACCCACAAACAACCCCACACTTTATCCAAATCATCACATCCACCCCCCAAGCAGGGGGGTAAAGTGTCAATTACGCATTCTCATAAAAAATCTTAAACAAACTCCCTCCAAATATTCAGTGGGTCATATCTTCGCACTCGCAACGAGTTAAATTTTTCCGCCACCATCGTTAAACTCTAAATAATTTTAGGAACACAATGTCATTAGCTATAAGCAAAACGGGCGCTTTTTAAAAAAAACGCTAAATATTTGAGGTACTTTTCATACACGTTAACTCTCCGTTAAATTTTTAAAAGTCGACAACTCTATAGCGAAACGCGGAGATACACATATATATTGTTAATTTTAAATAACATTTAAATCTTTCACGGGTTCTTTTAGTTCGACTCGAGTTGCGCTTCAACGACATCATCGTTAGCCACAAAAAAAATTTACAAACTAAACGCAAAAAATACATTGAAAACCGAACCCCCGGCGCGAAGCGAGGGTTCGAACACTAGTTACATCTATTACTATTACGAGTATTATACAGTATTAGATAACAAAAAATAATATTTAGCATGTTTGATTCTTTTATCAACATCCACGTAATCACACACAAATTTCTATTTTATTTTTCATGTTTAACCATCGTAAACCATAAGCTTATAATTTCAACTCAGATTCCTAATCCTCCATGTTTAATAAAATATTTCAATTTTACCTCAAACACAGATTAAAACACAGATATTGAAATTATAAAAGCTGGGACTGAAAAGAGAAAATCAGTTCAAAGCCTCCTTTTTTTTTTTAGGGTATCAAATTTGTTTATGAAAATGAATTTGAAGAGGTCGCCGTATATGGTGTCGGACTCTTCCTGCCGACAACCTGCAACCTCGCGGTATATCGTCTTTAACTAGATGATGATGATCGTTGAGTCAGGTAACAACATCAGCATATAACTAGATGATGATGATCGTTGACTCAATAACCTTCATATATTTCAACAAAATATAGTATACAATCTTTTGATACTTGTTCAATAATTATATAAACAAAATAGTTAAAAATTGAATTATACTGTATATATTTATCAATATGTACTCTTTTACTACGGAGTATTAGTACAACACGGATTGAGAGCCGTCACATTTACTACGGAGTATTAGTTTTTATTAATAAATAAATGAGTTAATTACAGGGGACGAACATTTAATATTTAAGAGTTATGGACTAGCGACGTAATTTAACCAATATCACAGGGACCATCGTCGTTTGGACTTAAAACCACAGGGACGAAGCATTTAATTTTCAAGAGTTAGGGACTAGCGACATAATTTAACCAAGATCACAGGGACCACCGCCGTTTGGACTTAAAACCACAGGGACGAAGCATATAAATTTTAAGAGTTAAGGACTAGCGACGTAATTTAATCAAGACCATAGGGACCATCAGTGTAATTAACTCAATTAATAACTAATACATCTTTATTGTGAGTATCTAGGCTATTTTGTATGGGAAAATACAACTCGGTAGTGTTTTCACGGCCAAGATTTCAATTTTAATTTTTTAGCGTTACAGTGACTTTAGATGCTGCCGGTCATTAATTATAATACATGTTAGCTGCTTAATACGTTGTAATCTGATTTGATAAGACGAGTTGTATCGCAAGGGGTACAACCCCGTTGTTGCCTAGGTGGCAGGCCGGAAACGCCACCCGACAGCTGTATCCCGGCGTTGGGCCACCGCGTTTTTCCGGTGTTAGGGTGAATCCAACGTACAATCCAACGACCGTTGAGGCCACGTGTCTGGTTGCTGTTGGTCCAAAAAAATGATCCGTTGGAAAAGAGCCGTTTGATAAAAAAAATAATAATAATAATAACTTTTACTTATTATTATTTATATCCCCATTTTACTCACCAAAAACACACAATATTCAACTCTTTACCTCAAACACTCTCAATTTCATCTTTTTTTCAACAACAAAAAAAAATGTCTAACACTCCAAACAATCCACACAATGAAAATGTTGATGATTACGATACACCACTATCAAGTACCCGTCCGATATCAAATCTATCGGTGTTCGGAAGTGCTAATAGTCTCGGGTTAAACCAACCTCTTCCAACACCAAGTACACAACAATATGCTAACGTCACAAGAAATTTATTCGGGTTTAACCAACCACAACAATTGCCGCCGTTAACTCATGAGTCATGAACAACAACAACAATGGGCATTTTTTCAATGATGCAAAACCAACAATAAATGTTCCAAAACCAACAACAACAACAACAAAAGTTTCAAACCCACCAAACAACTTCTCAAACCCAATCGCAAGAATCGCAAAAATTGGAACAACCTCACGCTACTCGCAAACACGAAAAAAAGGAAAAAAGTTTATTATTTATTTTATATCTTTATTATAAACAAGATGTGGTGGAGCCGCGCTTCGCTGCTTATATGTTATGGTTTTCTTTGTACGTAATTATCTTTTAAGTGTGATATATAGGTAAACTCTAAATTTAATTTTATTTAAAACTGAAAGCAAATCTTATATAAAATAAACCATATAAGTTTTACATCTAAATTCTTTTATTATTATTATATAATTGATGGCATGGCATTATGATGATATCCGAGCTTTGCAACAGATTAGTTGTTTTGTCGCGTGATATAACTACATGACACCCAATATTCATTGTTGCAAAGGTCTTCATATAGGCGAGGCCAAGTTGTATCATTATAAGAGTAGATCAATTAATCAAGAATCAGTTACTACACAAAACAAAACACATAAAAAAAAAGTGCATCGACTTAAATAAACATACTAAAGTCTAGAGTTAGCGTCAAACATAAGAAACCTCAAAAAAGTCTAAAAACTTCATGGCCAATCTAAAAACAACGCAACAATTGTGATGGCATTAGTATGCAAATGTGTTGGAAAAAAATCCAAGTAAATCTACTTTCAATACTAACATAAAATGGAATGACTTTGTTATACGACTTCTTTGTACAGAGTATTGACGAGCGTACCCAAGACATTTTCGTTTAACACACAATTGCATTTACACAACAACCAAAGGATGATACCATCATTATCTACCCAATCTCATTTAGAATTGACAGTAATTGACTTTCAAGTTTCACTACAAAAGTCAAATTAATACGCTAGCATTTCTAGACTTAGAAAGTTAGAATTTAGAACACATTTATTATTGTATACCCATAGCAACCTAAAAATATGAAAACCATAATCAATACAATATCAACATAACCTTTCCATGTTATGATCAAAAAATGTCGACCAACTTCTAAATACCACCACTAACAAAAATTAACATAGGCACTTCCAATATCAACACATTTCCTTCCCACACAATGCACATCAACACACTCCAAATGGAAAAAGCGAGCGAACCTAAAGAAATTGCGAAAATGCAATTTGGATACTATAACTGCCTCTTACCGATTTTGTTTCCCAGTGAAACAAATTCCAAAATATGCAAGCAAATTGCAGGGCCTGAAACTGTGAGGGAGTAAACGTTCACAACAACTTTGTTGGAAAACTATTAAATGATAATATAATAAAAATTCCCTTCAAAAGCCAACATGTATGCTGCCTTTTAAACCTAGATAAACATGTCTAAATATGTCCATGTATATGTTGTTATTGTTAGGATATTAGGACCCAAACAACGCTAGTAATTCTACAAGACTACTAGCCGAGTAGTGATACCATCAAGATCACTAACCCACTTAATGAACGAAAGAATATAAATGCAAGAAATGTAAGAACGACACAAGATATAACGTGGTTATATGCAATCGTTATGATTGCTTTAGTCCACGGACCAACTAGAAAGTGTTTATTTACTGAATATTTGTATGTGGTGTGTTACAATATGATACAATGAGCTCCATTTATAGGAGAAACAAGAACACCATGAAACTTCAACTTGATCTTCAAGTGTGCTAGCAATCATGAAAGATAAATCAACTAGCCATGCTTTCTACCTTGTATTGGCATGATCACAGCCCAAATTTTAGGTGTAAAGTGATCAACTTTGCACCTAAAGTGAAAGGAGGCCAAAGCATGCTCGGATGTAAAGGTTGCAACTTGCCAAATTGCTGCCAGACACCAGATGCGCCGCATCTGATGAGTGATGCGCCGCATCACCTGCTTCCACGACTGCAGATTCAAGTACCAGCTCCAGATGCGCCGCATCTCTGCCCTTTGATGCGCCATATCAGCTTGAAACGCCGCATCCAAAACCTTCGGACAATTTTGCTGCATGAATGCGCCGCATCCATGTCATGATGCGCCGCATTTGACTGTTTCACGCTTCCCGAAATCTGCAAAATTCGTGCAACACTTTAACTCATCTTTTGTGGCGACATTTCCAACTTTGTTTAAATGTCTCCATACTCAACAATCTCCCACTTAGAGACTTTGAACAAACTCCATTCATATCAATGATCTAACCAAGTACATTAAACCACCTTCGATTACCGCCAAATTCCATTTGGGACACGCACGCTCAACACATTCTTCGGATGAGTAGACTTTCGATAAAAGGTCTTCAATACTACTTGTTAAACTTGTAACACTATTCACATCTCTAGCTGGGGTCTTCTCTCATCAATTCGTGAGAAGACCAATTGAGGTAATGCAAAACCTCAATTTCTCCGTCGTAACCACCTTAGTAAACATATCGGCAGGATTCTTCGTACCAAGGATTTTCTCCAAGAATAAAGTGCCATCATTTATATGTTGTCGAATAAAATGATACCTTATCTTGATGTGTTTCGTACGACTATGAAACACCGAATTCTTTCCAAGATGAACCGCACTTTGATTATCACAATACAAGACGCAATTGTCTTGTCTTTTACCCAACTCGCCTAAGAAGTTCTTCAACCACACTAGCTCTTTAGAAGCTTCCGCAATAGCCATGTATTCGGCTTCGGTGGTTGACAAAGCAACACTGTGACGCCCCGTACTAAATCATCATGTACGGACCATCATCAACAGGATCATTACAAGGTTAAGTACTATATGCGTTTTCAAAACAGAGTTTGCATTCATTAATAAAAGTGACGTCATAACATACGTCGAATGTTTTACAATCCAAAAGTATACTTCACTAAGTAGAAGCATTACATAAGTGTACGTGACCCCAATGGTCATTACATAACATAGTTTCAAAAGTAAATAAGTTTGAATGCAAGATAAGTAGTCATGCGATAACAACTCTAGACAGCGGGTTCTACAGCACGACTAGTAAGATAGCGGAAGCGACTTCAAGCACCTGAGAAATACACGCTTAAAAAGGTCAACACAAAGGTTGGTGAGCTATAGTTTAAGTATAACAGTAATGTAAGTAGGCCACGAGATTTCAGTGCTACAACGAGCGTTCAAAAGTATGTAAAAGTATATGCTTAACCGTGGGCACCCGGTAACTAACTTAACGTTTAATGTACCCCCTTAAAGTGCACTTGGCAAGTGCGTATAACCTCGAAGTATTAAACACCCATTAAATGCTAGCGCTACTAGCCCGAGTGGGGATGTCAAACCCTATGGATCCATATCTAAGATTCGCGTTCACGGTTCAAAAACCAATGATTAAATGTTACCGAGCTAAAGGGAATGTTTATGCCGTTATATAACCCACACATATATAAAGTTTAAGTACTCGTGCCTAGTATGTAAAACATAAAGTCCGCATGCATTCTCAGTTCCCAAAATAAGTTAAAGTAAAAAGGAAATGCTATAACTCACAATGATAGTAGTAGCGGTAAAGTAGTAGTCGGGAAAGGTGTGCAAGTAAATGGTCCGAAGTCCTCAACCTAAGTCAAATAGTACTAAGTCAGTAAATCGTCTTAATAGGTTTAAAAGTATGTATTTAAGGTCTTAAGGGTCATCATCATTCATCATCAAATACAAGGCGTAAAGTAAGTTTCGTTTATGAAAGTAGTTTTCAACAAAGTCTGACTTCAGTCAGTCACCACGGCCTCTACCCTTATTGAATTAAGGTGAGACCAGTGGCCATGGCTCCGTCTATGAGTCCCTTAAGTGTGGTAAAATTTACAGAAGCAAACTCATCTTGGTTTGACCGTGGCGACGGTCTAAGTGCGAGTAGGTCAGAAATTTCTGCACAACGTTAAAGGACATAGTGACGATCGGAGGGCCATAAATCCTAAACCGTAATTCGGATTAAGATGAGTCCTATATGAAAAGTTATCTACACGAACTGAGCTATCTGAAAATCAAGGTTACAGTAGCCCAGGTGTACTGTTCTGTTACAGAAACCAGAAAAACAGAAACTGTACACAGAAAACAGAAAAGTAAATGGACATAGTGACGCTCGGAGGGCCGTAGACTCTAAACCGTAACTCGGATTAAGACGAGTCTTATATGAAAAGTTATCTACTCGAAAAGTTCTATCTAAAAATCAAGGTTAGAACAGCCCAGGTCTACTGGTCTGTTCCAGAAGCATCAGGTCAGTAGATTTTGGACAGAACAGTGAGTTTTTAAGGGTTCCGGTGGTCTTGGTGCTTGATGTTCATCATGGCTCTCATCCTTGATGCATATAGCTTCAAGTGTACAACTCATTGATGTATCTACATCATGTTAACCAAGTCTTGACCATCATAACCCTAGTGCAAGTCTAAGACATTAATTTGATGAACCAAAGTTTCATCAAAGTACACATACATGAACCTTAAAACTAGTAATAGGCTACAAACTTGAAAATAAACTTAAGTACACAAGATCTTAGGTTGTAGAGCTTAGTTCTTAGTAGATCTTGAAGATCCTTGTTTCAAAAGTATAGATCTAGTACTTAAGTTAAATCAACACAAGTATGTGAAGTTGTAACTAGCAAGTTACACTTCTATGTCTTGAACTTACAAAGTTTCAAGAATAATAATCAAGTTTTAACTAGTAAATACTTGACCATAATTATAAATCATGAATTCAAAAGTGCACAAAAGAAAGTAATAACATAGATCTACAAGTATTATGTTTATATTTGTTTCTTACTTGAGAAGATCAAATCAAAGTTTAGATCTTAAGAGTTCAAGTCTACAATATAAACATAAAGAAGATTTTAAAATTTGTGAACTTGAAAACATGAATTTAAAGTGAACATAAATGAAGAAAGTAACTAGATCTATAAGTATTTTGTTCATGTTTGTATCATACTTAGGAAGATTCAAAAACAAAGTTGAATCTTAGTGTTTAAGTCTACAAACATGAAAACAAAGAAAGATTTTAAAGTTTATGAACTTTGATCTTGAAAATAATTAAATGTAGAACTACAAACTAGTGAGTTTGAGTTCTTGTTCTTGGTATTTTATCAAAAGAAGTAACCAAGATCCATGAAGATGCAAGCTAAAGAACTTCATCTTTACAACAAAAACAACAAGCAAGTAACAAAGCAAGAAACAAGATGATGATGATACATGTGGGTTACGGTTTTTGGAACCAAGAAATGGAGAAGAGAAAGTTTATTACTTACTAAGTTCTAGAGAGAATGAGAGAAAATTGAAGTGGTGTTTGAATGTGCGAGTAAAAGTGAAAGAATGCAAGTAACAAGTAACAAAAATAAAGGAAATGGAACTCCTCTTTCTTGCTTGGAAATGGACGGTTTTGGGAGCAATTTAGGGAGGTCAAAACTTGCTTTCAAGCCTTGGAAAGATGGTGGAAGCTTAAAGGGGTAATAGGGTTAAATTACATGGGAGAATGGTGTAGCATGCTTGTAAGGTTTGTCTCTAAATTAAGCTAATTAACCATGATTATTATTAATGTAATACTATCTTAAAAACATGGGCTTACAAGTCCATATAAGGTGTAGGGTGGGCTTACTAGCCCAAGTTTATTTAATTAAAGGCCCAAGTCCAAGTAATAACTAGTTAATCCAATTAAAGCCCAAGTAATTAACTAAAAACCTTAGTTAATTAAAATGATTAATAATAAATAATCATGAATGCAAATAATATTCTAAAAATATTATTCATGAAGTTTCGTGTGTCACAAAGACGTTTCGGGCCCTTAAAAGTCAAGTACGGGCAATCATGGAAACATGTAAATGTAATTATATACATTCGTTTAAATCACACGTATTAATAATAGTAATTATTAATAAATAAACGTTGGAATTTCCAGGGTCGTTATATTACCCACCTGTTAAAGAAAATTTCGTCCCGAAATTTTAAGCTGAAGCTGAAGGTGATGGAGGAGGTGGGAAAAGGTGAGGATACTTCTGTCTCATGCGGTCCTCTCGTTCCCAAGTAAACTCAGGTCCTCGTTTGGCATTCCATCGTACTCGTACAATCGGAATCTTGTTGCGTTTCAAAGTTTTGATCTCACGATCCATAATCTCAACAGGTTCCTCCACAAAGTGGAGTTTGTCATCAATAGTAAGTTCCTCCAATGGTATAATAAGTTCAGGTGGCGCAAGACACTTCTTCAAGTTTGATACGTGGAAGGTAGGATGAACTGAACTCAATTGTTCTGGAAGATCAAGACGATAAGCAACGGGTCCAACACGCTCCAAAATTTCAAAAGGACCAATGTACCGCGGGTTTAACTTTCCACGTTTTCCAAAACGGATCACACCTTTCCAAGGTGCAACCTTTAACATTACACGATCACCAACATTAAATTCAAAGTCTTTCCGTTTAAGATCGGCATAGCTCTTTTGGCGATCACGGGCAGTCTTAAGTCTAGCTTGGATCTGCGCAATCTTCTCCGTGGTTTCGTGAACTACCTCGGGTCCGGTGATTTGCTTTTCGCCTACTTCGGCCCAACAAATAGGAGATCGGCACTTACGACCATACAATGCTTCAAAAGGTGCAGCATTAATGCTTGAGTGATAACTGTTATTGTACGAGAATTCGGCGAGTGGCAAATGCCTTTCCCAGGCCTTTCCAAAATCAATGACACATGCACGCAGCATGTCCTCCAAGGTCTGAATCGTTCGTTCACTTTGCCCGTCAGTCTGAGGATGATAAGCAGTACTCATGTCAAGACGAGTTCCCATGGCTTCTTGCAAAGAACGCCAAAATCTGGAAGCAAAACGGGGATCGCGATCGGAGATGATTGATAAAGGTACACCATGACGAGATACAACCTCTTTGATGTACAGCTGAGCAAGTCTTTCCATTGTATCAGTTTCCTTCATCGCTAGGAAGTGTGCAGATTTGGTGAGGCGGTCAACAATAACCCAAATAGTATCGCATCCGCCCACCGTCTTTGGCAGCTTAGTAATGAAATCCATTGTGATCCTTTCCCACTTCCATTGTGGGATTTCCGGCTGTTGAAGTAACCCAGAAGGTCTCTGATGCTCGGCTTTAACCTTCGAGCAAGTCAAACACTTACCAACATAAGTCGCAACGTCCTTCTTAAGATTCGGCCACCAATACTGTTCTTTAAGGTCATGGTACATCTTACCTGCACCGGGGTGAATCGAATATCTCAGTTTGTGTGCTTCATCAAGTATCAGGCTTCGTAGATCTCCATAGTAAGGTACCCAAATTCTTCCGGCATAACATCGGAGTCCAGACTCTCTAACCTCGAATCGAGAGACAAGTATGTTCAAATGCTCGTGAGATATGTTCTCCTCCTTGAGAGCCTCGACTTGGGCTACTCTGATCTGGTTGTTGAGGTTCGAATGGATGGTGATGTTCAGAGCCCTAACACGGAGAGGTGCCATCCTCTCATTTCGGCTTAAAGCGTCAGCTACAACATTGGCCTTGCCAGGGTGATAACGGAGTTCACAATCGTAGTCGTTGAGTGTCTCGATCCATCGACGCTGTCTCATATTCAGTTGCTTCTGATCGAAGATGTGCTGGAGACTCTTGTGATCGGTGAAGATAGTGCTCTTAGTTCCATACAAATAATGTCTCCACAATTTGAGTGCAAAGACAACGGCTCCAAGTTCAAGATCATGTGTAGTGTAGTTCCGCTCGTGAATCTTCAGTTGGCGGGAGGCATAGGCAATAACCTTTGATCGTTGCATCAGTACACAACCAAAACCACTCTTCGATGCATCGCAATAAACAACAAAGTCGTCACTGCCTTCAGGAAGTGATAGGATAGGTGCGGAGGTTAACTTCTTCTTCAAAGTTTGGAATGCTGATTCGTGTGCGGGTTCCCAAATGAACTTCTTGCCCTTGTGAGTCAGTGCGGTCAAAGGACGCGCAATCAGAGAAAATCCTTCGATAAACCTTCGATAATAACCGGCGAGACCTAGAAATTGGCGAATATGCGTTGGAGTAGTGGGGGTCTCCCACTTGCTGATGGCTTCAATCTTGGCGGGATCAACTTTAATACCCTGGTCGCTCACAACATGACCCAAAAACTGTACTTCCTTCAACCAAAATTCGCACTTGGAGAATTTGGCGTAAAGTTGCTCTTGTCTTAAGAGTTCAAGCACTAGCCGAAGGTGTTGCTCTTGTTCTTCTTCGCTCTTAGAGTAGATGAGGATATTATCTATGAAGACGATAACAAACTTATCCAAGTAAGGCTTGCAGACACGATTCATGAGATCCATGAACACGGCAGGTGCATTTGTCAAACCGAATGGCATCACGAGGAACTCATAATGACCATAACGGGTCCTGAATGCAGTTTTCATCACGTCACTTTCCTTCACCCTCAGCTGGTGATATCCGGATCGCAAATCGATCTTTGAATAAACGCTCGATCCTTGTAGTTGATCAAAAAGATCGTCAATTCGTGGAAGAGGATACCGATTCTTGATAGTCAATTTGTTGAGTTCACGGTAGTCGATACACATACGGAAGGATCCATCCTTCTTCTTTACAAACAACACAGGTGCGCCCCAAGGCGAGAAGCTTGGTTGGATAAACCCTCGATCTAATAGCTCTTGTAGTTGACTCTGTAATTCTTGCATCTCGGAAGGTGCGAGTCTATAAGGTGCGCGAGCTACAGGTGCAGCTCCTGGCACTAAGTCAATCTGAAACTCTACTGCTCTCTGCGGCGGTAATCCAGGCAATTCCTCTGGGAAGACATCAGAAAATTCGTTCACAATTCGAACGCCGTTCACGTTCTTCACCTCAGTTTCTACCGCTTTCACATGTGCTAGGACAGCAAAGCGTCCCTTCTTCATAATCTTTTGCGCTTTCACGCAACTAATGAGGTTCAACTTCGAGGTACATCTCTCTCCATAGATAACCAGTGGTTCGCCATCCCCTTGTGGTATGCGAAGTGCTTTATCTCCACAGATAACATCGGCCTTTATCTTGCTCAACCAATCCATACCGGCGATCACGTCAAAACTTCCCAGTTTGATAGGTATCAAATCAATTTCGAAATCTGCACCAGCTATGTTGATAATAGCTCCACGACTAATATGGTCAACCTTTTCAAGTTTTCCATTGGCGACCTCGACAAGCATACTTTCCTTTAAAGGAACTAACGACCAATCTAACTTATCACAAAAATGTCTACACACATAGCTCCTATCGGCACCAGTATTAAATAGGACAGAAGCTAAAAGATTGTTGATTTTGAATATACCTGTCACCAAGTCGGGGTTGTCGCGTGCGTCCCTTGCATTAACATTGAAGGCTCTAGCACGTGGTGGTCCGCCATCCTTACGCTTGTTTGGGCACTCGTTTCTGAAATGGCCCGTCTTTCCACACTCATAACATTTCCTAGGCCCATTGTTGTTGTGGTTTGGCTTCACGTTCAAAGTAGTAACCTTACAATCCTTACCAACATGCCCAGTCCGTTGGCATTTCTCACAGACAACATTGCAATACCCGGTGTGGTGCTTATAACACCTCTTGCATTGTGGTAAAGTTCCCTTGTAGTTCGGATTGGAGCTGTTGTTGTTGGGGTTGGTGTTGTTGTTGTTTTGCCTGAACCCTTCATGTCGCTTCGCCGGGTTTTGATCATAGTTCTTACCCCTGTTGTTGTTGTGGTTGTTGTCCCATTTCCTCTTCTCGCCACTACCAGTTTCAAACTTAGCCTTCTCCGGCTCGTCAAGGATGATTTGATTCAAGAGAGTATGCGCCATGCGCATTGCTTCGGGAACGCTTGGTGGCTTGGATGAGGTAACATTACCCTTGATGGACTTAGGAAGTCCCGAGAAGTATTTTTCCAAGCGCTTAAATTCGGGGGTGACCATGGTCGGACACATAAGAGCCAACTCCAAAAACCTACGGTTGTAACTGTTAAGGTCGTTCCCTACGGCCTTTAACTGCATAAATTCGATTTCCATCTTCTGAATTTCGGTTCTCGGACAGTATTCCTCGATCATAGCACATTTAAATTCTTCCCAAGGCGTAGCATACGCCTCATCAATTCCTTGCGCTTGGGCCATGGTATTCCACCATGTAAGCGCGCCATCAGAAAGCGTGCAAGATGCAAATTTCATTTTGTTAGCTTCCGAACAATTGCTAACCCTGAATACCGATTCCAACTTTTCGAACCATCTGGTGAGACCAACTGGTCCCTCGGTGCCGCTGAAGTTATGCGGTTTGCAGCTCTGGAATTCCTTGTATGTACACCCATTTCGAACGGGTGGAATAACCGGTGGTGGTGGCGGTGGAGCTTCGAGGTTTCTTTCTGCTAGGGCTGCAGCAACCCGTTCGTTGATCATGTCCTCAATCTGGGCGGCGGTAGGTGTGGTTCTTCCATTAGCCATGGTATTCTAAACAAAAATTTTGACCCAAGTCAAAATCCAGCATGCAAGTAGTAGTAATACAGTATATAGTGACTAACATGGAATCAAAACATCACGTGTTATTAAATAATGCATCTAGGTACAAATACCACAGAATCATCGTACAGCAATGTAAATAGAACATCGTGCAAGAATTAAATAATGCAAAGTTCCATTCGTTAATAATAATAAGTTTCATACATCTGAATAAGTTCGTACAATACATATGAAATACATGAAACTATGTCTAGATTACATCATGAAATCTAAATACAAGGTCCTACGGTGAAGGCGGGTGAACTGCTCCTCGAGCCAACTGCTCCTCGAGCTCAGTGACTCGAGCTCGGAGAGTCTCAATCTCCCTCATCAGTTCCTCATTAGAGGGAGCTGGTGGGGCAGGCGGTGCAGGTGGGGCGGGTGGTGCGGGTGGTGCCGGTGGTGCTGATGTAGATGGTCCGGCTCCGGATGTAGACGGTACGTCCCTAGATGTAAGTGGTGCGTATCTGAATCTAGGTGGTACGGTTCCAGGAATAGTCAATACGTAACGGGGAACCTTACGTATCTGTGGGTCGGCAGGGTATGGCACAACTCGTTTACGAGCAGTAACCCTACGTCGATGTCCAAAAGCATCAGTAAAAACACGACCTCCATTCACCCCTGGAATGACGGTGCCATCGAAACGGTACCGCTTCTTCGGCGGGGTGGAGGGTGCCTGAATAGGTCTATCGGCAGGATCCTCATCATCGCTGGTGTCGTCAGATGAGGTGTCGTCTGAAGGAGCATCGGTGGAAGACCAGTCGTCTGAATCATGTGGTGGTGACGCGGGTGGCGGAGGTGGTAATCCGAAATGTCCGAAAGCGGCCAACATCTGTCGGTGTCGGCCTGGCGTAATCACGGCTAGGCGTCCGTCGGGAGTGCGTCGGCAAGGTGTGCGCCAGTGATTACGGAAGGGACCTTCCCCGAACTCCGCGGGGATCTCCATACCACCAATGCGAGCCAGTTGCCTCGGGGGTCTGGAAGCAGACGCTGGGGCAGGTGCGCTAGAGCTAGCTCCAGAAGTAGAAGCGCCGGGATCGCCAGTGGGTGTCGGGGCCGGAATATCGGCAGCAGCAGCAGCAGCAGCAGCAGCAGGTGCAGCAGTAGGTGGAACAACGGGTCTGAGCCTGTACTGCCCGGAATGTCAACAGGTGGAACGTCCGACATCTGAACAAGGAAAAGTAAATTTTCCCTGTCAGTAAGCACGCAAATAATAGGCCAACAGTTTAAATCATGTATAACAGTAAGTAGCATCATGCAGTAGTGATATCATATAGTAGCATACGGCATATAGCAGTAAAAGTAAGCAGCAGCATGCAGTAAACACAGCGGAAACAAGTAAACTAGCAAGTTGTAGATTAGTCCTATTAGTGAATCCTACTCGGGTCGGTCTTAGACTCACTAATACAACCTAATTCCCTACAACCAATGCTCTGATACCAAATGTGACGCCCCGTACTAAATCATCATGTACGGACCATCATCAACAGGATCATTACAAGGTTAAGTACTATATGCGTTTTCAAAACAGAGTTTGCATTCATTAATAAAAGTGACGTCATAACATACGTCGAATGTTTTACAATTCAAAAGTATACTTCACTAAGTAGAAGCATTACATAAGTGTACGTGACCCCAATGGTCATTACATAACATAGTTTCAAAAGTAAATAAGTTTGAATGCAAGATAAGTAGTCATGCGATAACAACTCTAGACAGCGGGTTCTACAGCACGACTAGTAAGATAGCGGAAGCGACTTCAAGCACCTGAGAAATACACGCTTAAAAAGGTCAACACAAAGGTTGGTGAGCTATAGTTTAAGTATAACAGTAATGTAAGTAGGCCACGAGATTTCAGTGCTACAACGAGCGTTCAAAAGTATGTAAAAGTATATGCTTAACCGTGGGCACCCGGTAACTAACTTAACGTTTAATGTACCCCCTTAAAGTGCACTTGGCAAGTGCGTATAACCTCGAAGTATTAAACACCCGTTAAATGCTAGCGCTACTAGCCCGAGTGGGGATGTCAAACCCTATGGATCCATATCTAAGATTCGCGTTCACGGTTCAAAAACCAATGATTAAACGTTACCGAGCTAAAGGGAATGTTTATGCCGTTATATAACCCACACATATATAAAGTTTAAGTACTCGTGCCTAGTATGTAAAACATAAAGTCCGCATGCATTCTCAGTTCCCAAAATAAGTTAAAGTAAAAAGGGAATGCTATAACTCACAATGATAGTAGTAGCGGTAAAGTAGTAGTCGGGAAAGGTGTGCAAGTAAATGGTCCGAAGTCCTCAACCTAAGTCAAATAGTACTAAGTCAGTAAATCGTCTTAATAGGTTTAAAAGTATGTATTTAAGGTCTTAAGGGTCATCATCATTCATCATCAAACACAAGGCGTAAAGTAAGTTTCGTTTATGAAAGTAGTTTTCAACAAAGTCTGACTTCAGTCAGTCACCACGGCCTCTACCCTTATTGAATTAAGGTGAGACCAGTGGCCATGGCTCCGTCTATGAGTCCCTTAAGTGTGATAAAATTTACAGAAGCAAACTCGTCTTGGTTTGACCGTGGCGACGGTCTAAGTGCGAGTAGGTCAGAAATTTCTGCACAACGTTAAAGGACATAGTGACGATCGGAGGGCCATAAATCCTAAACCGTAATTCGGATTAAGACGAGTCCTATATGAAAAGTTATCTACACGAACTGAGCTATCTGAAAATCAAGGTTACAGTAGCCCAGGTGTACTGGTCTGTTACAGAAACCAGAAAAACAGAAACTGTACACAGAAAACAGAAAAGTAAATGGACATAGTGACGCTCGGAGGGCCGTAGACTCTAAACCGTAACTCGGATTAAGACGAGTCTTATATGAAAAGTTATCTACTCGAAAAGTTCTATCTAAAAATCAAGGTTAGAACAGCCCAGGTCTACTGGTCTGTTCCAGAATCATCAGGTCAGTAGGTTTTGGACAGAACAGTGAGTTTTTAAGGGTTCCGGTGGTCTTGGTGCTTGATGTTCATCATGGCTCTCATCCTTGATGCATATAGCTTCAAGTGTACAACTCATTGATGTATCTACATCATGTTAACCAAGTCTTGACCATCATAACCCTAGTGCAAGTCTAAGACATTAATTTGATGAACCAAAGTTTCATCAAAGTCTTAGATCTAACACATACATGAACCTTAAAACTAGTAATAGGCTACAAACTTGAAAATAAACTTAAGTACACAAGATCTTAGGTTGTAGAGCTTAGTTCTTAGTAGATCTTGAAGATCCTTGTTTCAAAAGTATAGATCTAGTACTTAAGTTAAATCAACACAAGTATGTGAAGTTGTAACTAGCAAGTTACACTTCTATGTCTTGAACTTACAAAGTTTCAAGAATAATAATCAAGTTTTAACTAGTAAATACTTGACCATAATTATAAATCATGAATTCAAAAGTGCACAAAAGAAAGTAATAACATAGATCTACAAGTATTATGTTTATATTTGTTTCCTACTTGAGAAGATCAAATCAAAGTTTAGATCTTAAGAGTTCAAGTCTACAATATAAACATAAAGAAGATTTTAAAATTTGTGAACTTGAAAACATGAATTTAAAGTGAACATAAATGAAGAAAGTAACTAGATCTATAAGTATTTTGTTCATGTTTGTATCATACTTAGGAAGATTCAAAAACAAAGTTGAATCTTAGTGTTTAAGTCTACAAACATGAAAACAAAGAAAGATTTTAAAGTTTATGAACTTTGATCTTGAAAATAATTAAATGTAGAACTACAAACTAGTGAGTTTGAGTTCTTGTTCTTGGTATTTTATCAAAAGAAGTAACCAAGATCCATGAAGATGCAAGCTAAAGAACTTCATCTTTACAACAAAAACAACAAGCAAGTAACAAAGCAAGAAACAAGATGATGATGATACATGTGGGTTACGGTTTTTGGAACCAAGAAATGGAGAAGAGAAAGTTTATTACTTACTAAGTTCTAGAGAGAATGAGAGAAAATTGAAGTGGTGTTTGAATGTGTGAGTAAAAGTGAAAGAATGCAAGTAACAAGTAACAAAAATAAAGGAAATGGAACTCCTCTTTCTTGCTTGGAAATGGACGGTTTTGGGAGCAATTTAGGGAGGTCAAAACTTGCTTTCAAGCCTTGGAAAGATGGTGGAAGCTTAAAGGGGTAATAGGGTTAAATTACATGGGAGAATGGTGTAGCATGCTTGTAAGGTTTGTCTCTAAATTAAGCTAATTAACCATGATTATTATTAATGTAATACTATCTTAAAAACATGGGCTTACAAGTCCATATAAGGTGTAGGGTGGGCTTACTAGCCCAAGTTTATTTAATTAAAGGCCCAAGTCCAAGTAATAACTAGTTAATCCAATTAAAGCCCAAGTAATTAACTAAAAACCTTAGTTAATTAAAATGATTAATAATAAATAATCATGAATGCAAATAATATTCTAAAAATATTATTCGTGAAGTTTCGTGTGTCACAAAGACGTTTCGGGCCCTTAAAAGTCAAGTACGGGCAATCATGGAATCATGTAAATGTAATTATATACATTCGTTTAAATCACACGTATTAATAATAGTAATTATTAATAAATAAACGTTGGAATTTCCAGGGTCGTTATAAACACTCTTTTGCAATCGAGATAACCAACTAATCGCTGTCTTCCCCATTGTGAAAACATAACCCGTAGTGCTTTTCCCCGAATCATCACATCCACCCAAATTAGCATCCGCATAGCCTCTAAGTATGAGATTGTTTTTAGAGAAACACAATCCCTTATTAGAAGTACCTTTCAAATAACGAAGCAACCATTTGACCGCTTCCCAATGCTCTTTCCCAGGATTAGACATATAACGACTTACAACTCCCACTGCTTGAGCAATATCGGGTCTTGTACAAACCATGGCATACATAATACTACCCACGGTCGATGCATATGGAACCTTTTCCATATCCTTCTTGTCTCTTTCCGTCTTTGGTGATTGACTTTTCGATAGTTTTAAGGTGCTTCCCAAAGGCATAGAACGAGCCTTTGAATCTTCCATGTTGAACCTCTCTACTACTTTCTCAATATATTTAGATTGAGACAAGTATAGAGTACCCTTCACAATATCACGCACAATACTCATGCCAAGTATTTGCTTAGCACCACTAAGATCTTTCATCTCGAATTCTCGGGAAAGTAATCCCTTCAACTTGTTAATTTCGAACATGTTAGAACCTGCAAGCAACATGTCATCAACATACAATAATAAGATTATGTAAGAAGACTTGAATTTCTTCAAGTAGCAACAGTGATCCTCTTCACATCTTAAGAAACCATTCTTCTTCATAAACTCGTCAAACTTCAAGTACCATTGCCGAGGTGCTTGCTTCAATCCATACAAACTTTTCTTTAGCTTACAAACCCACTTCTCTTTACCCTTTACCTCAAAGCCCTCGGGTTGCCTCATGTAGATCTCTTCAACAAGATCACCATGTAAGAATGCAGTTTTTACATCTAGTTGCTCAAGATGTAAGTCTTCAGATGCAACCATAGAAAGTACCAAACGGATAGTAGTCATTTTAACTACCGGTGAAAATATCTCTTTGTAGTCAACCCCTTCCTTTTGTTGAAAGCCTTTGACTACCAAACGAGCCTTGTACCTTCTCTTGCCATCTAACTCATTCTTAATTCTATACACCCATTTGCTTTGCAATGCCCTTTTATCATGAGGTAACTTCACTAGTGACCAAGTATTGTTCTTTTCAAGTGATCCCATCTCTTCTTTCATGGCAAGCTCCCATTGTATGGATTCTTTTGTTTTTCTTGCCTCAAAGTAACTTTCGGGTTCACCATTCTCGGTATAGAGCAAGTAGTTTGCTGATGGAGAATACCTAGGATTAGGTTTGGGCACTCTAGTCGAGCGTCTTGGTATAGGAGTAACCGAAATGGTTGGACCGGTTTCATATGTGTCCTCCTCATCACTAGAACTCGCACTATGTTCGGAATCATCACCACTTTCCGAATCATCCCCATCATTAGCATTTTCCGACGACTCACCGTCATTCGGCAATTCATTGTTTCTCAAACTCCCACTAGAACCTGCAAGATCATCAATAGAAACATCGTCAAAAGTAACTTGACTCGGTTTAGGACTCCCCGTTTTCGGTTTGCTATAGACCGAATCTTCATCAAAAGTAACATCTCGCGAACGAATTACTTTTCTAGCTTCGTTGTCCCAACAACGATAACCCATTTCATCCGACCCGTAGCCTATGAAAATACACTTCTTTGACTTAGCTTCAAGCTTGTCTTTATCCGCATCTTTGGTCTTCACATATGCATTACACACAAAGATCCTAAGGTGACCATAACTCACCTTCTTACCTTGCCATTCTTCCTCGAGAATTCGGAAACCCAACGGTGTTGAGGGTCCCCTATTTATCAAATAAGCCGCCGTATTAACCGCATCCGTCCAAAACATCTTAGGCAAACCGGCATGTAGTCTCATACTCTTAGCCCTTTTATTTAACGTACGATTCATACGTTCGGCGACCCCATTGTGTTGCGGTGTTTCCGGTACCGTTTTCAACATTCTAATACCGAGCTTTGCACAATGGTCTTTAAATTCAAGACTACCATATTCCCCTCCATTATCCGACTTCAAGCACTTGACTTTCAAGTTTGTTTCATTTTCTACCATAGCTTTCCACTTCACAAAAGTATTAAACACATCGGATTTAGCTTTAAGAAAATAAACCCATACCTTTCGAGTGGAGTCATCAATGAAGGTGACATAATAGTGAGAACCTCCATGTGATTGTACATTGGTTGGATCAAACACATCCGTATGAACGAGCTCCAATTTCTCTAACTTAGGTGTATTCCCTGATTTCCCAAAAGTCACCTTCTTTTGCTTCCCATAAACACATGGTTCGAAAAACCCAAGTTCTACCTTCTTCAAATCCGGAATTCTCCCACTCGAAACAAGCATCTTCATACCCTTCTCACTCATATGCCCGAGTCTTCGGTGCCATAGAGTTGATTCGGACTCAACATTAACCGTAGCAACCACCGTATCTTCATCTAACACTTCAACCATATAAAGAGTTCCCCTTTTATGTCCACGAGCCACTACACAACTACCCTTAACCACCTTCCATTGGCGGTTTTCAAAAGTAACTGCGTTACCTTCATCATCTAATTGACCAACCGAAATAAGTTTTCTTTTCAATTTAGGAATGTACCTTACGTTCTTCAAAGTCCAATTAGAACCAAGAGTAGTCTTCAAAACAACATCTCCAATGCCCTCTATGTTGAGTTGTTTGTTGTCTGCCAATCTCACCTTGCCTTGATATGAACGAAAATTCTTCATCATGCTTTTGACATGAGTAGCATGAAACGAAGCTCCCGAATCCAAAATCCAAGACTCCATAGAATTTTCAACACTACACAAAAGTGCATCATCACTTTCCCCTTCAGCCAAGTTTACACCTTTCGTGGAACCATTTTTTCAATTCCTTTGAAAGTTCCCTTTTTGATTGCAACCCCAACAAGTAACTTCACTTCTATCTTTCGATGAATTCCTCTTCTTAGACTTCTTCCTACCCTTCTTCTCACCGCGTTCAAATTTCCTACCCCAGTTGTCGGTACTTAACAAAGAACCGGAAGTTGATTCTCCCGAGTTTCTCCTACGACTATCTTCACCAAGAATCAAATCCCTTATAGCTTCAAACGCTAGCTTAGTAGTTCCCGTAGAGCTACTAACCGCTGTAACCGTACCCGACCAACTTTCCGGTAATGATGAAAGCAAGATAAGTGCTTTTAGTTCATCATCAAACTTAATCTCTATCGATTCAAGCCTTGAAACGATATTATTAAATTCATTGATATGATCCGTTGCACTCATACCTTCCTTCATCTTAGTATTGAACAATTGACGCATGTGAAATACCTTATTTGCAGCTGTAGGTTTCTCATACATGTTAGAGAGTGCTTTCAAGCAAGCAAACGTCGTCTTCTCATTCACAACGTTGTATGCAACGTTCTTAGCAAGTGAAAGACGAATAGCACCCAAAGCTTGACGATCCAAAAGCGTCCAATCGGCATCGTCCATGCTTTTGGGCTTGGTCTCCAACAAGGGTTGGTGTAGCTTCTTTTGATACAAGTAATCTTCAATTTTCATCTTCCAAAAGCCAAAGTCTCTCCCATCGAATCGGTCGATTCTAAACTTCCCATCTTCCGCCATCGTTCCCTTAACGAAACCTTGTGCTCTAGATACCAGTTGTTAGGATATTAGGACCCAAACAACGCTAGTAATTCTACAAGACTACTAGCCGAGTAGTGATACTATCAAGATCACTAACCCACTTAATGAACGAAAGAATATAAATGCAAGAAATGTAAGAACGACACAAGATATAACGTGGTTATATGCAATCGTTATGATTGCTTTAGTCCACGGACCAACTAGAGAGTGTTTATTTACTGAATATTTGTATGTGGTGTGTTACAATATGATACAATGAGCTCCATTTATAGGAGAAACAAGAACACCATGAAACTTCAACTTGATCTTCAAGTGTGCTAGCAATCATGAAAGATAAATCAACTAGCCATGCTTTCTACCTTGTATTGTCATGATCACAACCCAAATTTTAGGTGTAAAGTGATCAACTTTGCATCTAAAGTGAAAGGAGGCCAAAGCATGCTCGGATGTAAAGGTTGCAACTTTTCAAATTGCTGCCAGACACCAGATGCGCCGCATCTGATGAGTGATGAGCCGCATCACCTGCTTCCACGACTGCAGATTCAAGTACCAGCTCCAGATGCACCGCATCTAGAAGTGATGCGCCGCATCTCTGCCCTTTGATGCGCCATATCAGCTTGAAACGCCGCATCCAAAACCTTCGGACAATTTTGCTGCATGAATGCGCCGCATCTATGTCATGATGCGCCGCATTTAACTGTTTCACGCTTCCCGAAATCTGCAAAATTCATGCAACACTTTAACTCATCTTTTGTGGCGACATTTCCAACTTTGTTTAAATGTCTCCATACTCCAACAGTTATCCGACCTTATAACCTCTGTATTGCAATTGAAGTTGTTAATAGTAAACTTATTAAAGTATACAAAAGCAAAACAAACTTTGCAAGTACATTTTACCCTCCAACTTTTCAACTCATTTGGAAGCAGCAGAACTCACTTCATTCCCTGTAAACAAAACATGTAAACAATATATATTCTGCACTTAATCAGATAATTAACAAAATATGTACGATTATAGTTTGGAGGTTACTTACAAATGACATTCATCTTTCACATCTGTTGATTTATGGATAACTTTATACAATCTTAAAAAGCAACTAACGAAAGTCTTTGTAAAATTGTTGGCATTTATTTTTTTCATTCAGGTATTACATCAAACACTTGGTGTGCCAGAGATAATTAATGTTTGTCAAAAAAGCATGATTCTGAAACTAACAACAATTAACTCCTCTAATAATAATACGTAAATAATTTACAAACGATCAATAAATGAAGTTATTGAATCGTAGAACTATAAGAATAGAAAGTACGTTAGTAATTATTAGGTTGTTTTGCTCCCTTTCTTACTACCTTCTTTCAGGAACTAAAAAAAATAATTGTTACTTAATAGCTATGTAACTATATAAACAGTGAATAAGTTCGAAAATAAAACGGTGATGAACAAATACGGTAGCTTTTATGGTATTCAAAGTTCGAATGTTACTTTCTGTGGATCATTGTTGTTGTTACCACCGTGATCGGATTGAAATCGGTCATCGTAATTCATCACCGGCTAACCGTCTTCATCTCCATACCTGAAATCTAGAAAAAAGATGAATGATTAAAATCGATTACTTTACCTAATCTTAAGGCGATTCAAAACATGAAACCATATATTAGAGAGAGCAAGAATTTAATGATCATTTTCGCGACCCATTTTGTAGCAGCTTAGATCAGCGATGAAACAAAATTAGATAGAAAAAGAAACTGAAAGAGATGGGGAAGAAAGTAAAAGAAATGGAAAGATTCCGGAAAATCAGAAAGCAATAGAAGCAGCTGAGATATTTTCTGCCAAAAAAAATTACTGTCCCTGATGGATGAATACATATTCAGAAGATGGAGGATACACAAACACGTGGAAGGCATGCAAAACTCACAGAAAGCAATTTTGAGCCAGGTAGATGTACGCGTGGAAGAGTGAATCTGAAAAGTGAACAGTGTCATGCCGAATTAGGTGAGAGATTTAAGATTAGCAGCCAATCAAATTTGAATATTCACTCTTGTAAATAGCTTTTTAGGTAATATATATATATACTGTTATATTTATTATTATTTATTAGATAAGTTTATAACTTATTGTTTATTATTTATTATATATGTTTATTATATATATATATATATATATATATATATATATATATATATATATATATATATATATATATATATATATATATATATATATATATATATATATATATACACTAGGTTTTTGAGCCCGTGCGTTGCACGGGTGTGTAAAAAACTGTGCAAAAAATGAAATTTGCAGTTCATATTGGTATGTAAATAGCACACTAAAATGATAAGAAAAGTATAAGAATTATTTAAGAGCATGTAGTGTTGACAAATTTTAAAAAGTCTTTTGAGTTTAAGATCACGTAGTGTTGATAAATTTAAAAAAATTCTTTTGAGTTTAAGAGCCTGTAGTATTGACGAATTTCAAGGTTCTTTTGACTTTAAGATCTCGTGGTGTTGACAAATTTAAATGTGGTTTTGAGTGGTGTTAGTAACTTAATGTCTACAATTTTTTTCTCATCATTAATATCTTTTTAATATATAAATTATATACTACGTAATATTTAGAGTACATTGTAAATTGTCATGGAACATAACATTAATAAAGTATAAATTATATTATTTCAAAATTATTATACACAATAATTTTTTGAATAAAAGTAAAACCCGTGAGTTTTAATTTAAGAAAAGTTGTTAGTCATTTCAGCAAAATAATGGTACTGAGAGAGTCATCATGTATAATTAATATTGTAATAGTTATATTTGTGTGTTTATAAATATTTTAAGGACTTAAACTATAAATCTAAATCACTTCCATATTTATTGCTAAAAAGAAATGCTTCGTTGGTAGTGCATCGAAGCTCCGTTTCGAATACAATTTATTGTGTTTTGTTCGTAAAATTATATCTAAACATAATAATATCTTAAAATAACAATAATTTATATCTAAATAATATACATATGCATATTACGTACATGTATGTAGTATGTATCTATAAATAAATTAATATATATATATATATATATATATATATATATATATATATATATATATATATATATATATATATATATATATATATATATATATATATATATATATATATAACTTTCAACCACAATCAAAAAAAACCTTTTTCTTTTATATATATATATATATATATATATATATATATATATATATATATATATATATATATAGTGGTAGGATCAAGAGGGAAGTAACCAATCGGGGAGAAGCGGTGGGAAGCAAAATCTTTTTTTTTTTTTTTTTTCGTTTTTTGAAAAAATTTTGTTCACGAACATTATAGATTGAATGAAAATATGAACATTTAATAAAGATACTTTGTGATAAATATTTTTATTTTGGCGGAAAAACGCTCGAAGAACTAATATATAACAATTATCGTGTTTTTCGAGCGTATGTTGAGGTTTTAGATATTAGGGTTTATAGGGTTTAGATATTAGGGGTTAGAAATTTAGGGTTTAGGGTTTAGATTTAGGATTTAGATTGAGTTTTTAACACGAACGGTTTAGAGTTTAGGGTTTAGGGTTTAGGGTTTGGCGTTTTGGGTTTATGGAATAAACCCAAAACACTAAACCCTAAACTCTAAATCGGGCAAAATTTTACTTCACAAAACATGAAGAAAAAAAAACGTTAACATTCTTCACGAACAATATTATCTTGAATGTTATTTTTATGGATCGTTTTCCCACCTAAATAATAACATTCATCACGATGTGTCTTTTCTAAATGTTCATATTTTTTTGTGATCTTGATGCCTGAAAAAAAATCCAAAAAAAGCTAGAAATTTTTTTTTTTTTGCTTCCCCCCGATTGGTTACTTCCCCATTGATCCTGCCCTATATATATATATAGGGGCAGGTTCAAACGAGAACCACAAAAAAGGCGAGAACTGTGAGAACTTTCTAATTTCATAGTTTTTATGCATTTAAATGCAACAAATTGCGTGTAAATGTTAATAAGTGTTCATATCATTAACAAACATATGTTCATTACCACAAATTACCGTTAAGTTGTTAATTATATAACATTGTTCACATGTTCAGAAACAAATATGCACATGTGAACGAGAAACTATATATTTGATTATAAAGGTAATATCTAAGGTTTTTCAAACTATTTGATGTTCATTCTTACTCTCCATCAATATTTATGAGTGATTCAATCTACTTACATGTAAAAATCTTTGTAAATTATGTGACGACCCAGAAATTTCCGATCAAATTTAAACTTAATTACAGTTTCAACACGATAAGCAAAGTCTGTAATATTGAATCTCAAAATTTTTGAACTACTTTTATATATTTAATTAACCTTCGACTGCTCCCGACGATTCACGAACAATTATGTGTAAATGATTTTGTATATATATATATATATATATATATATATATATATATATATATATATATATATATATATATATATATATATATATATATATATATATATATAAATGAAAGTGTATATATAATAATTTGAATTAATCAAATACACTTTAATCAATTGGAATTAAGAATGTAAAATGATAAATAATTAAGTTACTATTAAAATGAATATATATAAATAAATATATATATATATATATATATATATATATATATATATATATATATATATATATATATATATATATATATATATATATATAATTATTGATATTATCATTATTAATATTAGTAGTTTTATTATTATTAATTGTATTATTATTATTATCTTATAAATGATATTATGATTATTATGATTAATATTATTATTAATTAATATATTTATTAAATATTAATATTTAATAAACATAAAATGCAAAAACACAAGATTACAAAGTCTTTTTAATTTCGCTATCTGTTTTAATTCCTCTCCTGTATCTGATTGATTAAAATGTCGAATATCACCACTAGATAATAATCATAATTACTGCACAAATTGATTGATTCAGTTTCAAGTCTTTATCTGCTTTCCATTGTTTTGTATGTTACTTCTTGGATTGATTCTTAATGTCTCCACTGCCTTGCTAATCTATATCTTAATTATATATAAATATACTGTGCCTAATTGATTCTCTTTCATTTTCTTTCTTTATTTATATTTGACTAATGTGTGAAGGAATCGGTTATGTTACTATGTGTGATTAAAGTTTGTCCCTTTACAACCCCACTTAACAAATTTAGATATATTTATATACACGAGTTATGATTAGATGAACACCACTTCACCTCTAACCTTCTTCTTAGCCACATCCGACAACCCTTAACACCGAGAGCAATCACCACCACCATCATTTAACCATCATCCGTCATCACCTCAATCCACCAACATCATGAACACCCTACTTACATCATTAAACTACCATTGAGCCACCTTTGTTGTATTTGTTTTAGTCGAGGACAATCGCCATCGAACCATAACAAACCCATTAAACTAGCACCACTATCCACCGGCTATCACCATACAAATTGGTTATCACAACCGTCACCCTACCAAGAATCACCGCCAGCAAACACCCCAACTCACTTCCATCATGAACCACCACTTCGTTCACCATGAAACCCATTTAGAATCACGACTATCACCTTGAGTTTTACCTCCTGTTTTTGTTGTGATCGCAAACATAAACCTCCCAACGCCTACACCTTCTCACTGCTACTACTTACCATCATTTTATTTTAAATACAAGTTGACCATCACCTTCATCTTAAACCGTTACCATCACCAATCACACCACCATCTACAGCTGCTAAATTATTGTTTTTGTTGCTGCTCTTTCGTGACCCAACATACAATACCCCCATGCCACCATGTTATGCTATACCTTGCTGCTGTGCGGACTGCTTCGATCAAACCAAAACAAACCTCAAAACCCATTTGGTAATTAAACATATGATACGTTTGTTTTGTGTTATATGGGACAATATTAAGTGACCGACACTTTTACAAAAAAGTGAAACAACCCAACCCGCATTCTACACGACAATTTTTTTTTTTAAAATAATAAACCATTAACGCCCAAATTCAACGGTTACATAACGTGAACCGTTCCAAAATATTTCATTTAAACAATACGACAAGTTTAATGTTTACAAAGTGGCACGAAGGCCATTAACCAAATAAAAGTAAGTTCGACCCATTAACATGATAGTTTTAATCTAAACAGCACCCGAGCATGGTTTGGGGCTAAACTACCCAAAACTCTAGGTCGACTTCCAAAAAGCTTCATCAAGCATCCAACAAGGGAACTAGTACCCAACAACCCCTTTCCCTTTCTCCGCACCTGCATCTAAAAAGATAAACAACGAGAGGGGTAAGCTAATGCTTAGTGAGTGCAACAATTATACGATTACATATACAACCTACTTACTTGCAATCACTTACGCATTTACCTCATACATGCTAGCAATATAAATAATCATACTATCACAAGTATAATGCAAAAACTTCGAACACACAAGCTAGCATAACAAAAGCATATAACCCGAACGATATAATATGCTACATTACAACGCACAACTATGGTTAACCAATAATATAAGAGATGATACTCGCATTTCCCATCGTTGTTCATAACAACCGTTAGAGTACTTAACACGTCGTACACTAACCCCACGGATGGCATCTTAACACGTCGATACTTCACCCCGGGCGGTGTCTTAACACGTCGACACTTCACCCATTACAACTCTTGGAGTGGCATCTTAACACGTCGATGCTTCACGCCCGAGTGGTGTCTTAACACGTCGACACTTCAATTGCCACGTGAGATGTGGTGTCTTAACACGTCGACACTTCACAACTCATGCTACACAAATAAATACATTATATATGCACGCATATAATTATTCCACTCACCTTATCGCCTTTGGTGAACTAGGAATCAAGCTCGCAACCTTCAATGTAATGCACCTATCACATTATGCATTTAATTAACATACAATCTAGTAGAATTAACCACTAACACCTAACACTTGAGCATTTAATGGCCTAAAAGCATTAAATGACTCACATCCACCAAAACCGCCCATTAATGTCCATGACTCATCATAAATTACTAAAAGCTAGTGATTAGAGTCTACTAACACCAACTAACACAATTTATGGGTATTTCATACCCATCTCACCCAACTAGGTCAACAATCACCCATTTGACTCATTTCAACACTTAGACTTACAAGTTTTGGTCAAACTTAACCCATTAACACCCTTTCATCATTTCACAAGTGTATAAGTGACAAACAACACAATTAACACTTACAAATCTCAATTTGCATGACCAAACCCTAGATTAACACCATTTGGGTTTCCTTACATCAAATTAACCCAAATTCACCCATTAAATCCCCAAATGGGTCTTACAAGTCTCAAATGACCAAACCCTAGCCATAGATTAACTAAAACTCAAAACATGGAGTTAAGACTTACCAACACTATCCACTCGTAGCTAAGAACGAGGGGAAAAACTTTACTTCTTGCTCCAAAGATCGAATCCCAAATCTTCACTCTCAAATCTAACCTTGAATCTAAATGGGTTTTGTGTTTTGAGAGGAAATAGAGAAAGAAAATGGAAAAGAAATGAATAAAAATGGATAAGTGGCTGAGATTTAGAGTCCTAATCAGATCTATACGCAAAAAGACGGAATTACCCTTGATTTAAAACTCAAAATATCAAGAAAATCATCAAAAATCCGTCCCTAGCTGCAAATTGCGCCTGCTGGCCGTAATTTACGCCCAGGCCGCAAAAACGGCCGCCCAAAGGCGCCCATTTGGGTCCTGAACGGATTTTTGACCCCCAGCCAGCCGCAAATTGCGCCTGGCAGCCGCAATTTGTGCCTGGCACATTTTTTCCCGGTTTTTGAACTTGTTTTGATCGTAACTTTTTTACCGTAACTCCGTTTTCGATGAATCAAATATCGTTGGAAACGTAATAAGATTTCCTTTCTAATGGTAAGGTTTTAAAACATCAACTCAAACTTTATTTAGGGTCGAAAAGGTACGTACACACCTTGTAACTCAAACAACGTCCAGTATTCTTCGACATTCGAACAAGCAACACGTGCATGCTTGGTACCCTTCATACACGCATCGTACAAACATCTTTATACAATTATACAACCAAGTATGAACATTCTAAAGATCAATTACGTACCTCGGACATGTATGATGAAAAACGGGATGTTACAACTCTCCCCCACTTGAATCGGATCGCGTCCTCGCGATCCAAGCCGCATGACAAGCCTGAAGGTAAACCAAAACAAACTCTTCAGATTCCCACGTAAACTCGGAACCCTTTTGATGACTCCATTGGACTTTAAAAGTCCTCACCTCTTTGTTACGCAACAATTTAACCTTTTCATCAAGAATAGCTATCGGTTCTTCCACATACTCTAGCTTGTTATTCAAAGTAATCTCATCTAATGGCACCCTAGTCGAGTCATCCGCAAGACACTTACGGAGATGGGAAACATGAAACGTGTTATGGATTCCTGCAAGCTCTTCGGGTAACTCTAGTCTATAAGCAACCTCACCAACACGCACCAAAACCTTGAAAGGACCAATAAACCAAGGAGCTAACTTTCCTCATTTTCGAAACCGAATAACACCTTTCCATGGCGAAACTTTAAGCATTACCATGTCGCCTTCTTGAAACTCAATCGGTCGCCTTCCTTTATCGGCATAAGATTTTTTTCTATCTTGCGCCGCCTTAAGTCGAGCCCGAATCATCTCAATCTTACTATTCATCTCTAAAACCAAATTGGTACTCCCGATTTCTCTTTGACCCACTTCACCCCAACAAATAGGAGTTCGACACCTACGCCCATAAAGCATCTCATAAGGTGGCATTCCAATACTAGCGTGATAACTATTATTGTACGATAATTCCACCAATGGTAAGTGCTCATCCCAACTACCGCCGAAATCAATAACACACGCCCTTAACATATCCTCCAACGTTTGATTTGTACGCTCGGTTTAACCGTCCCTTTGAGGATGATACGCCGTGCTCATTTTCAATTGAACCCCATGCCTCGATATCACCTCGTTGATAAACAACTTAGACAAAGTCTCCGACGAAATTGTTTCCTGAATGGGAAGAAACAACGCACTCTTCGTCAATCGATCAACTATCACCCAAATCGTATCATATTGGGTTCTTGCCATCTTTGGTAACTTGGTAATGAAATCCATGGTAATGTGCTCCCATTTCCATTTCGAGACTTCTAATGGTTGTAACTTACCATTCGGCTTTTGGTGTTCGGCCTTAACCTGCAAACACGTGACACATTGTTCAACATACATAACAACATCACGTTTCATGCCGGGCCACCAATACTCTTTCTTCAAATCATAATACATTTTTGTTGCACCCAGATGAATGGAATACTTTGACTTATGTGCTTCATCAAATAGCACCTTTAGGTAATCGCCCATCCTAGGTACCCACACTCTACCTTGATAAGACAACAAACCATGCGGGCCTAAGGTAATGGACTCCGTTTGCCCCACGATTCGTTCTTCATGTTTATTGTTAACAAAAGCTTCGATTTGAATCTCACCAAGCTTTACAAGAAAATCGTTAGTAATAATCATGCGTAACGATCCTACTCGTATCGCCGGATGTTGACTCTTTCTACTTAACGCATCCGCGACCATATTCGCCTTGCCCGGATGGTAAAGTATCTCACAATCATAATCCTTTACCACATCCATCCACCTACGTTGACGATAATTCAAATCTCGTTGATTAAAGAGATGTTTCAAACTCTTATGATCCGAATAAATCGTACACTTGACACCATACAAGTAGTGGCGCCAAATTTTCAACGCATGTACCACCGCCGCCAATTCAAGATCATGAGTCGGGTATCTCTTTTCGTGTTCCTTTAATTTTCGAGAGGCGTAAGCGATGACTTTACCTCTTTGCATTAGAACACACCCGATTCCATTTAATGAGGCATCACAATAAACCGTCATATCCTCGATTCCCTCTGGTAATACCAACACCGGAGCTTGACACAATTTCTCCTTTAGCAATTTGAAAGCAATTTCTTGCTCGTTTTCCCAATTAAACCTCACGTTCTTCCTCGTTAATTTTGTCAATGGAGAAGCAATTTTAGAAAAGTCTTGGATAAACTGACGATAATAACCGGCCAATCCGAGAAAAATTCGAATTTCCGTAGGTGTAGTCGGTTTTCCCCAATTTTTCACCGTCTCTATCTTCCCCGGATCTACTTGAATACCTTCTCGATTCACAATATGGCCAAGAAATTGCACTTCCCTTAGCCAAAATTCACATTTGGAGAATTTTGCATACAACTTCTCCTTCCGCAACGTCTTCAACACTTCACGCAAATGGTGCTCATGTTCCTTCATACTCTTAGAATAAACAAGTATGTCGTCAATGAACACAATTACCGAGTTGTCCAACATAGGTTGGCATACTCGGTTCATAAGATCCATGAATGCCGCCGGTGCATTCGTAAGACCAAATGGCATAACCACAAACTCATAATGCCCGTAACGTGTTCGAAAAGCCGTTTTCTCTATGTCTTCCTCACGGACCCGCACTTGGTGATAGCCGGACCGTAAGTCAATTTTAGAAAAATACGTTGCACCTTGGAGTTCGTCAAACAAATCGTCAATCCGAGGCAATGGATAACGATTCTTGATCGTCACTTTGTTCAACTCCCGATAATCGATGCACATCCGCATACTACCATCTTTCTTTTTCACAAACAAAACCAGAGCGCCCCAAGGCGAAGCACTCGGTCGAACGAAACCCTTTTCAAGCAACTCTTGGGTTTGATTTAACAACTCTTGCATTTCCGTCGGCGTAAAACGATAAGGAGTTTTAGCAATGGGGGTAGCTCCCGGAACCAACTCAATGCGAAATTCAACTTATCTTTCTGCCGGAACACCCGATAACTCATCTGAAAAAACATCTTTGAATTCATTAACCACCGGAATTTCCCAAATAGATGGTGATTCATCACGAGTATCAGCTACATGGGCAAGAAAAACCATACCATCACTCTTAAGAAAACGTCGCGCCCGTGCATAAGTGCATAATGGTACGAGTCTTCTTCGCTTATCGCCATGAATGATCAACTCTCCCCCACTAGGGGTCTTCACACGAATGAACTTATCATGGCATGCAATATCGGCTCTATATCGATCGAGACAATCTATACCCACAACAATATCAAACTCGCCCAAAGTCATCGGAATGAGATCAATTTTAAATGTTTCGGTACCAAACACAACATTACAATCCTTACACACATCAACCCCTAGCACCGTCTTGCCATCCGCTATTTTGACTTCTACTGGATAACTTAACTTAGCTAGCGGTTGGTTAAGCTTAGACACAAATAGAGGCGACACAAAAGACAAATTAGCACCGCTATCAAATAATATCCTTGCCGGATTAGAGTTAACCATGAAAGTACCTGAGACAACTTCATTGGATTGCTTGGCCTCATCATTGGTCATCAAATAATTTCGCCCCCGAGCAGTACTCGACGCTTTCTCCAACCTCTTAACATGACCAAACCCTAGATTAACACCATTTGGGTTTTCTTACATCAAATTAACCCAAATTCACCCATTAAATTCCCAAATGGGTCTTACAAGTCTCAAATGACCAAACCCGAGCCATAGATTAACTAAAACTCAAAACATGGAGTTAAGACTTACCAACACTATCCACTCGTAGCTAAGAACGAGGGGAAAAACTTTACTTCTTGCTCCAAAGATCGAATCCCAAATCTTCACTCTCAAATCTAACCTTGAATCTAAATGGGTTTTGTGTTTTGAGAGGAAATAGAGAAAGAAAATGGAAAAGAAATGAATAAAAATGGATAAGTGGCTGAGACTTAGAGTCCCAATTGGATCCATACACAAAAAGACGGAATTACCCTTGATTTAAAACTCAAAATATCAATGGCCGCAATTTACGCCCAGGCCGCAAAAACGGCCGCCCAAAGGCGCCCATTTGGGTCCTGAACAGATTTTTGACCCCCAGCCAGCCGCAAATTGCGCCTGGCTGCCGCAATTTGCGCCTGGCACATTTTTCCCCAGTTTTTGAACTTGTTTTGGTCGTAACTTTTTTACCGTAACTCCGTTTTTGATGAATCAAATATCGTTGGAAACGTAATAAGAATTCCTTTCTAATGGTAAGGTTTTAAAACATTAAATCAAACTTTATTTGGGGTAAAAAAGGTACGTACACACCTTGTAACTCAAACAACGTCCAGTTTTCTTCGACATTTGAACAAGCAACACGTGCATGCTTGGTACCCTTCATACATGCATCGTACAAACATCTTTATACAATTATACAACCAAGTATGAACATTCTAAAGATTAATTACGTACCTCGGACATGTATGATGAAAAACGGGATGTTACAACTCTCCCCCACTTGAATCGGATCGCGTCCTTGCGATCCAAGCCGCATGACAAGCCGGAAGGTAAACCAAAACAAACTCTTCAGATTCCCACATAAACTCGGAACCCTTTTGATGACGCCATTGGACTTTAAAAGTCCTCACCTCTTTGTTACGCAACAATTTAAACTTTTCATCAAGAATAGCTATCGGTTCTTCCACATACTCTAGCTTGTGGTTCAAAGTAATCTCATCTAATGGCACCTAAGTCGAGTCATCCGCAAGATACTTACGGAGATGGGAAACATGAAACGTGTTATGGATTCCTGCAAGCTCTTTGGGTAACTCTAGTCTATAAGCAACCTCACCAACACGCGCCAAAACCTTGAAAGGACCAATAAACCGAGGAGCTAACTTTCCTCGTTTTCGAAACCGAATAACACCTTTCCATGGCGAAACTTTAAACATCACCATGTCGCCTTCTTGAAACTCAATCGGTCGCCTTCCTTTATCGGCATAAGATTTTTTTCTATCTTACGCCACCTTAAGTTGAGCCCGAATCATCTCAATCTTATTATTCATCTCTAAAACCAAATCGGTACTCCCAATTTTTCTTTGACCCACTTCACCCCAACAAATAGGAGTTCGACACCTACGCCCATAAAGCATCTCATAAGGTGGCATTCCAATACTAGCGTGGTAACTATTATTGTACGATAATTCCACCAATGGTAAGTGCTCATCCCAACTACCGCCGAAATCAATAACACACGCCCTTAACATATCCTCCAACGTTTGATTTGTACGCTCGGTTTGATCGTCCGTTTGAGGATGATACGCCGTGCTCATTTTCAATTGAACCCCATGCCTCGATATCACCTCCTTGATAAACAACTTAGACAAAGTCTCCGACGAAATCGTTTCCCGAATGGGAAGAAACAAAGCACTCTTCGTCAATCGATCAACTATCACCCAAATCGTATCATATTGGGTTCTTGCCGTCTTTGGTAACTTGGTAATGAAATCCATGGTAATGTGCTCCCATTTCCATTTCGGGACTTCTAATGGTTGTAACTTACCATTCGGCTTTTGGTGTTCGGCCTTAACCTGCAAACACTTGACACATTGTTCAACATACTTAACAACATCACGTTTCATGCCGGGCCACCAATACTCTTTCTTCGAATCATAATACATTTTTGTTGCACCCAGATGAATGGAATACTCTGACTTATGTGCTTCATCAAGTAGTACCTTTCGGTAATCGCCCATCCTAGGTACCCACACTCTACCTTGATAAGATAACAAACCATGCGGGCCTAAGGTAATGGACTCCGTTTGCCCCACGATTCGTTCTTCATGTTTATTGTTAACAAAAGCTTCGATTTGAATCTCACCAAGCTTTACAAGAAAATCGTTAGTAATAATCATGCGTAACGATCCTAATCGTATCACCGGATGTTGACTCTTTCTACTTAACGAATCCGCGACCACATTCGCCTTGCCCGGATGATAAAGTATCTCACAATCATAATCCTTTACCACATCCATCCACCTACGTTGACGATAATTCAAATCTCGTTGATTAAAGAGATGTTTCAAACTCTTATGATCCGAATAAATCGTACACTTGACACCATACAAGTAGTGGCGCCAAATTTTCAACGCATGTACCACCGCCGCCAATTCAAGATCATGAGTCGGGTATCTCTTTTCGTGTTCCTTTAATTGTCAAGAGGCGTAAGCGATGACTTTACCTCTTTGCATTAGAACACACCCGATTCCATTTAATGAGGCATCACAATAAACCGTCATATCCTCGATTCCCTCCGGTAATACCAACACCGGAGCTTGACACAATTTCTCCTTTAGCAATTGGAAAGCAATTTCTTGCTCGTTTTCCCAATTAAACCTCACGTTCTTCCTCATTAATTTTGTCAATGGAGAAGCAATTTTAGAAAAGTCTTGGATAAACTGACGATAATAACCAGCCAATCCGAGAAAAATTCGAATTTCCGTAGGTGTAGTCGGTTTTTCCCAATTTTTCACCGTCTCTATCTTCCCCGGATCTACTTGAATACCTTCTCGATTCACAATATGGCCAAGGAATTGCACTTCCCTTAGCCAAAATTCACATTTCGAGAATTTTGCATACAACTTCTCCTTCCGCAACGTCTTCAACACTTCACGCAAATGGTGCTCATGTTCCTTCATACTCTTAGAATAAACAAGTATGTCGTCAATGAACACAATTACCGAGTTGTCCAACATAGGTTGGCATACTCGGTTCATAAGATCCATGAATGCCGCCGGTGCATTCGTAAGACCAAATGGCATAACCACAAACTCATAATGCCCGTAACGTGTTCGAAAAGCCGTTTTCTCTATGTCTTCCTCACGGACCCGCACTTGGTGATAGCCGGACCGTAAGTCAATTTTAGAAAAATACGTTGCACCTTGGAGTTCGTCAAACAAATCGTCAATCCGAGGCAATGGATAACGATTCTTGATCGTCACTTTGTTCAACTCCCGATAATCGATGCACATCCGCATACTACCATCTTTCTTTTTCACAAACAAAACCGGAGCGCCCCAAGGCGAAGCACTCGGTCGAACGAAACCCTTTTCAAGCAACTCTTGGGTTTGATTTAACAACTCTTGCATTTCCGTCGGCTCAAAACGATAAGGAGTTTTAGCAATGGGGGTAGCTCCCGGAACCAACTCAATGCGAAATTCAACTTATCTTTCCGCCGGAACACCCGGTAACTCATCCGAAAAAACGTCTTCGAATTCCTTAACCACAGGAATTTCACAAATAGATGGTGATTCATCACGAGTATTGTGACACCCCAGGTAACACGTTCCCCGTAGCATGATATTGTCCGCTTTGCAGAGATAGGGACGTACCCTTGTCTCCCCCGTAGGTTGCTCACGGATTTTTCTTGGCGACCAAATACGACGAGCACTTTCCCAGAAGGTCACCCATCCTGGTAGTGCTCTCGCCTGAGCATGCTTAACTGCAGAGTTCTCATGGGATCTGCTGTGCTTGTGGTCCCAAAACGCGTCATGCTAGGAAAGGTCTCCACACCCTTATAAGGCATGCTTCGTTCCCCTCTCCAACCGATGTGGGACGGATGTAACACGGGTGTTACAATCCTCCCCCCTAATGGGACACAGCGTCCTCGCTGTGCACGTTTGGTCCGGGGCCTGGCTCTGATACCATATGTGACACCCCAGGTAACACGTTCCCCGTAGCATGATATTGTCCGCTTTGCAGAGATAGGGACGTACCCTTGTCTCCCCCGTAGGTTGCTCACGGATTTTTCTTGGCGACCAAATACGACGAGCACTTTCCCAGAAGGTCACCCATCCTGGTAGTGCTCTCGCCTGAGCACGCTTAACTGCAGAGTTCTCATGGGATCTGCTGTGCTTGTGGTCCCAAAACGCGTCATGCTAGGAAAGGTCTCCACACCCTTATAAGGCATGCTTCGTTCCCCTCTCCAACCGATGTGGGATGGATGTAACACGGATTTTTCTTGGCAACCACACATGACGAGCACTTTCCCAGGAGGTCACCCATCCTGGTAGTGCTCTCGCCTGAGCACGCTTAACTACAGAGTTCTCATGGGATCTGCTGTGCTTGTGGTCCCAAAACGCGTCATGCTAGGAAAGGTCTCCACACCCTTATAAGGCATGCTTCGTTCCCCTCTCCAACCAATGTGGGACGGATGTAACACGGATTTTTCTTGGCAACCACACATGACGAGCACTTTCCCAGGAGGTCACCCATCCTGGTAGTGCTCTCGCCTGAGCATGCTTAACTGCAGAGTTCTCATGGGATCTGCTGTGCTTGTGGTCCCAAAACGCGTCATGCTAGGAAAGGTCTCCACACCCTTATAAGGCATGCTTCGTTCCCCTCTCCAACCGATGTGGGACGGATGTAACACGGGTGTTACAAGTATCAACTACATGGGCAAGAAAAACCATACCACCACTCTTAAGAAAACGTCGCGCCCGTGCATAAGTGCATAATGGTACGAGTCTTCTTCGCTTATCGCCATGAATGATCAACTCTCCCCCACTAGGGGTCTTCACACGAATGAACTTATCATGGCATGCAATATCGGCTCTATATCGATCGAGCCAATCCATACCCACAACAATATCAAACTCGCCCAAAGTCATCGGAATGAGATCAATTTTAAACGTTTCGGTACCAAACACAACATTACAATCCTTACACACATCAACCCCTAGCACCGTCTTGCCATCCGCTATTTCGACTTCTACCGGATGACTTAACTTAGCTAGCGGTTGGTTAAGCTTAGACACAAATAGAGGCGACACAAAATACAAATTAGCACCGCTATCAAATAATATCCTTGCCGGATTAGAGTTAACCATGAAAGTACCTGAGACAACTTCATTGGATTGCTTGGCCTCATCATTGGTCATCAAATAATTTCGCCCCCGAGCAGTACTCGCCGCTTTCTCCAACCTCTTAACATGATCACCCCGCAAGTCGGGACATTCCGTCCTTCGGTGCCCTTCTTTACCACAATTAAAACAAGTGAGCTTGGTTGTAGATGATGGTTTCGGACAATCACGAGCCATGTGCCCCTTTTGTCCACAATTGTAGCACGCATAAGTAAAATCTCCGGAAGCACCTTTCTTCACACTACCAACACTCTCGGAGCCTTTCTTGTTCTTCTTGTTTGTAAATTTCGAATGACTAGTAGCTTCAAACTTCCTCTTGCCAAAAGTAAAGCCACTTTTTCTCAAGACGAGCGACTCAAAACCTTTGGCCATATCAAACAACTCATCAAAACTTTTCACCACGCTCACACTAATCTTTTCTTGATAACTATCATTCAAGGTTCGGTAAAAGTCTTCCTTCAACATTTGATCATTACCGACATACTCCAGGCAAAATTGGGTCTTCGCCAAGAAAGTGGACTTAAGAGTGTTCAAGTCCATCGACCCTTGCCTCAAAGTACGCAACTCATCTTTAAGCCTTGAAAGATCGGCCGACGTTCGGTATTCCTTGAAAAACTCCACCTTGAATTCATCCCATGTGAATTCCATAAATTGTTGTTCACCATAAAGGTTGATTTTCGTGTCCCACCACAACTTAGCATCACCTCTCAACATGCTACAACTGTACCTCGTCTTCTTATCGAGAGGGCATTCACAAGTACGAAAAGCCCCCTCCATATCAGAGATCCATCGAGCACTCTTAAGTGGGTCCCGTTCGCCCTCAAAAGTAGGAGGTTGAGCATCTTTAAAGTTCTTATAGAAAAAGTCTCGCTTTCCAACGTTATCCTCTTGAAGGACAACCTTAATTTGTTACTTTACTACATTGACTAATTGTTCGTCAATCGTATCTAGAAACATCTTCTTAACATCTTCTAGGAAAGCTGCATGATGACTTTTTAAAATGGCCTCCACCTTAGCCGTAAACTCGGAGTCCTCTCTCGAGCCTCTGCCATCGGTATCGTGTCCATTTCTCATCTTCATTCTATAAAACGGAATTTGGTTAAACAACGGAATGAAAAGACATGTCATAAACATACACATACACTTAACCGCCTCATCTTGCTCAACAATCGTCGTACATCGCTCGTTTGACACGATTTGAACCCGTAACAATGGTAGCTAGTCATTGCTACGCGAGCACATCGCATTAACTTGCTAGCACAACGTCTATCTCGATTGATGATTGCAAACACAACATAAAACAATTAGCGCAAGGTTAGTTCACATAAACCTAGGCACTAACCAATCCCGGTCCGACCCGTCTCCTACAAGTCTCGCAATAAATACATACACAATAAAGTCTAAGTCTAGGCACCTATCTCAAGTCGCCTAAATCCCTTAGACCATGCTCTGATACCACTTGAAACAACCCAACCCGCATTCTACACGACAATTTTTTTTTAAATAATAAACCATTAACGCCCAAATTCAACGGTTACATAACATGAACCGTTCCAAAATAATTCATTTAAACAATACGACAAGTTTAATGTTTACAAAGTGGCACGAAGGCCATTAACCAAATAAAAGTAAGTTCGACCCATTAACATGATAGTTTTAATCTAAACAACACCCGAGCATGGTTTGGGGCTAAACTACCCAAAACTCTAGGTCGACTTCCAAAAAGCTTCATCAAGCATCCAATAAGGGAACTAGTGCCCAACAACCCCTTTCCCTTTCTCCGCACCTGCATCTAAAAAGATAAACAACGAGAGGGGTAAGCTAATGCTTAGTGAGTGCAACAATTATACGATTACATATACAACCTACTTACTTGCAATCACTTACGCATTTACCGCATACATGCTAGCAATATAAATAATCATACTATCACAAGTATAATGCTAAACCTTCGACCACACAAGCTAGCATAACAAAAGCATATAACCCGAACGATATAATATGCTACATTACAACGCACAACTATGGTTAACCAATAATACAAGAGATGGTACTCGCATTTCTCATCGTTGTTCATAACAACCGTTAGAGTACTTAACACGTCGTACACTAACCCCACGGGTGGCATCTTAACACGTCGATACTTCACCCCGGGCGGTGTCTTAACACGTCGACACTTCACCCATTACAACTCTTGGAGTGGCATCTTAACACGTCGATGCTTCACGCCCGAGTGGTGTCTTAACACGTCGACACTTCAATTGCCACGTGAGATGTGGTGTCTTAACACGTCGACACTTCACAACTCATGCTACACAAATAAATACATTATATATGCACGCATATAATTATTCCACTCACCTTATCGCCTTTGGTGAACTAGGAATCAAGCTCGCAACCTTCAATGTAATGCACCTATCACATTATGCATTTAATTAACATACAATCTAGTAGAATTAACCACTAACACCTAACACTTGAGCATTTAATGGCCTAAAAGCATTAAATGACTCACATCCACTAAAACCGCCCATTAATGTCCATGACTCATCATAAATTACTAAAAGCTAGTGATTAGAGTCTACTAACACCAACTAACACAATTTATGGGTATTTCATACCCATCTCACCCAACTAGGTCAACAATCACCCATTTGACTCATTTCAACACTTAGACTTACAAGTTTTGGTCAAACTTAACCCATTAACACCCTTTCATCATTTCACAAGTGTATAAGTGACAAACAACACAATTAACACTTACAAATCTCAATTTGCATGACCAAACCCTAGATTAACACCATTTGGGTTTCCTTACATCAAATTAACCCAAATTCACCCATTAAATCCCCAAATGGGTCTTACAAGTCTCAAATGACCAAACCCTAGCCATAGATTAACTAAAACTCAAAACATGGAGTTAAGACTTACCAACACTATCCACTCGTAGCTAAGAACGAGGGGAAAAACTTTACTTCTTGCTCCAAAGATCGAATCTCAAATCTTCACTCTCAAATCTAACCTTGAATCTAAATGGGTTTTGTGTTTTGAGAGGAAATAGAGAAAGAAAATGGAAAAGAAATGAATAAAAATGGATAAGTGGCTGAGATTTAGAGTCCCAATCAGATCCATACGCAAAAAGACGGAATTACCCTTGATTTAAAACTCAAAATATCAAGAAAATCATCAAAAATCCGTCCCCAGCCGCAAATTACGCCTGCTGGCCGCAATTTACGCCCAGGCCGCAAAAACGGTCGCTCAAAGGCGCCCATTTGGGTCCTGAACGGATTTTTGACCCCCAGCCAGCCGCAAATTGCGCCTGGTAGCCGCAATTTGCGCCTGGCACATTTTTCCCCGGTTTTTGAACTTGTTTTGGTCGTAACTTTTTTTACCGTAACTCCGTTTTCGATGAATCAAATATCGTTGGAAACATAATAAGATTTCCTTTCTAATGGTAAGGTTTTAAAACATCAACTCAAACTTTATTTGGGATCGAAAAGGTACGTACACACCTTGTAACTCCAACAACGTCCAGTTTTCTTCGACATTCGAACAAGCAACACGTGCATGCTTGGTACCCTTCATACACGCATCGTACAAACATCTTTATACAATTATACAACCAAGTATGAACATTCTAAAGATCAATTACGTACCTCGGACATGTATGATGAAAAATGGGATGTTACAATAAGTAAACCCCCACTTGAATAAAGTATGGTATAATGTTGTTTGCCATTAATTTATTTACCTGCATTATAGATTAAAACCATCGGTATGGGCCATAGAAGAGTTGGTCACCATTTGTTGGACTTCTTTAATTTAGTGGACCAGGATCATAAAAACCAATAAGCGATATTGTGATATACATCTAGTTCGCTGGTGATCTGTCTGATATGGTTATGTACGATGAAGGATGATGTGCATGGTGATAACGAACATGATATTGGTGAAAATAATGATAGCGAGATGTTTATGACAAAGTGATTCATGAAGACAATTAGATAATAATGATAATTAGGTAATGATGATTACATTTAGATGTTGATCATGATTATGAAGATATGAGGAAGACTACGGTGATGTTGGACGATGATGAATTACGCATATGATTATGATTATGATTATGATTATGAAGAGGATTAGATGAATATTGTGACATTAGTTTAAGATGATGATGATTAGGGTTTAATGTTAAAGAAGATGATGACAGAAAATCGGTTTAATTAGAATTACTGTAACAATAATTTAAGAAAAACAAGACAGCTTAGATGGTTAGGGTGTTTTCGTTAAACGGGAGGTCGCAGGTTCGAGCCCGGGTAGTGGCGTTCCTTTTTAAAAGCTTGTTCCTTTTAAGGTAGTCTTAACATTATTATTGTTATTATTAATTTTATCATTTTTATTATTAATGAAAGTATTATTATTATTATTATCATTATGATTATTACTCTTATTATTATTAGTTATTATTATTATTATTAGTAATATTTTTATTGATATTGTTATTATTAATATTATTATGATTATGACTAAAAGATAGTTAAGGTTGTGTAATATTAAGACAATTATGAATATGACTATGATCATGAATATAGTTAAGACCGAAAAGTATAATTATAAGTATGGTTATGATTAAGTTAATATAAAGGTATGATTATGAAAATAAATATAACTAAGTCATGATTAAATGAATTATTATTATTTACTATCATTATTATTAGTAATATTATTATCGTCATTCAAATTATTAGTATTACCATTAAACGTTATTAGTATTAACATTACAAACATTATTATTATTAGTACTATCTTTATCATTAATATTAAAATTATCATTATTATTATTATTAGTAACATATGTAGTATTATAAATATTATCATTATTATCATTACTAACATAATTATCATTAATTAAAATTGTTATTATTATTATTATCATTATAATTATCACTAAAATTAATAGTTTGTTTTCATTAAAACTGTCATTATTAATATTATCGGTATTGTCTATATCATTATCATTAAAAATAATTCCATTTATGAAAGTAAAAGTTTTGAAGATATTATTAAGGTTATAAGTATATTTTAATCATATTAACAATATTTATATAAATATTTATATATAACAAGCTAGGTATATTTATTAAAGTGCTAATCAATTATATATTAATATAACTATATAAATATTAAACATCCTGAATATATACACAAACTAAATACATATAATATATAAATTAAGATATAATCTATAAACTTATTTGATTTCGATTATGTGTATTAATATATACACAAATGATATAGGTTCGTGAATCCAAGACTAACCCTGCATTGTTCAGTATCGTCGTATGAATATTTTTACTACAAAATATTGTAGAGTGAGTTTCATTTGCCATTTTACCCTTTATATTTTTGAGCTGAGAATACATGCGCAATTTTTATAAATGTTTTACGAAATAGACACAAGTAATTGAAACTACATTATATGGGTGAATGATCAAAGCCGAATATGCCCCTTTTGCTTGGTAGCCTAAGAATTAGAAAACCAGTCTACTAATTGACGCGAATCCTAAAGATAGATCTATTGGGCCTAACGAACCCCGTCCGTTGTAGCGGATGCTTTAGTACTTAGATGTTGTTTTATATCATGTCCGATGGATGTCCCAGAATGATAGGGGATATTCTTATATGCATCCAGTTAATGTCAGTTACCAGGTGTTCAATCCATATGAAAAAATTTTGTCTCTATGCATGGGACGTATATTTATGAGAAATGAAAATAAAAATCTTGTGGTCTATTAAAATGATGATAATGATTGATTATGATAAACTAATGAACTCACCAACCTTTTGGTTGACACTTGAAAGCATGTTTATTCTCAGGTATGAAAGAAATCTTCCGCTATGCATTTGCTCATTTTAGAGATATTACTTGGAGTCATTTATGACATATTTCGAAAGACGTTGCATTCGAGTCGTTGAGTTCATCAAGATTATTATTAAGTCAATTATAGTTGGATATATTATGAAATGGTATGCATGCCGTCAACATTCGATGTAATGAAAGTTTGTCTTTTAAAAACGAATGCAATGTTTGTAAAATGTATCATATAGAGGTCAGAACCTCGCGATGTAACCAAATATAATGTATTCGTCCAGATGGATTAGGACGGGTCATGAAAAATTAAAAGTTCTCGCAATGGTCTAGTTTGAACTTATATATATATATATATATATATATATATATATATATATATATATATATATATATATATATATATATATGGTTCAGCTTTCTATTTTTCTGAGCCAAATTTTGTAGTTCTGTGGCTTCAATTTCAGACATCTTATTAAGGATAGTAACTCGAGGTTTAGCGAAGGCAGCAGGGTCACCCCCTGCATCGATCAAGGAATCGACCTCGGTCAGTTTCTTCGAGCATCCTAGTTTCACAGAATCTGTTTTAGCCCGCAGCTCCTTGTTCCAATGTTTCAAGGCCGATTTAACATGTTTGAGTCTATCTTTGAAAAGGATCTGAGCAATGGAGCTGATATGAATATTGTTGTCATTCCACACTTCAGTCACAGTTTCCTCAAAACCTTCGCCCGTGAACCATGAGTTGAAGAGTTTAAACGGGTGTGGGCCATAATCAAAAGAAACGTTTTTGAGGACAATGGGGCAATGATCGAACCATAAATTGGTTAAAATAGTCCCGTTTAAATTCGGAAATAAGGAAAGAACACCATTAGAAACGAGGAATATGTCAATGAGCGATCTTTGTGTAAGAGACTTATTTGCCCGAGTGAAAGGTCCCCAACCTAAAGGAACATCAGTGAGGCCTCAACATGACAAAAACGAGTACCTAATCTTTCATGAGCAAAGCGCACCGCATTAAAATCTCCAAAAATAATGAATTCGCCCAAATTGTTCACCATAAAATAAGACAAATAATCCCATAACCTTTGTTTAAGAACGCGATTTTGGGAGCATAGATATTGATAAGATAGTACTTGACAATACAACCCGAGAAATTCCCCTCAACGATATGAATATTAGCAAAAGAAATAATGCGGCTACTAGTAAACACCGAAGGATCCCAAATAGTTACAATGCCTCCTGAACGACCTCGGGCACTAGATGAAGCGACTTTGAAATGATAATTACCCCATAAAGCGCGGATAGAAAAATGGTTCAGAGTGGTTAACTTTGTTTCTTGAATACCCAATACAGTGATGGCGTGTTCCGTACATAATTTACGCACCCAATTTTGCTTAACTTGCGAATTCACCCCTCCTCCTAAATTCAATGACATGAGATTCATTAAATTGTATTAAAACCACCCATACTAAGAACAACATTTTTGAGATCTTTGGGACAATTTTTGAAATGGTAACCAAGCACCTTACTGAATTTCAGATAATTATCCATAGAATCAGTTGGTCCATTTATGCTGCTTGAAACAATAGGAGAATGAAAACGTACTCCGTTGAATCTAGGTGCTTTAGAAAGGGATGATGTTTGAGATTTATTCACCAAAGGTGGAGGTCGACTTTCTGCTTTAGAAGAAACATTTTCAACATTCTCCTGTCCAGATTTGCTATCTGAAACATGTGTAACATTTTCAGGTTCCGAACAATTTTGGATATTAACATGTGCCTCCTTTTCTAATATGTTCTGAATCACGTCATTTTTGCACAGTTCATTTTGATTACCGGTATCATCATCATTTTCAGCATTGACCTTATTAAGGTCAAAAGTATCAACTACTGAGACAATCTCTGGAATTCTATGACACTTAACAGAAAGGGTGTGATTACTTCCTTCAGTTTCAAATTCGGAAGAGGCAATAGATGAGTTATCCTCTTCCAAGCCAAGTACCGTAGCAATCCAATTTGAAATTTCACGGACCAAGACCTTGTATGCTTTCTTCTTGATTGTAACCAAAATCACATCATGGATGTAATCCAAACGTTTGGTAACGATACAAAATTTGCCACAATCAGGATCACCATTATGATTAATTGAGAACGAGGTATAACCGAACATCAGAGCAATTTTTTTATAGGGAGCATCAGTCCAAGCGCATGCTGGAAGTCCAGCAATGTCAATCCAAACTACTCTTTCATTAATCGTAAAGTGTTCATCAAATTCTTTGATAGTCTCGATGTACGAGAGAATTGCATCATTAGTTTTGAAACCGACCAATGATTCAGAATTGGGGAAAACGACATCGATCCATAATCCACCCAGATGGTGTATAACCAGGTCAGTAAAACCCAAAATATTCCAGATATGACAAATATGAGTGATCAAAGCTGCTTCTTTAAGTTTAACGAAAAGAAGAAGTGAAGCATCTTTACGTAAAAAAAGGTCATCATCATTAAGAACAAGAGACTTAACAACCCGGGGGGGGGGGGGGGCACATTATGAGTCGTAGTTTTAACAGTCTGTGGTTGGGAAGGATTACCTCGAGCAGCAGAGGCGTAAGAGATGCCCGGTAACGGGGGAAAACTATCAGAATTATGTACTCTGGTAGGGTGAATCGGACCAGTATTAATAGGGTTGGAGTTGTTTTTCTTTACCGCATTTCTACCAAACCTAGCCAGGGTAGCGTACAAGTGAAAATTCCCGATCCAGATAGACGATAACTTGAGTTCCAGAGAGCGAACAGAATCCACGTTAATGAATCTAACAAAAGCAAATTTTGTTCCACGTTTAGATAGTTTTCGAGCGATGTAAACATCCAGAATCGTTCCATGTTCTTTGCATACATTTCTGAGATCATTAATCCCAAAAGAGTGAGGGAAGTTTGCTACGAAGAAAGTTGTAGCGATCTTTGATGCACTAGCGTGATCACTAAACGAAGGCATGAGTGGAAGACAGGAGAAGAAAAGGCGTTTGAACCCGCCAAGAAAACAAAGAAACAATAACAATTAGTACTTTGAATTAGTTGAATCAATCACCGTAGTCATAATTCATGCAATTCTTCTGTTTGAAATGTTGGGTTTTCTTTAAGACATAAGGTCGAACACCTTGTGTGCAATCAGTGTAGTATAAGACTTCAAGCAAATTTTTTTTTTTTTTTTAAACGACGAATTTGCATCAGCGGATCATTTATTTCAACAACCCTCATCATTTGCACCCACATACGCTAGAAGGAAACTCCTACCCGGGTTGCTTGGCAACTAATCGAGGGACATGGGTTGCTTGGCAACTAATCGCATGAAATTGGAGAGAAAACCTTCCGCCCACAGAAGTTGAACCCGGGTTGTTTGGCAACTAATCGCGGGCCCTTCCACACTGGGGCATGATACCATTGAAGCAAACGTTCGTTGGTGAGATTTCAAGCACATACATGCATAATGAGTAACCTGGCCAACAATCTTCCTCAAATTGCAGCATGACAACAATTCTGGATGAAAATTATTGATAAAAACAAAAATTAGAAAAATCTTATTATTATTATTATTATTATTATTATTATTATTATTATTATTATTATTATTATTATTATTATTATTATTATTATTATTATTATTATTACCAATAGGTGTTTAGAAATGTTTAATTGGTAACTGTTATATACTTAAAAATTAAATATGTGAAATGCGTATCTATTAATCTCCTGTCCCAATTATATTGTCCATTATTCTTTTTTGGAATGTCACTATACTTGCATAAATGGCAAAAAACAATGTGAAAAAGTTTTTCCGTGCCTTGCTTTATCAATATAAGATAAAAAGATATGTAAAAAGTGAGGGATAACACTGAAAAGTTAACAAAAAGTTACATGTGGTGTCACTTCTTTCTTAAATTGGGTATATATTTGGGACCAGTGGCGAATCCAGGATTAAAATGCAACGGGGTCCCGATTTTTGTTTTCCAAATTATTTATATTTGAAGAATACTTTTATAATTATTTACCTTCAAAAACTGTAAATCTTAAATGTATATGAGGTCCTGCGCAGTATCCATTTACTAGCATTTTATTATAAAAAAAAATTAAGTAGTGGGGTCAATTAACCCCACTCATACCACTAGATACGCCCTTGTTTGAAACGAATAGAGTATTATTTTGACTTAATAACACAGATAGTGACTGTAGTGTGTCAAATCTTGTAACTTTAGTCACTATGATTTTTTTCTTGCAATTTTAGTCATCGTCGTTTTAAAATATTACACGTTTGACAGGTGTTAATTTAGTCTCTTAGTGTCAGCCACATGCTAGACATGTGAGGGTGTTTTAGTCCTTTTTCTTCACCTCTCTCTCATTCTAATTTATCACCCACATGCATCTTCCCCAAATTAAAAACCTTTAGAACCCTAAAACCAAAATCAAATTAAAATTTAAAATCAAATATAATTTCTCTAACAAATCTAATTTCCAATTAAAATATCAATATCAATATCAATTTTTGATTTTTATGTTTAAAGTTGACTCATCACAAGGTACCCGACGATACCTACCATGGCCACAATTTCATTGGCAACACCATGGAATGCACGATCCCGGACCACCGCCAACGACCCTCCGACCACCGTTAGTCCAAAATCCACGGCCGGAATCTATTCCCTTTCTGATTTCCGGCTATAAACGTTCAGATCGAAGGCTATAAATGTTCAGATCGAACCTGAAAACCAAATTGACATTAAATCGATATTCTTGTTTTTCAGATATGGTGCTTTCTGTTACCGGCTATAAACGTTAAGATCGAAGGATGGCTATCAACTTTTGACCAACCGGTATTGTACAGGAGTTGTTGGTGGTGTGGTGTTCCAGCGGCGATTACGAAAAATTTGTAGGTGAAAGAGTAATCAAACCTCACCAATACTACTCGTTTCATTCTTGTTTGTTATTTGGAGTTGCAAATCGAGGCTTCCGATTCTATATGGTTTATCAAGTTTATTAAGTTTATGTGAAGAAGTTTATTAAGTTTTGGTGAAGAGGACGAGGTGGAGAAAAAGGTCCAAAATACCCGTACATGTCTAGCACGTGACTGACACTTAACGAACTACATTTACTTTTGTCACGCTGTCGGCGTAAGTGACTAAACTTGTAATATTTTGAAACTACGGTGACTAAATTTTTTTTAAAAAAAACCATAGTGACTAAAGTTGCAAACTCTAACAAACCATCTCGTAATTAAATCTATTATTTTTTAAAAGTAATATTAATTAATATTATTATTTTTGAATTAATATTAATATCAATACAGTAATAAAGTAAATAAATAAATACACAAATAAGCGGTATTCGGGTGTGTTTGGAAGAAACTGGCTGGAGCTGGAGCTTATAGCTGGAGCTTATAGCTGGAGCTGGAGCTTATGGACTAGAGCTGCAGCTTGAGCTTATTTTTAAAGTTGGTAGCTGGAGCTTATTATTTTTTATAAGTGTTTGGTAAACTAGCTGGAGCTTATTTTCTAGTTCATAAGCTCTACTTTTTTTCATAAGCTACTAAAAGTAGCTTATTTTTCTAGAGCTTATGTTTTTCATAAGCTCTACTTTTTATGTCTCCCAAACGAAGCTTATTACTTGGAGCATATGATCAAGCTCTCGTAAACTCTCATAAGCTGCTCTACCAAACACACCCTTCTAAGAATGTTTGTTAACTTGCAAAAAAAATAAAGATAAAGAAAAGAAATTTAGAAAAATATTTGGATCCGTATTCATATTTGCGGAAATTTCGTACCTACCGTTTCATATAAAACTGAATTGAATTGATTTGAAATTGAATTCCACTGTTGTGAGACCGTAGAGTCGACAGTCGAGTACATATAAAAGACATAACAGACGTCGAGCTCAAGATTTGAAGGTAATATTCCCCTATTTGTTTCGAATTACTACTTGCTATTAATTACTAATATCAGTTGCATATTAGCGGTAGAGGTGAAAATATTATATATTGCTTAACGAAAGTAGTACTATAATTATAATTATTTATTATCAAAGCTTGTAGATGCACGTTCTGTAGATGTGGTTATTCTTGATAACGAAACAGGGTGGCATTGTACGAGTATAATACCTTACTTTGTATTATATATATACATATAGCAAGACTAATGACTACCAAGCAAATTTTCTTCCCTATCGAACTTGTCCAATCTTCAATCCACTGTTGCCACGAGCCCCATGAGTCGAAAATTGAGAAGTCACAATCTGTCCACCAACGAATTCTGTCGTAAACATTAGCAGTTGTAGTGCACTCAAACAAAACATGATCAGACGATTCTACTCCTTGCAAACGCATAGGGCATGAAATCGTCTCTGTCTCCATTAATCCTAAGGATATATTAAGACGTGTCGGTAATCTATATAAGATCAATCTCCATAGGAAAATATTCACCTTTCAAGCCACTTCTTTAAACCACTTTGTACATGAATTCTCGAACCATCATCACAACAAAACTCGATCACAATAGGAAAAAAATTACAGATTCCTCAGATAAAACTAAAAACGTACCCCCACAACTTCTGGACCTTCATCTAGATGCATGCCTACCTCTCTGGGGCAGTGACGGATGCAGGATTTTTTATTTCACCAGGGGCAAAAAAAAAAAAAAAAAATTCAAAACTGTAGCAATTTTTTTGGGCAAAATATGGAGGTTTTGGGGCAACAAATGGAAGTTTTTAGACAAATTATGGAGGTTTTTGTGGAAATATTTGAAGGTTTGGGGGCAAAATTTGGAGAATTTTGGAAAATTTTGAAGTTTTTGGAGCAAAATATATAGGTTTTGGGCACACACACAAAAAAAAATCCACCGGGCGTAAAGTCGAAAAATTCAAAAATTTTACACTGAAAATTGAAAATCCACTGGGGGCGGGCGCCCCCCGGTCCCCACATAAATCCGCCCCTGCTTGGGGGCCTTGACCATGACCTCGATCTAGATCGATACCTGGACCTCGATGGTCCTTCATAAGGAGGAGACTGTGAAGACCCTTCTAAAACCGAGTGTTACACATACTTTGATGTTTACGTAACTGGTGAATATGCTCAAAAGCTATACACCCGTAATTTTCCGGTCAACTGTGTATGTTATATCAAACGAACCCTAACTTTGCTTTAGATATGGAAAATTGGGTATGTAGGTAACGGGTCCACATGTGTACCGTCAAAATGGATGGAATCAGCTTAGGTTGACCCGAACTGTACAATTATTGTGTAAAATATGATTACATAAGTGTGTCATATCTATATGTTATGAGGGTAATGAGGAGTCTCAGGCATATGTAATCACAATTAGGAAAATTACGAAAGATGTGTTAAAACATTAGTGCAAAACTCGTATGCTTTACTGGATGCCACGCAAAATCTCTGAATGCCATCCCATAAGGCATGAAACTGAGACAGTAGGCATACTAAACTGGACAAAAGATCTGCACGCCAACCAACCATTCTGGGCGCCATCCAAAACCATTCTGAGTTCCATCCAAATGTGCTGTAACAGGGTGTCAAAAGCTACCTGTTTTCTTTTGCCTTTTTTTGATGTATTATTGACTTGGTGGCAAACTTTTGCCCCTGTTCCTTGGTTTATCTTCACATGTGTGTTAGGTGTCATATAGCTTTAATAGGTGGCTTAATTGTGTGTTTAATCATTGTGTTTATGCTTTGATCTAGTATTTAATCATGTAGGATGTAACCATTTGAATCATTCCAATACACATTAAGATTGTATATTCTTTGTTCTTGTTTACTAAACGTTAATTGACAGCAAGATACTAGTTGTTTTAAGATGGATACAGTTTTAGCTACATTTTTGCATTGTAGGATCAACATAAGAATCACAACACGAAGTTTACTTTAAAAACGATTTAAACGTGGTATCATTAGAATGCATAGGCAAAAGCATCATTTCATTAGTAATGTACTTTAATAATACTCGTAATAATAATGTATGGTATATTATATTTTTCATCATCGTTTACTTTAACATTCTGGTTAGGTTTTTGGATGGCAGTTCTGGTTCCTGATGTGCTTGAGAAAATATTGATAGGATTCCCTGTGAAGGATCTGTTGAGATTCAAGAGCGTGTGCAAGTCATGACATTCATTTATCTCTAGTTCTCGTTTTGTTAAAGCTCATCTTAACCATAGTTATAACAATGATCGCAACAACAATAATTTTGATCATAGAAGAATCATTAGAGATTGGTTACCGTTTGGCTGTACACCTTTTCTTTACGAAAACGGTTGTTATCTTATTGGTTCTTGTAATGGGTTGGTATGTGTTTCTCCGTTCCATGGTGAATTTTTAGTAGCCAATCCCTCGACTCGAGAGATGAGAAAACTTCCACACCCTCAAGTTCCTGACTTCATCAGTAGTTCGTTATATTGCGGTTTTGGTTATGATTCATCAACAGATGATTATAAGGTTATAGTAGGGTTTAACAAAACTGGTGTTCGGACGTGTATTCAAGTGTTAACTTTGAAATCAAATGTTTGGAAATTTATTGGAGACGTGAGTTATACCCCTGTTAGTATTAACAGCGTTGGAACATTATGCAACGGAGCACTTCACTGGATTATGAATGATCAAAATAATAATAACAAGAAAGTTATTGTTTCATTAAATTTATCAAGTCACGAGTTCAAAGAAATCCCCTCACCCAAGGATTATGATGACGATGATGATCCGCTTTACGACACTTGTTTGGCGATTATGGACGAATGTCTATGCGTTTATCAGCGTCCCCTTTACATATGGAAAATGAAAAAGTACAATGTGAAGGAGTCTTGGGAATTTGCTGGATATTATGCTGCCGATACTGACGATGTTATACATTGTTTGAGCGAATTGACCGATGTTAATATTCCATGTGAGACGTCGTTGTCTCATGATACATGGTTTTGCAAGACTTGTATGTTTATTAGCGCCCCTATATTTGTACAAAGCCTTGTATCTCCGCATGTTCACAGAATATTGAAGAGACAACAAAATGCAGAGGATAATAGCAGAGGTCTTAAGGTTGGTTTTTTAAGATATGTTGGTATTTTCATGTTAATTTTACTTTTACGATTACGATTAACCCGTGTACTTCCAATTTCGTAATTTGCAGTTAATTAAGGTGGATTCCACGGTTGCTAAACTCACTGAGGGAGTTTGATGTTGCTGAAAGGTTCACGACATCACTTTGCTGTTCCGTTTTTTACTCTTTAATCGCTCGATTCAGAAACTTTTTATATGCGAAATAAGTATATTGTTAAGATTGGGACATGAGTTGACATTTGAGAAAAAATTGTAGGACCTCGTCTTGAGCATATATATAGTTCTCAAACAATCTTATTCTTCCCATTAGATTTTTATTTGATGTATTTCTTCGGATATTACATCTTTTATTTTCTTAACGTTATGATTTCTGTTTATAAATCTCAAAGCTTGCACAAAATGCTTAAAAAAAACTGTGATTGTATTATTGTTCCTTATCTTGATGTCAAGGAAATGGTTAACGGTAGTTTTGTTTCCGGTCAAAAGACGTCCATTTAATTCCCAAAAAATGCTCTCAACAAACACTTTCCCAACCACTTGTCCCCAACGGTAAACACCAAATTTCTAACCAAAAACCACCGGCTCCACCTTCAACTGATCATGAAATGACCACAACTCACTTTTGAAAAACGTCAAACTTTTTTTTTATATACAACACCAGGTGCGGCGCACCTTCACTTTGGTGCAGCGCAATTACGGACAATTACGGCACACAAATACACTAAATTTTACCTTTTCGGCATCAGTAGAAAAATCCACATTCTCTGCTGGAACTTCAGTTCCAACCCTTCTTACAACACTTTTGACCCAAAACAATTATTCCAAACATTTCAAACTTGCTAAAAATTCCAACATTCATGTTTAAACACATTCTAACTTTCAATACAAGTGCATTTAAAACATTTGGTACTCGTGACCCATTAATTACAACAAATGTGTAAACCTTGACCCAAATTATATATTAGTCATTTACATTAAGTACAAAAGTGTGAGTCTCGGGTTTATCATTCTCATATTCATCATCTACCCACCAGCATCAAAATGCGTAGCACATAAGCATCTAGTAAGCATCCATAATCAATCTATCGTCTCCACATGCTTACCCTTATCGTGACTTGATCCTACAAAACATTAAATGACAACGGAGTAAGCAAAGCTAAGTGAGAACAACAATTATGTACATGTATGTGTATCGTCAACAACAATCATACTTTTCATATCAACCAAGGATAACTTGGGTCATCCCAAGGTCCGACTATATCATCATGATTCAAACCCCCTTAGCATCCCGGATGTCGTACCATCATCAAAACACCGAAGTGCCAATTGGACTCTCTGATGTGCCCAGTACCGAACACACCTAGAGGCCCACCTACATCCCGGATGCATGGCCACAAACTTAACACATAACGTTAAGTAGGTAACCAATGTCCCGCGGAGTTCTCCACAATCAACAATATCCATGGTGTCCCGGACACCCTAACTGCATACACATACATATACATAGTTATTGAACTCACCTTGGTTGAGAAGTTAACAACACAATGGTTAGTTAGCCAAGCAAATAATATCTACTTCCACAATTCAAATTCGAGGCACTTCAACCTAGCATACAAGCATACACATACATATTACAACACATTCAATATTTGTCATCCAAGACCCATCTAGCTAGGGTTCATCCTTTAAAACCCATCAAACCCATTTTGACACTCTCTTAACCAAAACGTAGACTTACATACATAAATCTTTCAACACAATTTCATCAACTCAAAACTTTTTTAACTTACAAACAATTTACACATAGACGACAAGGTGAATTCAATTTCTTGACTTAAATCAACAATTCACCATTTACAACTTACAGTTTGACTAGTTCATCCCCGTTACAAACCCAATTTCATGAACCCTAACTCTAAGTTCGAATTAGGGTTTCTATATAACCAAAACTTTGATTTCTTACAATAAAAACATCATCTAACAACATAAATTCAAGATATAAGAACAATTTGTTCATACCTTAAGCTGGGGTTTCAAAACCCCCAATTTTTCACAAAGATGATGAAGAAGGTTGAAGAAATAAAGCTTCTTTGTTGGAAGCTTCGACGAGCCCAACACACCCACTATAGAGGACCTAGATTATACTATACTCACTGCACCAACACTTGACGTTGGTTAGCCTTTAATTTTATGAATCCTTAGTGCACAATAGTACTTAGGCGACAGTGTCGACCATATATTATTCAGGCGGTATAACCGACCATATATCACTTAGACGGCAGAGCCGACCATATAATGAGAATAACACAAGTGCACTAAGAACTTAAACACAAACTAAGGCTTAACCGGGAAACTCAACAAAGAACACTTTTATTAATACAAAATACAATTACAATATTACTTACTTACAAGCTTTTCTTCTCTCCTCACACTCTTCTCACTTCTTACTTCTTCTCTACTTCTCAACTCACTCTTTTCACAACTTACTCACAAATGAAATCAGCACCCATATTTATACTACTCCATGGAAACTTCTACACACTAGATTTTTCCATGGATAAATATCTAGATATTTTTACCACATAAAAATATCTAGATTTTTACATTTTAACATCTAGATTTGTCCTCATATATATTAATATCTAGATATTTCTTTTACATTTTAATATCTAGATATTTACATACATTACTAATTCCATATTATCTAAATTTGCATTGCATTTTAACACTCCCCCTCAATGCAAATTTTCTTCCAATGGTGACTTGCAGACCATTCCTAATGAACGTAGTTTAAGTTTGGAAACATTATTCTTTGTATTTTACTAATGAACGTAGTTTAAGTTTCGGATTGGTTCGCCGGTAAGTGCTTTAGGTTCTTCGCCAAGAGGTGAATTCGGTTGGTGGAAAGGATCGTCTTCTTCTTTCCTCCATTGATTAAGTCGACTATGAACCCATCCCCAATTCATCCAGAATTGGTGATGGCTAATTGGTTGCTCCATCCCGGTTACACTGCTTTCGGAGTTCGAGTGGAAATCCATATCGGAAGAGCTGTCGAAATCTGAGGAACTTGAACTAGTTATGAGTTCCATCTAGTACGGTCAGATAAAAGGATTTTCACTCGCATGTATTTTACTAATGAACATAGTTTAAGTTTGGTTTACTTAAACTCTTGGTGAATATATCTGCACCTTGTTCATCTGTCTTTGTTGGCACCATATTGATCTTCCCTTCAAGAACCTTTTAGCGAACATAGTGATAGTGCACTTCTATATGTTTTGTTCTTGCATGAAAGACTGGATTTTCTGCTAGACGTATAGCTGATAGGTTATCGACGAAAAGATTTACTTGATAATTTGCTGATTGATGTAGATCTTCCATTAGTTGCTTCAACCACATAATTTCTTGTGTTGCTGATGCCGCCGATCGATATTCTGCTTCAGTGCTTGATAAGGATACTGTTGGTTGTCTCTTGCTGCACCATGATATTACTCCCGATCCAATACTAAACATGTATCCAGTTGTTGACCGTCGTGTATCATAGTCTCCAGCATAATCGGCATCACAATATCCAATCACATGACATTCTTTTGTTTTCCTGTATAAAATGCCAAAGTTAATAGTGCCTTTAACATACCTTAAGATGCGTCATACAACATCAAGGTGAGGCTTCTTCGGATTGCTCATGAATCGACTAACCATTCCAACTGCATAAGATATGTCTGGCCGGCTTAGTGTGAGATAAATAAGACTTCCGACCAACTTTCGATACATGGTAACATCTTGAAGACTTTTTCCTTCATCTGGTCGTAGTTTTATATTTGGCTCCATAGGAGTTGAGATGGGTTTGCAATTAAGCATCTCGTACTTCTGTAAAATATCTCGCGCATATTTTTGTTGTCCAAGAATTAATCCTTCTCTTTTTCGCTCTATTTCGAGTCCAAGAAAATGTTTGAGTTTTCCAAGCTCCTTCATATGAAATCTGATAGACAGATTCTCTCTTGTTCTTTGGATCTCCTCATAGTAATCTCCCGTGATGATTAAGTCATCTACATATACTAGCACTATGGCTAGTTTTCCTTGATCTTGTTTCACAAATAAACTAGAATCTGAAGGAGCAACTGTGAAACCACTTTGTACCAAGAACTAACCAATCTTCCCGTACCAAGCTCTTGGAGCCTACTTCAAGTCGTATAGTGCTTTCTTTAATTTGCAGACATGGTCAGAATGGAACTTGTTCTCAAAGCCTCTTGGTTGCTCCATATAAATGCCTTTGTCAAGTTCTCCATGTAAGAAAGCGTTCTTGACATCCATCTGCCACAGCTTCTAAGATTTGCTAGCGGTTAAAGCTAGTAGAGCTCGAATTGTTGTGATCTTCGCCACTGGACTAAACGTTTCTTCATAATCCAGCCCATATTGTTGAGAAAAACCTCTAGCAATAAGTCGAACTTTATACCTTTCAATGGAGCCATCTGATCGAGTCTTCACCTTGTAAACCCATTTACAAGATATTAGTTTTACATCTTTTGGCTTTGGAACTAAACTCCATGTCTGGTTTTCTTTTAGTGCATTAATTTCTTCTTTCATCGATTTCTGCCATTCTCAACTTTGCGCTGCTTCTTCATAAGTAGAAGGCTCAATATGCATTGATTCATCCACATGAGCAGCATTGGCATACCTTGGATTAGGTTATCTCGGCCTTGTTGATCTCCTTAATTCTTGTGCATGCTCCTAGACTTCCTTTTGGCTTGGACGAACCTCCTCGGATATAGATTGATGTACACCAGTTTTCCATGGACTCTTTTCCTTAGAGTATGACCCTTCTCCTTCTTTTATTGGATCCAATATCTGCTCTTTAGGTTCTTCTTTTTCTTCTGGACCTTCTTCTAATCCATGAGATTCTGGAAGCTCTATCTTTTGAGGTGACCACCATGAAGATGCTTCATCAAATACCACATTTCTTAAAGTATGGCACTTTCCAGTATTTGGAACACAACATCTCCATCCTTTTCTTGATTCATCATAACCGACAAAAATGCATCGAATTGCCTTCTTATCAAATTTTCTTCGTAGATGATCTGGCACGAAGACGTAGCATACACATCCAAAAACCTTGAGATGGTTGACGGTTGGCTTGATCTTCCATAATCTTTCATACGGTGAAATATGCCCCAACTTTGTTGGTGGAAGCCTATTTATCACGTATGATGCCGTTCTCATACATTCAGTGCAAAATCTTCCTGGCACATTCTTACCATGAAGCATACTTCTACAAGTTTCGGCAAGGTGACGATTCTTGCGTTCAGTGACTCCATTCTATTGTGGAGTATTGGGACAAGTTAATTATCTTCTAATCTTGTGCTTCTCAAGATAGATATTGAACTCAGTCGATAAATATTCTCCTCCATTATCTGTGCGTAAGCACCTAATCTTATTATTGAGCTCACTTTCTATCTTCTTCTTGAACTCTTTAAACTTTTGAAAAGTCTCCGACTTTTCCTTCATGAAGTAAACCCACATATACCTTGAGAAGTCATCAATGAATGTCACCATATACTTCATTCCTCCAAGTGATGTTTGTTTCACTGGGCCAAAGACGTCTGAGTGTATGAGCTCTAGTGGTGTCTTGGACTGATGTTGTGACTCCTTGAATGGAAATTGGTGAGCTTTTCCAAATTGACATCCAGCACATATTGTATCTATTCGGATATCAATTTGAGGAAGCCCATTTACTATGTGTTTTACCATCATCTCCTTTAACTTGTTGTAGCCCACATGCCCAAGACGTTCATGCCAAAGATCAGCCATCTCATTTTTTCGAGTCTTATCCACATATGCTGTTTCAGCAGATAGTAAATAGACCGACTCTATTCTTCTTCCTTGCATAATTGGATTGCCAACCACCTTCACTCTTTTGAATACGGACACATCTTCTGGTCCAAAGAGCACATAATTCCCTTCTGCTGTCAATTGTGGTATTGATAGTTAATTCTTCTTTAGGCCAGGGACAAGATACACCTTCTCGAGTTGGAGCTTATGAGAGCCGCCTTCATTTGGGATTATTGTCTTTCCAATGTGAGAAATAGATAACCTTGAATTGTCGGCTGTCAACACAACTCTCTTTCCTTTGTAATCATCCATTTCTTGCAGCTTCGTCTCATCATTGGTCATATAATTTGAGCACCCAGAATCAATGATCTAATCATCTTTGTAGTTTATTTTTGACTTTAAGGTTGCTGCAAGAGCTTGATCATCCATGTCAGCTTCAACGGAGAGTCCTGCTTATGCATCCCAAGTTTCCTCATTAATGGATGCTTCGAATATGACCTCTTTCTTCTCATCTCTTATGGCGGCCACATTTCCTTCGAAAGTTTGCCTTCTGGGGAATCTACAATCTCGAGCAAAATGACCCTTCTTGCCACAATTGAAGCATTCACCATTCTTTCTCTTATCATTTTCCCCGTATTGTTGGCGATGATATCTTCTTCCTTGTTGAGCTCCCCCTGAAGCGTTGCCTTTTGATTTTGGGTGACCCTTCCACCCATATGTCTTACTTTCTTTCATCGCCTCTTGTCTTCGAGATGTTGCTTTCTTCTTATTGGTGAATAGTGCATCTTCTTCGTCTTTTATGGTTACTTCATTCATCTGTTTGGCTAATGCCTCTTGATTAGCCAATAAATTCTCCTGCTCTATTAATGATGGTTGAGTAGACCATCCTCTCACACCGGCTATAAATCCATTATACTCGGATCTTAAGCCATGGATGATAATTCTCTTCATCCTTGCATCACTCACTTTCTCTTCAGGAGCAAGCTGAGATATCTCACGACAAATAGATTTCACCTTGGTGAAATACTGAGAAATAGATAGTTTTCCTTGTGAGATACCTGCGAGCTCATTTTCCAAGAGCTGGAGGCGTGCTTCATTCTTCTTTGAAAATAATTTTTCAAAAGTTTCCAAACTGCCTTTGGTGTTTTCTCGTCATGGATGTGCTCCAATAGATCCTCCTCGATTGTAGTCTTCAATATAAATAAAGCCTTCCCAGCCTTGATGTTCCATTTTCTCAAGGCTTCGGCATTTTCTTTCGGTGGAGGCGTTGTCTCACTGCCAGCAACTATTTTCCATAAATCATGCCCTTGTAGGTAGGATTCTATGCAACTCCGGCAATAACCATAGTTGTGGTTATTGAGACTCTTGATTCCACTGCTTGTACTTGCAAGATCTGCCATCATGACGTCCAACGTACAATAAGATTGGTCCCAGACCGATGAGCTTTCACAGTTCCTAAATGTGCTCCGACAGAATCTCCCTTAGGGCCTTGGTGTTAACAAGACGATGTAAACGTCCAACGTATACCGATGAGTACCTCCACTAGCAATGGTCCCGAACGACCCGCTCTGATACCAATTGTTGGAAGCTTCGACGAGCCCAACACACCCACTATAGAGGACCTAGATTATACTACACTCACTACACCAACACTTGACGTTGGTTAGCCTTTAATTTTATGAATCCTTAGTGCACAATAGTACTTAGGTGACAGTGTCGACCATATATTATTCAGGCTGTATAACCGACCATATATCACTTAGACGGCAGAGCCGACCATATAATGAGAATAACACAAGTGCACTAAGAACTTAAACACAAACTAAGGCTTAACCGGGAAACTTAACAAATAACACTTTTATTAATACAAAATACAATTACAATATTACTTACTTACAAGCTTTTCTTCTCTACACACACTCTTCTCACTTCTTACTTCTTCTCTACTTCTCAACTCACTCTTTTCACAACTTACTCACAAATGAAATCACCACCCATATTTATACTACTCCATGGAAACTTCTACACACTAGATTTTTCCATGGATAAATATCTAGATATTTTTACCACATAAAAATATCTAGATTTTTACATTTTAACATCTAGATTTGTCCTCATATATATTAATATCTAGATATTTCTTTTACATTTTAATATCTAGATATTTTCATACATTACTAATTCCATATTATCTAAATTTGCATTGCATTTTAACATTCCTATGATGCTAGCAAGTATTAGTGATGTATATTATCCTCCTAGATCAAATTGCATGCAAGATTTCAAGTATTCTGAGTTCCTTCTCTAAAAATAGGCAATCTCACACACTCACACTCCTAATCTCTAATTTTCTGCACATGAGAAGAATAAGAGGGTGTTTGGGCAGTTTTATAAAATACGACTGAAGTCATATTTACCATTTTACCCTTGCCCAACTTATAGTTTGCACACCAAGTCCTCTTCTAGTCAATGTTAGATCAATAATAATTATAATAATAACAAATAATTCCTTATGAAAAATGAGGTATTACAACTCTTCCCCACTTGAGTCGGATCGCGTCCTTGTAATCCAAGCTAGGTGACTAGACGGAAAGTGTTTAATCATAAATTCTTCCGTCTCCTAAGTATACTTCGTTCCCTTACCATGCTTCCACTTAACCTTAAACGATTTGATAGGTCTATTAAGAATCTTTCTTACTCGCTCGTCCACAATATCAACGGATTCTTCTACATATCCGATTTTATCATTCACTTCAACCTCATCCAAATGCACAATTGTAGATTGTGCAGTTAAACACTTCCTTATATGAGAAACATGAAAAATATTATGAATTTTTCCGATAGCTTCTTGGGCAATTCCAATCGATATGTAACTTCATCAACTCTTTCTAAAATCTTACATGGTCCGATATAATGAGGACCAAGTTTCTCTCATTTTCTAAACCGAATAATACCCTTCCACGGTGACACTTTTAACGTTACCATAACACTTTCCTTAAACTCATGAGGTCTCATTCTTCTATATACATAAGATTTTTATCTATCTTGGGCGGCTTTCAAGCACCCTAGAATGATTTCAATCTTTTCATTCGTTTTCAATACAAAGTCAGATCCACCCAATTCTCGTTCACCAATTTCACCTCCAACAAATTGGAGTGCGGCACTTTCTACCATGTAGCATCTCATATGGCAGCATTCCAATACTATCCAAAGTTTGAATGGTCCTCTCACTTTGACCATCATCTTGCGGGTGGAAAGCGCTACTCAACCTTAACTATGTACCCATATCCTCTTGAAACTTTCTCCAAAACTCAGAAGTAAACCGAGTATCCCTATCCGATATAATGGAAACATGGACACCATGTCTAGCTACCACCTCCTTAATAAAAGTGAAGCCAATGTTTCAGATGACGAGGTTTCTCGGATTGGAAGAAATAAGGAACTCTTCGTTAATCGATCTACAATCACCCAAATAGTATCATATTAGGTTCTCGCTGTTTTGGGTAAATTAATGATGAAATTCATGGTAATATTCTCCCATTCTACTTCGGGATTTCGAGTGGTTGCAATTTACCATACGATTTTTGCTGCTCAGCTTTCACTTGTAAACAAATAACACATTGCTCAATATATTTCACAATATCCCATTTTATACTAGGCCACCAATACTCTTCTTTCAAATCATGGTACATTTTAGTCGCACCAGGATGAATGGAATACTTTGATTTATGCGCTTCATCAAGTAACAATTACCTAGTCCCCCCGTGCTTCGAAACCCGGAGTTGGAGTAAATAAGAACACGAGAACCATTTACGGGAACTTTTAGAAACATTACCAAAAGAGAAGTTATATGCAAAATTTTCTAAGTGTGAATGCTAGTTAAGGGAAGTGGAATTCATTTGCCACATTGTGAATGAATATGGGATCCAAGTAGATCTCGAGAAATTCAAGCAATAGAAAAATAGGATCGACCAACTACGCCGACGGAGATTCTTAGTTTTCTTAGACTGGCCGGTTATTATCGACGGTTTATTCAGGATTTTTCCAAAATTGCTTCTCCGTTGACTAAGTTGACCCGAAAGAATGTAAAGTTTGATTGGGGTAATAAACAAGAGGTAGCTTTCCAATTATTAAAACGTAAGTTAAGTCAAGCTCCAGTGTTGGTGTTACCAGAAGGAATTGAAGATATGACCTTTTATTGTGATGTATCGGTCAATGGTCTTGGATATTTGATTGTGGATCGTGATTTTTTGAAGTTGAAATAGTCTTGCATAGACTTATGGCTTAATTGTGCATTGTGTTATTAATCTCTTAACCAAGGTGAGTACAACGGATATATATTTGTATGTGTATTGGGGAAGGCGGGGGTCCTCTAACACCCTGTGTGGATTGTTGATTTGTGATAGGTCCTCGGTACAATGGTTGCCTACTTGACTTTAAGCGTTAAGTTTGAGGTCATGCATCCGGGATGTAGTTGTTGGAAGTCTCTATATTAGTGTTCGGTACGGGACACTTCTGGAGCAACGCTTGTATATGACAACCGAGATGCTAAGTGGGTTTGTATCATGATGATATGGTCAAACCTCGGGATGACATGAGTTATCCTTGGTTGATGTACGATGATGTACGAGATGGATTGATTGTGGTTGACAGTATGCATACATGTATATATCTGTTGTATTCATTACGCGTTTCGCTTACTCGTTGTTGTTTAACTTTTTTATTGGTTTGCTTGCAGATAAGGGAGTGGGTAAGCTAGATGATGAAATTGTATGCTTCGTGATGTGAAAATGATTGACTTACTTGTAGTGTTTAAGTAACTAGAGGGGGTGAATAGTTACTTAGTTGAATTTTACAAATCTTTTCGATTTAGAAGTTGAGATGACTATAGTGAGATTTGAATTGTTTGTTCACAATTAATTTAAATGTAAAGATACGGGATAAGAGAACAAACACAGAGATTTATAGTGGTTCGGGAAGATGATAACTAATCTTCCTTAATCCACTCCTCAATTTCAACGAATTGAGAGTTAGTTTCACTATGATACTCCAAACTTGGTGGAGTGTCCGGATACAATACTAGTTCCTCGATAAGCCGCAACTTATGAACCCTTACGTACCTTTGAAGAAATCACAATCACCAAATGCTCTTACCACAAGATCCTAATGCTCCAACTTAGTGAAACCTTAACTACCTTCTAGATCCCTTTAAGAAGATAGCTTACAAGTAAACTCACAACTAAGTTTACAACCACCCTTGCTATAATCACTCTAAATAGTTTACAATAATATTTGAATGATATCTGAAAATATATGAAAGTGTAAGTGCAAGACGTGAGTCTTCAATTGCTCCAAGGCTTGGTATTTATAGCAAAGAGAAATATGTCCAAGCCTTGTGCGGCTCACCTCACGGTCGACCGTGGTTCGACCATGTAGGTTCTGACTTCTGAAATTACAGCCGTTTGAGACCTTTATTTTTGGCACTTTCCCTTATTGGATGGCTGCTATGAGAAGCCAAAAACATCTGCAAAAATCTGCATAACCCCTTTCTTCTTGGATGTATTCATAGAAGTTGACATAAGCTTGCAAAAGAGAAAAGTCTCATTGTCCTTCTATTGTGTCATTAATTTCCCATAATGGCTTATGCGAATTTGTATCCTTTGACAAACCACAACACTCCAAACATCATAACCCATGTCTTCAACAATTTATCAATACTTTGATGGAAGTATCTTACCTCATTGGTTGCTTGCAATAAGTCAAATGAGACTAGTTTGAATCTCGTTCAGGTCTCTTTGGGAGTTGCATTAACCGTACTTAAGTAATGCTTAAGGGTTAAGAGGAGAGCATCTCTTTATTTCGGACTTAATGACCATCCTAAACATGTCTAGATATATATTAGATTTAAAAGGATGATTTGCAATTAGGGACAAAAGGATATTTTGCAACGTTTAACCTTAATCGCAAGCTAAAGTGTCATTAAGGCGTCATTAGGTGAGATTAATGAAGATTATTATCCTAGAGACCAAAACACTTTTTGATATTAAAGGGGCAACTATTCTAAGTATGTTGAAAAAGGTTTCGTGAATTATAGATGCCTCGAAGTGGTCAAACAATATTTGGTCAAGAACTTTGGACATAACAACTGCGGTCGAACCAAAATCTACCGTGGAGTCAACCATATACCAGGTTTCACAGAAATCGTGATACAGGGCACCCACGGTCATAATAAGTCATAATTGATAACGCCAAAAATCATACATGTTTATTGCCAGTATTTCGATCCAAAGTTGTTCCATTTGTATGTAATTATTGTACTTATGTATTGTAATTCATGAATATTTGTAAAAGTCCATTGTGAATGAATAAGTGAAGACCAACAGCGAAAACAAAATTAAAACGAAGATTGAACGCGCAAAACAGCCTGAAAATGTTGATACAGGTCCAAATGCGGCACATCTACCTCAGATGCGGCGCATCTCTACACCAAATAACTCCCGACAGTTTCAGGTGCGGGGCATTAGGATTTCTGGACCAAAATAGCATCAGATGCGGCGCATCTGAGAGGGATGCGGCGCATCTGTCCCTCTGTCCCAGATGCGGCGCATCTGGTCCCCTGTCGACAGTTCTGAGTGCAGAATCGAGCTGGAATCTACTGAGCGTAAAGAGATACGGTACATCCCAAAGAGATGCGGCGCATCTGGTCACTTTCTGGCCAAAATACCTAACTTTTGAGCCTATTTAATGGAGCCTTTGGTTACATACTTCACACAAATTCATTATTAAGTTCTCCCTCAGTTCTAGTACGATTTTCAAGGTTCAAGGAAGGCTACAAGTCAATCTCCACTCTTTCAACATCAAGATTAAGCTAGGATCATTCATCACTATTGGTATTATTGTTCTATATCTTTTAAACATGAATTCAACTTGTATTTACTGTTCCATTAGTTCTATTATGATTATGTTAGGCTAAAAGCCTTGTGTGTTTGCTTCAATGTAAGATTTATGGCTTGGGATTGTTCTATACTTTGATGTTATGCTAGTTATATATATGTTTGATTGATTAAATTATCTAGTTCAACCGTAAGAACCATTGTTATGCTTGCTTAGTTCATTACTTCAGTTATATAGATTGCAAACCTATTAATGTGAGTTAACTAGGAAAACAATCTATACTTCAATACACCTAGTAATCTAGACGATTAGATGCATAAACTTAAGTGATTTTGTTATGTGTTTAATTCGGTAATTGAATAAGTTCCAAAGCAACATAGTTATGAAATTACCTCAAGTGATTGTTGTAATTTAGGTTTCACGTGAGTTTAACCGAGTTGGATCTAGTTAGTTAATCAATCTAAATCACCATGTTCTTTCAAAAGATCCATTGTTGTAATCATCCTTGTATCCTAGTTCAATTATGTAAGTTATGACTTGGTTTATGTGAGTTTATCAAAGACCATAGCTTATACTTCAACACCTAGTGATCTAGCCACCTATATGTGAGTATAGGATGTTAATTGAACGATATTTAGGATATACAATCATGTAGTTTACTTAGAGTGATCTTAGATTTTATGTGAATTCAACCACGAAAGAATCTTGTTGATTAAACATAGCTCTTAAGTTTATAGAAATTGTGAAATTGATATAAACTGCTCTATTGTAACTATCACATAACGATTTTAATTATAAAAAAACAATCCCTGTCATTTATCAAGCATAGAAGTAAACACCGCATTCTCATTCTTGTTATTCATTATATTTATTTACTGTTTCGTTAAACGGAAATACAACTTCAAACACAAACCCCCTTTAGAATAATTAATCGTTGTAAAATCCTTAAAACAAACTTCTCCCTGTGGATCGAACTGGTCAATTTACTTGCTAGTTACTACATGATCGGGTTTTAGTTGCCTGTATTATGTTTTAATTATTAAGCATATTGTCTACATTTTAAAGGTTACGTCTTAACACATCAACTTTTTGGCGACGCTGCCGGGGAAGCGGTTTTGTTAAAAGATTTTAATAAACTTTGAATTATTCGATCCTTTTGTAGGAATTCAATTCCTAGAAAAGTTACTTTTTATTGTAAGCTTGTGTTTTTGCAATTGGTTTGTTTGTAGTGTTGTGATTGCAGGATAGGTATTAGTGTATGAATCTACGTTCTTCCAACTCTAATTTAATTCCTTCATATCTTGAACCTGAAAGAGAACTTCACGAATGCTTAAGAGCTCAAGAAGTAGAATCTCTTGCTCAGGGTTTAGAATCACTTTCATTAGATTCTAACTCTGAACCAATTGTTCAACCAATCATCGAGCCAGTTATTAAAGAAGAGGAAGAGATGACTGCTACAAATCAAACGATGGATGCATTAATGAAGGCAACAAGAACAGGTCAAGGCCACGCAATTATTCAACCCACGATGACTGATGGTTTTGAAATAAAGGGTCATTTTGTCCACATGGTGACTAATACATGCCAATTCGGTGGAGCCCCAAATGAGGATGCTAACGAGCATCTTCGTAAGTTTGTAAGCATTTGCAAGCTTTTCAAAATCAAAGATGTCACCAATGAGGTCGCATGTTTAAAAATCTTTCCATGGTCATTAAAGGACGATGCAAGGGATTGGCTAGACTCATTACCGGAAGGTTATATTGAAGATTGGAATGATATGATGGACAAGTTTTTGTCAGAATTCTTCCCTGCTTCAAAAGCAGCAAAATTGCAAAGTGATATAAATGACTTCAAGCAAAAGTCTAACGAGACTCTTTATGAAGCTTGGACCCGATTCAATAAAATGCTTAGGGTATGTCCTCAACATGGGTTGAATACATTCCAAAAGGTCCAAATATTCTATAAAGGAGTCAATGTGTCTACCCGAAAGGATATAGATGTTGTAGAAGGAGGATCAATCATAAAAAATGCCCGAAGAAGCTCACACTATAATTGTCGATATAGCAGTCCATTCTCATCATTGGCATCAAGAGATGGAGTTCTCTAGATCATCAACGGTTGCTAATGTCGAAAGCAACAATGAAATCGCTGCATTAAAAGTTCAATTGGCAAATCAAGCAAGGCAAATTGAGAAGGTAACCAAAGAAATGCACACTATCAGGGTAGGGTGTGAATTGTGTCAAGGTCCCCATCTCACTAGAGATTGCGACCAAACGACAATGGAAGAGCAAGCAAATTTTTATTAGGTTATTTGCGTAAAGGTGAAATGAATTTTGACGACTTTCCGGCAGTTGAAGCAATGAACCGGAAATATCCTCCTATCAACAGTTATCAAATAGGAGGACCTTCAAGTTCAAACAATAATTACCACGGAGGAAATTCAGGTTACCAAAATAACCGGAATTTCCCAAATCAAAATCAAAGAAATGCACCACCGGGTTACTATCATCTAAACAATCGTAATCAACCTCCACAAAATTACCAAAATAATTTCCAACACAATCAACCATAACCACAACCACAAGCACATGTACAACCACAACCCGAGAAGAAATCCGGTTTAGAAGATCTTTTGAGAGATTTTATGGTTAAACACGAGCAAAATGCGGAACTTCAAACTCAGCAAATTCGAAATCAACAAGCTACGATTCAGAATTTAGAAAGGGATGTTGGAAGGATCTCACAGTTACTAGCAGAGAGACCACCTGGTGCTCTCCCCTCAAATACTCAAGTGAATCCCAGTAACAATCAAACAAGGAATGAGCATGTAAATGCTATAACTACTAGAAGTGGTTTAACCACTAACCCGAAGACCCTTAAGTCCCTGGAAGTTCCTTTGTCTCCTTCTGTTTTGCAGGTACCTGTTGATGTAGATGAGCATGTTGAAAAAGAACAAGAGAAACATGATCCACCAGAGGTCATATCGAAGAAAAGTGAAGAACCACAAGTGAAGGTGTACAAGGCACCTATTTCATACCCAAAAGCATTGAAGAAAGACAGAATCGCGAGCCAATATCAGAAATTTGTGGATATGATCAAGCAAATCAGCATTAACATGCCACTCACGGAGGTTCTTAAGGGTATGCCCCATTACGAGAAGTTTTTGAAAGATCTCATATCCTCGAAGGGTAAATACCACGAAGTTTCTACCACATTCCTCCATGAGGAATGTTCGGCCATCTTGAAAAAGCAAAATGTACCTCCAAAATTGGGAGATCCGGGTAGTTTTATCATACCATGTATGATGGGTGATTCGGTAGTGTACGATGCACTAGCCGACCTAGGTGCAAGTGTTAACCTAATGCCTTACTTGTTATATTTGAAACTTGACTTAGGAGACTTGAAACCAACCTGGATGGGTATTCGATTAGCAAATCAATCATTTGATACTCCCATAGGTATAACCGAGGATATTCTTGTAAAAGTTGGCTCACTTATCTTTCCCGTCGACTTTGTTATTCTAGAAATACAAGAGGACACAAAAGTTCCTATCATTTTAGGACGTCCTTTCCTTAACATCGTAGATGCTATCATTAATGTCTAAAAAGAACAATTAAGTCTAGGTGTAGGAAACGAGAGAATAATTTGTCATATTGACAAAGCCATGAAAAGACCCACTTCCACCGATGACTCTTGTTTTCAAATTGATGTTATAAATCTTTGTGTTGAGGATGAATTGCAGGAGCTACTTGAAATTGATACCTCGGGGTTTGCCCCGGTAAGTGAAAGTGAACACTTCAATATTGATGAAGATTTTGATGAGTTGATGAAGGTGGTCATGGATGATGAGACCATAGAAGAAGAAATTCTCAAGGAAGAGGAATCATTTGAAGATATCAAAAATAAAGATAGATTCCGAATAAAGAATTCCTTGGAAGAACCACCCGTACTAGAGCTTAAGGAGCTTCCCAAACACTTGGAGTATGCTTATCTCGAAGGTACATCTCAATTACAGGTAATTATTGCCTCACATCTTTCCCGTAACGAGAAAGAAAGGTTAATCTCTATTTTAAAAACCCATAAAAAGGCTATAGCCTGGAACACGATCGACATTCTAGGGATAAACCCGTCTTATTGTACACATAAAATTCTCCTTGAGAATGACTTCAAAATAGTAGTACAAAGACAACGTAGGCTAAATCCCAACATGAAAGAGGTTGTTAAAAAGGAGGTAGTCAAGCTTCTTGACACCGGGTTAATTTACCCCATCTCCGATAGTCCCTGGGTTAGTCCAGTATAAGTAGTACCCAAAAAGGGGGGTACAACCATTATTGTAAATGAAAAGGACGAACTCGTTCCAACTAGAACGGTTACCGACTGGAGAGTCTGTATTGATTACAGACATCTCAATGATGCCACTAGAAAGGATCATTTCCCGTTGCCTTTTATTGATCAAATGATTGAACGATTAGCGGAGAAAGAATACTATTGCTTTCAAGATGGTTTCTCCGGTTTCTTCCAAATTCCAATTGATCCCAACGACCAAGAAAAGACCACATTCACTTGTCCTTTCGGGACCTTTGCCTATCGCCGTATGCCATTTGGTTTATGCAATGCACCCGGAACCTTTCAAAGGTGCATGATGGCAATTTTTGATGATATGGTAGAGCATTGTATGGAAGTCTTCATGGATGACTTTTTCGTGTTTGGAGACTCCTTTGAATCGTGTCTTTTTAACCTTGAACGTATGCTTATCCGATGTGAGAAAGCAAATTTGGTCCTGAATTGGGAAAAATGCCACTTCATGGTGAAGGATGGCATTGTACTTGATCACAAGATATCTCGTGCGGGAATAGAGGTAGATAAAGTTAAAATTGAAGTTATCTCTAAGCTACCTATACCGATGAATGTCAAGGCCATTAGAAGCTTTCTTGGTCATGTGGGATTCTCTAGACGATTTATCAAAGATTTCTCTAAAATCACCCGCCCAATGACCAAACTTCTTGAAAAGGATGCTCCATTTAACTTTGATTCTAATTGCGAGAATGCATTCTCCATTCTAAAGTCAAAACTCACACAAGCTCCTATTATCGTATCTCCGGATTGGAGTATGCCTTTTGAGTTAATGTGTGATGCGAGCGACTATGCCTTAGGTGCTGTCTTAGGACAACGACCCGATAATCATTTTTGTCCAATTTATTATGCGAGCAAAACTTTAACGGGAGCTCAAATTAATTATACCACTACGGAAAAGGAGCTCCTGGCGGTTGTTTATGCGTTTGATAAATTTCGGTCATATTTGGTGTTGTCCAAAACCATTGTTTACACGGACCATTCGGCCCTTAGGTACTTATTCTCGAAACTAGATGCAAAGCATCGTCTCATACGTTGGGTTCTTTTACTTCAAGAGTTTGACATCGAGATACGTGACAAGAAAGGAGCCGAGAATCTAGCCGCCGACCATTTATCCCGACTTGAAAACCCTGAATTAGATAAACTCGATGATACAATCATCAAGGACACATTTTCTGACGAATCTCTAATGAGGGTTGACAAGGAATCTGAAATCCCGTGGTTTGCCCATTTTGCAAACTATCTTGCTTCAGGCATTCTTCAAAAAGGACTTTCTTATCAGCAAAAGAAGAAATTCTTTGCGGATTTGAAGTCCTATTTCTGGGAACACCCCAACCTATTTCGTGTTGGTGCAGATCAAATGATTCGTTGTTGTGTGTACGAAAAAAAGGCTCAACAAATTCTTGAGCATTGCCATCAAGGGCCCACCGGTGGTCATTTCAGACCAAACCACACCGCAAGAAAAATCCTTGACTCGGGCTTTTATTGGCCCACGATCTTTAAAGATGCCTATAATTTCATTCGGACTTATAATGCATGCCAACGAACGGGTAACATCACGAAAAAGGATGAGATGCCTCAAACCGGCATCCAAGTTTGTGAAATCTTTGATATTTGGGGAATCGATTTCATGGGACCATTTCCAAGTTCCCATAAGTGCAAGTACATCCTAGTAGCCGTTGACTATGTATCTAAGTGGGCTGAAGCGAAAGCTTTTCCTACGAATGATGCTAGGGTGGTGGTGAACTTCTTGAAAAATATCTTATCGCGCTTTGGAATCCCAAAGGCGCTCATATCCGATCGAGGAACACATTTTGCCAACAACCTTCTTGAAAAGGTGTTAAAGAAGTATGGCATAACTCATCGTTTCTCTACTCCATACCACCCGCAAATGAGTGGTCAAGTGGAGAACACAAATCGTGCCTTGAAACGCATACTTGAGAAGACGGTTGATAACAACCCTAAGATTTGGCAAAGCAAGTTAGATGATGTGTTGTGGGCCTTTAGGACTGCTTTTAAAACACCAATCGGTACCACACCATTTAGACTTGTATATGGTAAAGCGTGCCATCTTTCGGTTGAAGTGGAACATAGAGCATACTGGGCGTTGAAGCTTTGTAATTTAGACATGGAAAAGGCTGGTGAAAACCGATTCATGCAAATGCATGAATTGGAAGAGTTGAGGTTAGAAGCGTACGAGAATTCAAGCTAGTATAAGGAGAAAACAAATAGGTGGCATGATGACCGATTGAAAGAAGTGAAAGAGTTTAAAACCGGTGATAAGGTTTTGGTTTTTAACTCACGGTTTAAATTTTCTCCCGGAAAGTTGAAGTCCCGATAGACGGGACCTTATTTGGTGAAACAAGCATTTCCATCGGGATATGTTGAATTATTTGGAAACGGGAACACTTTTAAAGTGAATGGTCATCGATTAAAACTCTATTTTGATGGAGTTGATACCACGGTTCAAGATGACATCACTTTCTCCCCCAACGCTAATTAGCTTGGGAAGGAATCGCGTGAACGACTCGCTAATAAACTTCACAAATTGTAAATAGTTCCTTTCGTGTGTTCGTTTCTTAAGATTGATTGTTTTGAGTGATTTGAGTGATTTTTCGAGCTTTAGTACGAACCAAGTTGTTTACGGACCTTCCGCAATGCTTAAAACGCGAAAAAACATCAAAAACTGGTGCAACAGGGCTAGATGCGCCGCATCTGTAAGGGATGCGCTGCATCTGAAGACAAGAAAATTCCCGACAGTTTTAAATGCGTCGAGAATTGGTCATGCACCGCATTTGGGCCACCAGATGCGCCATATCTGCTTCAGATGCGCCGCATCTGTGTCTGAATGTGGGAGTCTGCCTATTTTTTTTGCACAAAAACAGGAGTTTATCAATTTTACTCATTTTTTCACCTACAACTCCGAACTTCATCTCATTTTCTCTCAAGGATTCCATCTCTAAACAGTAAATCAACCGATTAAACCCATCGTTGAGCATCTAATCCATCTATCAACATGAGAAAGGTAAGATTAATCTTCATTTCTTCATGGTTCTTGTGTTCTTCATTCTCAAATTCGGATTTAGCTTGTTCTAAGTGTGGGGATGTTTAAATCTTCATGTTTTGGTCATTATATGCTTGTATTGTTGTTACTAATCCTTATTCATGCTCGAATTTCATGATTAATTGCTCAAAAATTCACTTTAGAAATTAGGGTTCTTCATGAATTTGGGGATTTCAAAAGAATGACCATTACTTGTTTAAATTGGGATGTTTTAGAGTTCAATTACTAGTATACATTAGCAAATCCACATGAACCTTAGTTAAATTACACGATTACACAAATTATTGAATTTTAGAGTTCTTAAATTGGGGATTTTGACTTTTGTTGACTAGTAAGTGTTCTAAGTGGAATTAAAGCAATTCATTGATTATGCTAAACTCATATATGCCTTAACTTAGTGTTTGTTCGAATTGAAAAGTTTTATTTGTGAAAGTTGAATTGTATGCTTAGGCTTTTTGATGAAATTGTTGACTTGAGTCGACTTTAGTGTCTAAATGTATGATAACCATTGATTGCATATTGTTTTACATGCTTATTGATGAATGCTAATGGTTTCATATACTTGTTTTGGTAAAACTAATTATGCTAGATATGACTGAACTTATGAAGTGATAAAGATTATGAGTCATACTAGTACATGTTTGTTAAAAGTGAGATAAGTACATCCATGATAGAATTATGTTTGACATGAGAGTTTGTGTAATGCGTACTATATAACATGTTCTATATGGTTTTGTCTTGTGCTATATGAAAGATGTTTTGAATTTCTTTAACGCTAATCAACTTGGTTTGTTGTTTTATTTGTTTGGTTTTGTTGTGTTTTTGTAGATTAGAGCATCATCATCAAACCCAAAATCAAAGAAGCAAAAAGCCCCGGCAATTATAGATCCAAAAACAAGTGAGGAAGAAAATGCTGTTGAAGAAGAAGAAATTGATATTGACAACCGACAATTAAATGTTCGTGGATTAACCACTCCGGATCCATGGATCAATGCAGTTTTGAGGCATCCAGAATAGCATGAATGGATGAAGGAACTTCTACACAAAGACGTATATCTGGGGAAATATATCGATTGGACACCATTAGAAGAAGCCGGTGAATATCAAAATTTTTGCAACCTTTTCCGAGTATCGTATCAAGGCCATCGAATATATGCATGGGAAATCCTGTTCAGAATGCAAGAAAGAGTGTACCCACTTTTAGTCAAAGAATTTGTTGGTTCACTTAGGGTTGATTACACGTCACCAACATCAGGTACCTTTACGATATTTCGTCTTGGAGGACATGACCGGACATTAACACTGCTACAATTTGTAAAGGTGTTGGATATCTATGAAGGGTTGCCACACCAATTGATGCAAAATTACTTTAATCAATGTATATACTATGTTTCCTCTTTTAATCATTCAGAAGCATGGGTGGACATGAGCAATAGCGCATATAGTGCGAGCAATAGCGCATATAGTGCAAGCAAGCAGGCATATAGCAAGCTACGTACTTACCAGCATCGATGCGTCCAAAGATTCATATCAAGTACCATAAACTGTCAAAAAGACAGTAGCGAAAAAGTTACCAACTTGGATATCTGGTACATTCACGCGATAATGGATCACACCCATGTTCATATTCCACAAATGATTCTCACTTTCCTTCTCGAAGAAAGGAAAAAGATTACACCAATCATGGGCGGCCATTTTGTAACCAGGATTGCCCAACATTTTCGTATCAATACAAGTGGGTTAGAGGAGAAACATATGATTGCCTTTGATAGAGTAAGTTATACAAGGGAAAACATTTTGATGAGGGGGTCGAACGGCCTTCTAACTAGGTATGTGGATCCCGAGAACAGGCTACCGTGACAACCACAACCAGAACCGCAGCCAGATCCACAGCTGAATGTTGGAAGTAGTTCGGGTCCAGGAAATGATTGGGAGGCTTACATGGCGTGACAATTTTCAGATTTGCGACTCCATAATGATCGAAACACCCAAAAGGTAATTGATCACTACGATACAGGTAACAAGGAGATGCAACATTACATTGATGTAGGGAATGATAGAACGTGGTACACTCAAGAGGGGCAGCAAAATCAGCTTAACTGGATACATGAACAGACCATGTCATACGCTGCAGATCCCGCTAACTATACCCCCTCTCCTTGGCCTGCATACGAACCATGGGTTCGAATGGGTGATCCATATTCTGCGCCTTATCCTCCTCATACATACCCCCTAACCCGCCTAATGAAGACACTGCTGTCGTCCCTGCTCAAGCAACCTATCAGGAGTACAACCCTTCAATATTTCAGGACGACGACGCAGCAAACCAAAATGAAGGTGGAGCTGGCCCAAGTAACTCTTTTTGGGGATTCTTCTAAAGTTGACGTGATTTTTTGTGAAGTGTGTGAAAGGTTTAAATAATGTTGGTTTGTTTGAAAAACAATTTAATTTCATGTTTGGTGTGTAATAACTTAATAGTATGTTGGACGTTTGTAATTTGAATAACTTTGTTAATTAGGTGTGGGGTTTTCGGTACACGGAGTACAACCCCATTGTTTCTATGAAATATTTGCTTTGTTTAAATTGATACAGGTGAGCATTGTGCTATATGCTGCATTTTTTTTTTACAAAGACTGGCAGTAAGTTCAGCACATACTTGATTGGTGATTGTTTTCTGGTTGCAAGAAGTGGATGATGTTCTTATGCTGGCATTCAGTTCAGCGCCATCATCCCGTGAACTTCGGTTTTAGACCTTGAAAGTAATAACCTCTCTTTCACTCTTTAACCCTCTCGAATTAAAATTTTTCTGATTTCATGTAACGAGGGCGATACATGAACTCAAGTGTGGGGAGGAAGTTATAAATTCTTTCGGGTTTTTGATTTTGGTTAAAAAGGCTTAAAATGGTGAAATTTTTTTAACTTTTATCTTCATAAATTCAAATTTTGTTTAAAATTTGTAGATTTTAAAACTAGGTGTATACACCGAAATTATTATCACAAAACATATTAAGAAACAACCAAATGATTGAGTTTATTTTGTTAAAAATCATAAAACTAGTAGTCATATAAAAGATATAATCATCAGACTATACCACATTCTGAATGAAAAGAATCATCAAGTAATTTGTTGTTCTAACAATCTAATCCAATGCTCGTCTATGTAATGATTGTGAAGGAAGTCAAGTCTTCCAATATGACACACTTGCTAACTTATGTTAGAAGATGTAGTCCAGAACAGCTGTAGGTTGACGAAAAATCTTGAAAAGTCATCTCTATCATCGGCTGAAAATCCACCTCACCTCAGCATCAAACAGGGTTTTTGGTGGTCAGGCTTATCCTAACCATGAGATGGATCTGTCTCGTACAATGGGGGGGGGGGGGGCACATTGCAAATTAGCTTTTAAGATTAATGAATCTAATCCCCAGATGGATGATCTCCGTAAAGATCAACCGCATCTATGTTGACTGCGGCCAACATATATATGCCATAACAAATTGAGGTGTGCAAACTCATGGTTCACCGATGATATTTGGACATGATATAGTTTCTTCTAAAAACTTATGCTATTTTATGAACTATATTGTGTAAAACCATTTTTAGGACATCCGGTTTCAAGTTCCATGATACTTCAATCATGGGGGCGAGTAGCTTGCTAAGCGCCGACTGAGGCTTCGGTTTTCAGTTACCCTCAACCGGACTTTGAGGTTAAAACTGGAAAACTTGTTAGTGTAAAAACTAACATGTCTAATTTTCAAAATATAAAAGGTTTTTCGCAAAGGTCCTAATTTCCCTAAAGATCCAAATTTTTAAGAAATGTGGACTTTAAAACCCACCTTTCGACTTTGGTGTGATTTCATTTCGTGTATGTACTCAAAGTGTGTGTATTACATTGTGAAATAAATAAAAGTGTGTGTACTTCAAAGGTGTGTGTATACTCAAAACGCGTGAGTTTGATTCGTGTGTGAAATAAAAAGCGTGAGTGTGTATATATTGTGACCCGAGTGTGTGTTCCATATAGCGTGAGTTATTGTGTTCCAAAATAACTTGTGTGTATTGTGTACTATATCGAGTAAGTGTGAATCCCATTTTTGTGTTCTCAATTAAGTAAGTGTGTTATTGTAGTAAATTTCGATTTCTTGTAAGTCTTGCTTGAGGACAAGCAAGGTTTAAGTGTGGGGATTTTGATAACGCCAAAATCATACATGTTTATTGCCGTTATTTCGATCCAAAGTTGTTCCATTTGTATGTAATTATTGTACTTATGTATTGTAATTCACGAATATTTGTAAAAGTCCATTGTGAATGAATAAGTGAAGACCAACAGCGAAAACAAAGTTAAAACGAAGATTGAACGCGCAAAACAGCCTGAAAATGTTGATACAGGTCCAAATGCGGCGCATCTACCTCAGATGCGGCGCATCTCTACACCAAATAACTCCCGACAGTTTCAGATGCTGGGCATTAGGATTTCTGGACCAAAACAGCATCAGATGCGGCGCATCTGAGAGGGATGCGGCACATCCAAGCCAGATGCGGTGCATCTGGTCCCCTACCGACAGTTCTGAGTGCAGAATCGAGCTGGAATCTCCTGAACGTAAAGAGATGCGGCGCATCCCAAAGAGATGTGGCGCATCTGGTCACTTTCTGGCCAAAATACCTAACTTTTGAGCCTATTTAATGGTGCCTTTGGTTACATACTTCATACACCTTCATTATTACGTTCTCCCTCAGTTCTAGTACGATTTTCAAGGTTCAAGGAAGGCTACAAGTCAATCTCTACTCTTTCAACATCAAGATTAAGCTAGGATCATTCATCACTATTGGTATTATTTTTCTATATCTTTTAAACATGAATTCAACTTGTATTTACTGTTCCATTAGTTCTATTATGATTATGTTAGGCTAAAAGCCTTGTGTGTTTGCTTTAATGTAAGATTTATGGCTTGGGATTGTTCTATACTTTGATGTTATGCTAGTTATATATATGTTTGATTGATTAAATTATCTAGTTTAACCGTAAGAACCATTGTTATGCTTGCTTAGTTCATTACTTCAGTTATATAGATTGCAAACCTATTAATGTGAGTTAACTAGGAAAACAATCTATACTTCAATACACCTAGTAATCTAGACGATTAGATGCATAAACTTAAGTGATTTTGTTATGTGTTTAATTCGGTAATTGAATAAGTTCCAAAGCAACATAGTTATGAAATTACCTCAAGTGATTGTTGTAATTTAGGTTTCACGTGAGTTTAACCGGGTTGGATCTAGTTAGTTAATCAATCTAAATCACCATGTTCTTTCAAAAGATCCATTGTTGTAATCATCCTTGTATCCTAGTTCAATTATGTAAGTTATGACTTGGTTTATGTGAGTTTATCAAAGACCATAGCTTATACTTCAACACCTAGTTATCTAGCCACCTATATGTGAGTATAGGATGTTAATTGAATGATATTTAGGATATACAATCATGTAGTTTACTTAGAGTGATCTTAGTAAACTAGGTTTTATGTGAATTCAACCACGAAAGAATCTTGTTGATTAAACATAGCTCTTAAGTTTATAGAAATTGTGAAATTGATATAAACTGCTCGATTGTAACTATCACATAACGGTTTCAATTATAAAAGAACAATCTCTATCATTTATCAAGCATAAAAGTAAACACCGCATTCTCATTCTTGTTATTTATAGTGACCCGAACTTTTCCATGTTTATATATATTAAATGAAATTGTTATTTACATGATTAAGTGTTTCCAACATGTTAAGCAATCAAACTTGTTAAGACTTGATTAATTGAAATAGGTTTCATATAGACAATTGACCACCCAAGTTGACCGGTGATTCACGAACGTTAAAACTTGTAAAAACTATATGATGATATATATATGATTATATATATAGTTAACATGATATTATGATAAGTAAGTATCTCATTAGGTATTTTAACAATGAGTTATATACATAAAATTGAGTTTATTGAATTAAGAAACTCGAAACGGTATATATAACGATTATCGTTATAACAACGTCTTACTAAATACATATGAATTAGATTAAGATATTGATACATTATGTTTAATCATGATAAATGATAAGTAAACATGTCATTAAGTGTATTAACAATGAACTACATATGTAAAAACAAGACTACTAACTTAATGATTTCGAAACGAGAAATATATGTAACGATTATCGATGTAACAACATTTAACTGTATATATATCATACTAAGATATATTAATATATCACAATATCATGATAATGTAATAATTTAACATCTCATTAGATATAATAAACATTGGGTTAACAACATTTAACATGATCGTTAACTTAAAGGTTTCAAATCAACATTTACATGTAACGACTAACGATGACTTAACGACTCAGTTAAAATGTATATACATGTAGTGTTTTAACATGTATTCATACACTTTTGAAAGACTTCAAGACACTTATCAAAATACTTCTACTTAACAAAAATTCTTACGATTACATCCTCGTCAGTTTCATCAACAATTCTACTCGTATGCACCCGTATTCGTACTCGTACAATACACAGCTTTTAGATGTATGTACTATTGGTATATACACTCCAATGATCAGCTCTTAGCAGCCCATGTGAGTCACCTAACATGTGGAAACCATCATTTGGCAACTAGCATGAAATATCTCATAAAATTACAAAAATATTAGTAATCATTCATGACTTATTTACATGTAAACAAAATTACACATCCTTTATATCTAATCCATATACCAACGACTAAAAACACCTACAAACACTTTCATTCTTCAATTTTCTTCATCTAATTTATCTCTCTCAAGTTATATCTTCAAGTTCTAAGTGTTCTTCATAAATTCTATAAGTTCTAGTTTCATAAAATCAAGAATACTTCTAAGTTTGCTAGCTTACTTCCAATCTTGTAAAGTGATCATCCATCCTCAAGAAATCTTTGTTATTTATAGTAGGTTATCTTTCTAATTCAAGGTAATACTCATATTCAAACTTTGGTTCAATTTCTATAACTATAACAATCTTATTTCGAGTGGAAATCTTACTTGAACTTATTTTCGTGTCATGATTCTGCTTCAAGAACTTTCAAGCCATTCAAGGATCCTTTGAAGCTAGATCCATTTGTCTATTTTACAGTAGGTTTATCCACAAAACTTGAGTTAGTAATGATGTTCATAACATCATTCGATTTATACATATAAAGCTATCTTATTCGAAGGTTTAAACTTGAAATTACTAGAACATAGTTTAGTTAATTCTAAACTTGTTCGCAAACAAAAGTTAATCCTTCTAAATTGACTTTTAAAATCAACTAAACACATGTTCTATATCTATATGATATGCTAACTTAATGATTTAAAACCTGGAAACATGAAAAACACCATAAAACCGGACATACGCCGTCGTAGTAACACCGCGGGCTGTTTTGGGTTTGATAATTAAAAACTATGATAAACTTTGATTTAAAAGTTATTATTCTGGGAAAATGATTTTTCTTATGAACATGAAACTATATCCAAAAATCATGGTTAAACTCAAAGTGGAAGTATGTTTTTCAAAATGGTCATCAAGACGTCGTTCTTTCGACTGAAATGACTACCTCTTACAAAAACGACTTGTAACTTATATTTCCGACTATAAACCTATACTTTTTATGTTTAGATTCATAAAATAGAGTTCAATATGAAACCATAGCAATTTGATTCACTCAAAATGGATTTAAAACGAAGAAGTTATGGGTAAAACAAGATTGGATATTTTTTGATTGTTGTAGCTACGGTAAATATTGTAACAATTCTATACAAATCATATCCTAGCTAACTTATATTGTATTATACATGTATTCTAATATATTATGTAATCTTGAGATACCATAGACACGTATGCAAATATTTTGACATATCATATCGATCCATGTATACATATTATTTGGAACAACCATAGACACTCTATATGCAGTAATGTTGGAGTTAGCTATACAGGGTTGAGGTTGATTCCAAAAATATATATACTTTGAGTTGTGATCTAGCCTGAGACATGTATACACTGGGTCGTGGATTGATTCAAGATAATATATATCGATTTATTTCTGTACATCTAATTGTGGACAATTAGTTGTAGGTTACTAACGAGGACAGCTGACTTAATAAACTTAAAACATTAAAATGTATTAAAAATGTTGTAAATATATTTTGAACATACTTTGATATATATGTACATATTTGTTATAGGTTCGTGAATCGACCAGTGGCCAAGTCTTACTTCCCGACGAAGTAAAAATCTGTGAAAGTGAGTTATAGTCCCACTTTTAAAATCTAAAATTTTGGGATGAGAATACATGCAGTTTTATAAATGTTTTACGAAATAGACACAAGTAAATGAAACTACATTATATGGGTGAATGATCGAAGCCGAATATGCCCCTTTTGCTTGGTAGCCTAAGAATTAGTAAACCGATCTACTAATTAACGCGAATCCTAAAGATAGATCTATTAGGCCTAACGAACCCCATCCAAAGTACCGGATGCTTTAGTACTTCGAATTCATTTTTATCATGTCCGAAGGATTTCCCGGAATGATATGGGATATTCTTATATGCATCTTGTTAATGTCGGTTACCAGGTGTTCACCATATGAATGATTTTTATCTCTATGTATGGGATGTATATTGAAATATGAAATCTTGTGGTCTATTATTATGATTTGATAATATATAGGTTAAACCTATAACTCACCAAAATTTTTGTTGACGTTTTAAGTATGTTTATTCTCAGGTGATTATTAAGAGCTTCCGCTATTGCATACTAAAATAAGGACAAGATTTGGAGTCCATGCTTGTATGATATTATGTAAAAACTGCATTCAAGAAACTTATTTTTGATGTAATATATTCTTATTGTAAACCATTATGTAATGGTCGTGTGTAACCGTATATTTTAGATTATCATTATTTGATAATCTACGTAATGCTTTTTAAACCTTTATAGATAAAATAAAGGTTATGGTTGTTTTAAAAATGAATGCAGTCTTTGAAAAACGTCTCATATAGAGGTCAAAACCTCGCAACGAAATCAATTAATATGGAACGTTTATAATCAATATGAACGGGACATTTCATTATTCATTATATTTATTTACTGTTTCGTTAAACGAAAATACAACTTCAAACACAAACCCCCTTTAGAATAATTAATCGTTGTAAAATCCTTAAAACCAACTTCTCCATGTGGATCGAACTGGTCAATTTACTTGCTAGTTACTACATGATCGGGTTTTAGTTGCCTGTATTATGTGTTAATTATTAAGCATATTGTCTACATTTTAAAGGTTCCGTCTTAACACATCAATAATCATAAGCTAGGTGACATAACTACCCGCCCTTAATTTTTCCTTAACCAACCTTTTTAAAGATAATGAACATTGGTGCTGACGGCATCAGAGATGGTAGAGTCATCAGCGTTGGATGAGAGAGTTATGATAGGAATCTCAACCCAAAAAAGTGAGCGGAATGGTTGACAGGAGACGAGGGACACTTAGAGGAGTTATCACACCAATGTGTCGAAATAGGCAGTTAAGATGGATAGAGTAGGGAAGGGGACGATTAGGTAGTTCACAAAGATTGCTCATTCGTTGAGTCACGATGTATGCGATATTCATGGCGCCGTTTGAGAGAAAAGACCATAGAAGGGCCACTTCGGTTCCCGAGAGATGATTGACAAGAGTCTCCCTACAAAAGATGTTGTGTCGAATTATGGTCAAGAAGAGTTGAAGATCATGATGAATCTCGGAATCACGAAAAGGATTCGACGGTTGAGGTTGTGAGGTATGCCCGGGTTAGTGATAGTGGAGGGTACTTCTTGATTCGGGTAGGTAGAATGCAATGATCGAAGATTGGTTCGAGAAGCGTAGAAGCGACGACCGTGTGAAGAAACCTCCATAACCCAGGAGAAATAAGAAAGAGGCCAAGAGTAGGTCATATTGCAAAGTCAATGTTGGTTGAATGTTGGTTAATGAACTAAATGACAAACTTAAGTATGATTAACCAAAGAATATGTTTTGATGATGACACATACATATGCATAAGTAATGACTGACATTTTAACATAAAACACGCAAGGTCATTAATCCATACTTTATCTTGCAAACGACCAAAGCTTAAATAATAGTTCAGCAAAATACACGGTCAAGGTACGGTCGACCGTACAGCTAGCCGCAGAACCCCAAACTGAATTGCAATGCAGTTTTATGAAAACAAGTTGAACGGTCACCACCACGGTCAACCGCATTGCGACCGCAGTTTTCTCTGTTACCATTTTTGACCAAATAAAGTTTGACTAGTTCCCGACATCTATAATTCATGAAACATTTCTCAGCATGCTTAGAATAGATGCCTTCTCCATACTCAATTGAGTTTTGGTCATAAAAACACTAATTATAGTTAATTACGCCTAATGACATCTTAATGACAAATTAACCAAGATTAGGCATAACACATAAGTGTTAATCAACAACTTGTGATCGTAATTCTTATCTAGATATCCTAAATATGATCATCAAGTACCAACACACTTAAGCCAATGTCACTAGAATAATAATTACTATTGAAAATGACTTAGTGATTAATTAAGGCTAAATGAGGAACAATGCTCTCAAGTATAACTAAGTAATGACTTGTAATCTTAAAATACACTTAGATACATTTAGGATGGTCACCAAGTCCCAACTAGAGATTGCTCTTCCCTTGTGCATGTGTTGGACATTAATGTGTGCTTACACATTAATCAAGCAATATGTTATATTGCACTTAAGCTTGAGTCATAAGTTGTACAAGTATCTATATGATTGCTCCTAGAATAACTATCTCTTGCTATATGTGAGTATTATTTACTACTTGTCAATATGCTTAATACTCATAAACTTGTCAACTTGATTAATATGTTTGCTATGTGCTTACTAGTTAGGATTCAAGTAACTAACATACTCCAATAGATTAAGTGTAAAATGGTTCACAATGAAATTATAGTCAATTGACTATTTAGTCTAGTCTAAGTAACTAAGTGTGATTGCTTATTCAAGAATGGCTTAACTTTAATGTCTCTACATACTTCATGGTTATCTTATTGAGACATTATTCAATTAATCTCTATCTAAACTCAAATGGAACATAACTTGTGATTAATTAAAACTAGGAAGTTAATGACATAGTGACTAGTCTTTAGAATTGAACCAAAGGCATTTATGTGACTAACTAAGTCTTGACCAAACTGAGATTTCCCAATATATCTATCAAGACACTTCTCCAAGAATGTTGGGTTTGCCACTTTTAGAATGTTAAGTCACTTTCATGCAATAAGCCCAAATCTCACACACTTAATACATGTAGTACTTGTATAGGATGTTTGGTTTCTTTTGCAGGTGCTAGAAGGAGTAAAGGTGCCAAAATGTGGTGTTCAAATTTGAGTCAAACAGCTATACAACGGATACTAAATTTGTACTGGAGCATGCACGGTCGAACCACGATCGACCGTGATGGCAACCGTGTGTCAACGGATACTTTTTGAATCCCACTATAAAAGGCAAACTTTAATGAGCATTTGAAGCTGACCCTCTTGCACATTTCAAAGGCTTATTTCCAGAGATCACAAGGGCTCCAATTACTACTCAAATGTGATCAAGCAAGAGAAGATTCTATGATCTTATAGATATAGAATTTGGTTGTTGTAAACTTACTAATCAAAATCATTAATCTTGTGAGTTTACTTAGTGTAATGTATGTCCTAGTATTGTCTTAGGATCATCATTACAAAGTCTATAAGTCTTGTAACTTCAATTAGTAGAAGCATAGGCTAGCTTAGTGATGTACTTCCTTAAAGAGACTTAGGAAGTTGATTAATCTTATTTGGATATTAATACTTGTCCAAGGTGAAGACAAGTTGATCTAGGTTGGAGTTGATCTTTCAAAGGGATAGAGAGATTAGGTTTGTTGTCTACCAAAGAAGTTGAAGAGTTGTAAATCGGATCTCCACCGGGTTTGGAGAAAAGTGCTTAGTGAAGCAACAAATCCCGATTAGTGTAATCAGGGAGTGGATTAAGGTGGATTAGTTAACATCCACCCAAACCACTATAAATCCTTGTGTCTATGTTCTTTACATTACTTCATTTATCATTTTGAACATATACACTACACACATCAAGTTTGAGTTGAATTGGTTGATCAAAGTTAATCGAATTTGGTGATCAATCGAAAAAGTGTTAAAAACATATTAAGTAACTATTCACCCCCCTCTAGTTACTTACAATTGGTACCAGAGTGGTTGCTCAAATCATTGCTCTATAAACGTTTTGAAGGTGTTAAAATTCGTTTTGTGCAAAAACTTGAGTCAACGATTCTCGGATCAACTCAAACTATGGGATACTTGGAAGAATTGGTGAAAGAAGCACCAATCTTTGATAAGATGGATATTGATGTGTGAAAATTAGTATTTGAGGCTTATCTCAAATCCAAGGATTACTACTTGTGGAGAATAATCAAAGTAGGAGACTTTGTTCCACAAGCTAGTTCAAGACTAGTGAAGTCAACATTTCAAAACAATGATATTTTGAAACAAATTGATGCAATTTCACTACTTCATGGAATTCTTTCTAGTGAAGAAAGATTGAAAATAATCTCATGTGAAAGTGCAAAGGAATGTTGGGATTCACTATGTTCTTAAGAAGAAGAAAACTCTAGGAGTTTAAAGGGTAAAGGAATAGGGAAGGATTTGGAGAAGCTTGGTGATTCTCAAGCAAAGAAGATGATGAGTTCTTGGAATGATATGGATCAAGATGGTCAAAGTGAGGAAGAGGTTGAATCTCCTTTCAAAGAAGATGATGTCTCAAGCATGGATTGTAATAAGGTACATGTATTCTATCCTTCTAATTATGAAGAATTGTTAGATGATTACAATACTATTAAATTTGTGTATGATAGTAGTCGTGACAAAGTAAAATATTTGGAGAAAGAATTACACAAAGTTAGACAACTTAACAAAGTTTTAATTGATAAAAATAACACCTTGAAAAGAAAACTTGAAAGGATAACTATTTATGGTTCATCAAAAGATAAACTTGAAATGAATGTGTGTCATGACTCTAGGAAACACAAATCATGTAATCAAAATCCATTGTCCATTATTAGAAGCATTGAGAACATGGGGAAAATGGATCAAGCTAACAATTCAATGGTAGAGATAAGTCAAGGATTGGGTAATCTTAAAATCAATCAAAACCAATGATCAAAATGCTAATGGGAATAATTTTCTCAAAAGACCTTGTTTTAATGAAAGGTTTTTCTTACAAATACAAAATGGTTTTGGAAAAATGATTTTAAAAGATTATTGAAGGAAGCTTAATTATATTAGGATTGTATGCTTGTGTGAAACTATGTATTGCATGCTAAATACAAGATTGATGCGTTTTGTGTATACTATGTGCATATATATATATACACACACATATAAATATAGTATATTACGTGTCATTGATGATAAAATATCAGGAGGATGTAATCATTCAATGTTAGGAAAAGAAAACTTGTCCTCAAGTATTCTATAGAACCTAAAAATCGTCAAAACGCGCTCAAAGAAAGAAGAAGTGAAGAAATTGGTGATCAGAAGAATCCACAGCAGCATTACGGCTGACCGTATACCCGACCGCAGACTCCTGCCATGTACGCGTGAAAATTCCTGCACGGCTAACACCACGGTCGAACGTGCTTCGACCGTGCGTGATCTGATTCTGTTTTAAATTAAATAAAGCCCCACTTTTCTTTCATTCCAACTCACTTGAAAACACACACACTTCATACACGGCTGAGGAGATCGAATGCACGAAGAAGAACGCTCATTCCTTCAATCTCAATTCCTACTTTTGGTATGATTAATCCTTGCTTTCCTAACATTCAATTATGTTTGTATGATGAATTAGGGTTATGAAGAAACCCTAACTAGAATAAATCAAAACTTAAATTGATGCAAACAATCAAAATTGTTCTTGAAGAACAATTTAGAAACGATTGTAGTAGTGATTGTAGTATGTCTATGCATTGATTTAACTTTGGAAAATTCTAGGGTTCATTATACATCTAGGTTAGATTTTCATAGAAACATTATTCATATGATATAAACAACATTGCTGCAAATTGAGTGTGATAATGTTAGATGTCAAAACATGTGTTGATGATGATCTCAAAAGTCTAGAACACATATGAACTTTGTGAAAATTTTATTCTAGTTGCAAACTCATTGACACTAATGAAGAGTGAAAATGTGAAGAACATTAACATCAAAACATCTAAGTATTGAAGATAATTAAAGTTCGCAAAACTTGTTGTCTACAATTGAATTATACACTTTGAATTAATTTGAAGTATCGTTGTGTAGAAAATGGCAAGAGGAAAAGGCAAGACTGTTGTAGCAAAAAGAAAAGACTCATACGATCCACCATCTGATCTTGAAGAAAGAATTGCTTACAACATTGAATTTCTGAAAGGCAGAAAAATCGCTGAAGGGAGAAGAGTTTCTCACACTGAAATGCCTGAACTTGTAAGGCAGTTTGAAAAACTCAAATAGAAGTCCTTTCTCACTCTAAACGGTCCTATTCATCCCTCATTCGTTCGAGAATTTTACGCTAACTTCAACTTTGTGAATGATGAAGTGTTCTTCAATCTTCTGGGCGTTAATTATTGTTATCCACTCAAGGATTTCGGGATCATGCTAGATGTTCCCACTGAGGGAGAAAAATTCTACAATATGCAACACGATCTTTCAAATCTTCCTGACTTCATTTCAGACAAAACTCCTCTAATCGATACACTGTGCAAGCATGATGCTCCAAGAGCTGAAATTGAGAAATCCGGTGTACAAGGAAAACACCTTTGTCTTGAGTATGACACCTGGAACAAAATCATCATCCATAACATCTATTGCAAATCTGGTAATCACTCAAATGTCTATGCCACTCAACTTGCTCTGATGTGGTGCTTAGAAAATGACATCAAAGTAAACATGGCTTATCTCATGGCATCAAGGATGAATGGAACTGTTACAGAAACTACTCGTGCTTTACCCTACAGACTACATCTCAATAAGGTGTTTGATCATTCGGGTGTCACAAGTGATAACTTCCATTAACCTACACTTGCCATATTCAAAGGATCAAAAACCTCAGAAGTAACCATCCGAAAACAAAAAGAACGACAAGTGAAGCAGGAACCAGTAGAGAAAGTACTGTGATACCTGACAATGAAGAAGGAGAAGCTGATGAACAAATTCAAGAGTGTAATATAATGGCAAAAATGGACAAAATCTACAAAGAACAAATCAAGAATCTCAAGAAGGAGTCAAAAATTGCGAAGTTGATGAAGGGAGTAATGAAGAAGTTAACCTGCAAGACAAGCGATACGGAGGTTGAAAACTCAAGTGCATCAATATAAGAGATTCCTGAAGTAGAATAATTAGGTTGTGGAGTGTGTAAGACGATTATGCAATGACTCTATGGTTGAATGTAGTCATAATGCCTTCGAATATTGTAATGCCTTAATCTTACTCAAAAATATGAAAGAATCAAATAACTAAAAATGTGTTGCAGATAACATGCGGCCGCAGGCACGGTTGACCATGACAGTGACCGTAGATTGACTGCAACTCATTCAAGGTTCATTAAATGCACACCAATAGCAAATCAATATCACTATCTTACAAACAATATCCAAAAGCATTCAAATTTAACTCCATCTTTAAAATTCTTGAACAAAACAATTACTCAAAATGGATGGAAATCCTTACTCAAGATTCTTTAAATTGAGAAATCTTAAAGAACATCTTGCACCCCAAAGCAATGAGCTCTTCAAAACCCTTTATCTTCTTAAATTCTAAACATCACTCAAATCTCAAAATGATAAAAGTCCTCAACAAACTTTCATGTGATGAAAAGAAGAGCACTCAAGATGATTCAAGACACATCCAAGAAGAACATGAAGTGTTCTATGACTATCCTACTCTTCAAAGTGAGTTTAATAAATTTGGATGGGGATCATTTCTTTCACTCAAAACCTACACATTTCCTTCGCTTGTCAAGCAATTCTATTCAAAGTTTGAATTTACCTCTGTCCGAAGGGTAAAATTCACTCTGCTTGATCAAGACCATGTGATGACACTTAAGCGATTTGGCTACATCCTTAGAGTGCCAACAAAAGGAGCTGAGTTCTATGATATGAAAAATCATATACAACTTCTTCCCAAGTTCATTCCAAGAAGAGCATTAACCTCACTCTTCATTGATCCAGAACTAAAACTAAGCACTCTCTGTCAAGAAAAAGTCTTTGACAATGACATTCGACCAGAGTATGGGACATGCCAAAAGATCATAAGTCATAACATCTTCTTCAGAAAAGAAGATGATGATAAAGTATCCATGACTGAACTTGGACTCATGTGGTGCTTAACCAAGTCCATACAAGTAAATCTTGCCTATATAATGGCTTCCAGGATGCAAGATCTTAAACAAGATCCTACGCGACCCTATCCCTATGGTCGCCGCTTGACGCTTCTATTCAAGCATCTCAACATACTGAACTTCACATCTCCCTCAGAAACTAAATGCATCATCGCCCATGCTTAATTCCATAAAGAGCTGCTTTCAAGCATATTAGGATAAAAGTCATTGTTGTACCCTCCATGCATATTTTCATATATGCATAACTATGTTTCATGCTTGCTTTGAATAAAATATGTGCTTGTTATTTTTTAATATATGTTTTCCAACGTGCACAATTTAAGGGGGGAGGTTTGCTCTAAGGGCAAGCTTAGTTCTAGGGGGAGCTAACCTTTTTGTTTCGACAAAAGGGGGAGAAAGATGGATAAAAGTGATTGTTAACACTTGCGTATTTATAGCAAAATGTCTCTCATCACTTGTATGTCTGTCATCATCAAAAAGGGGGAAAATGTTGGTTGAATGTTGGTTAATGAACTAAAAGACAAACTTAAGTATTATTAACCAAAGAATATGTTTTGATGATGACACATACATATGCATAAGTAATGACTGACATTTTAACATAAAACACGCAAGGTCACTAATCCATACTTTATCTTGCAAATGACCAAAGCTTAAATAATAGTTCAGCAAAATACACGGTCAAGGTACGGTCGATCGCACAGCTAGCCGCAGAACCCCAAACTGAATTACAACGCAATTTTATGAAAACAAGTTGCACGGTCGCCACCATGGTCAACTGCAGTGCGACCGCAGTTTTCTCTGTTATCATTTTCGACCAAATATAAGTTTAACTAGTTTCCGACATCTATAATTCATGAAACCTTTCTCAACATGCTTAGAATAGATGCCTTCTCCATACTCAATTGAGTTTTGGTCATAAAAACACTAATTATGGTTGATTACGCCTAATGACATCTTAATGACAAATTAACCAAGATTAGGCATAACACATAAGTGTTAATCAATAACTTGTGATCTTAATTCTTATCTAGATATCCTAAATATGATCATCAAGTACCAACACACTTAAGCCAATGTCACTAGAACAATAATTACTATTGAAAATGACTTAGTGATTAATTAAGGCTAAATGAGGAACAATGCTCTCAAGTATAACTAAGTAATGACTTGTAATCTTAAAATACACTTAGATACATTTAGGATGGTCACCAAGTCTCAACTAGAGATTGCTCTTCCCTTGTGCATGTGTTGGACATTAATGCGTGCTTACACATTAATCAAGCAATATGTTATATTGCACTTAAGCTTGAGTCATAAGTTGTACAAGTATCTATATGATTGATCCTAGAATAACTATCTCTTGCTATATGTGAGTATTACTTGCTACTTTTCAATATGCTTAATACTCATAAACTTGTCAACTTGATTAATATGTTTGCTATGTGCTTACTAGTTAGGATTCAAGTAACTAACATACTCCAATAGATTAAGTGTAAAATGGTTCACAATGAAATTATAGTCAATTGTCTATTTAGTCTAGTCTAAGTAACTAAGTATGATTGCTTATTCAAGAATGACTTAACTTTAATGTCTCTACATACTTCATGGTTATCTTATGGAGACATTGTTCAATTAATCTCTATCTAAACTCAAATGGAACATAACTTGTGATTAATTGAAACTAGGAAGTTAATGACATGGTGACTAGTCTTTAGAATTGAACCAAAGGCATAAATGTGACTAACTAAGTCTTGACCAAACTGCGATTTCCTAATATATCTATCAAGACACTTCTCCAAGAATGTTGGGTTTGCCACTTTTAGAATGTTAAGTCACTGTCATGCAATAAGCCCAAATCTCACACACTTAATGCATGTAGTACTTGTATAGGATGTTTGGTTTCTTTTGCATGTGCTAGAAGGAGTAAAGGTGCCAAAATGTGGTGTTCAAATTTGAGTCAAACGGCTATACAACGGATACTAAATTTGGACTGGAGCACGCACGGTCGAACCAAGGTCAACCGTAATGGCAACTGTGTGTCAACGGCTACTTTTTGAATCCCACTATAAAAGGCAAACTTTAATGAGCATTTGAAGCTGACCCTCTTGCACATTTCAAAGGCTTATTTCCAGAGATCACAAGGGCTCCAATTACTACTCAAATGTGATCAAGCAAGAGAAGATTCTATGATCTTATAGATATAGAATTTGGTTGTTGTAAACTTACTAATCAAAATCATTAATATTGTGAGTTTTGAAGTGACCCGTCCTAATCCATAAGGACGAATACAATAACATATCGTTACATTGCGAGGTATTTGACCTCTGTATGATACATTTTTACAAACATTGCATTCGTTTTAAAAGACAAACTTTCATTTCATTGAAAGTTGACAGACATACATACCATTTCATAATATCCAAACTATAAATGACCTAATATGTCATTTACTTAATAATAATCTTTATTAAACTCGACAATATTGAATGCAATGTCTTTTGAAATATGCAATGAATGACTCCAAGTAGTATCTTTAAAATGAGTAAATGCACAGCGAAAGATTTCTTTCAATCCTGAGAATAAACATGCTTTTAAGTGTCAACCAAAAGGTTGGTGAGTTCATTAGTTTATCGTAATCAATCATTTCCATAATTTTAATAGACCACAAGATTTCCTTTATTCAATAATCATGCACTCGCAAGTGTTTAAAAATCATTCATATAGATTGAACACCTGGTAACCGACATTAACATCATGCATATAGAACATCCCCAAAACAGAAATCCATCTGTATAATATAAACTCGAAGTACTAAAGCATACCATTTTCCAGTATGGGGGGTGTTAGTGCCCGTAGATCTACCTTTAGGATTCGCGTCAATTAGGGTGTATGTTCCCTAATTCTTAGGCTACCAAGCTAAAAGGGGTGATATTCGATTGGATAATCCAACCATAGAATGTAGTTTCGATTACTTGTGTCTATTTCGTAAAATATTTATAAAAGAAGCGCATGTATTCTCAGTCCCAAAAATATATATTGCAAAAGCATTTAAAAAAGGGAGCAAATGAAACTCACAATACTGTATTTCGTAGCAATTGTGCATATGATGACACTGACAAGTATAGGGTTGGCCTCGAATTCACGAACCTATATTAAGTATATATATATATATATATATATATATATATATATATATATATATATATTCATAGATTGGTCAATATCTGTCTAACAATTTAGGTCAGGTCATAGTGTATCACAATCCTAATGCTCGAGATTATCATGCAAAAGTCAACAAAAGTCAACTTGACCTAAAATGACTTTCAAAATCTATGCATGTTTATTATATAACTTAAATATAGTCATTTTATATATTTAATATATTTAACAAATTTTATTAGAGTAATAATATAATTTATTTATTAATAAATAAAATTTTATATTAAAATTTATATAATAAAAATATACTTTTATATATATTAAGTAATAAAATTTATAAAGTTCATTTAATATCATAAAAATATAATGATAGGTATTATTAATGTAATTATATTACATGTAGTAAAATATCTTTGTATCACATATTGATTTGATAAAATATTATCGATAATAACAATAATAAGTGAAAGTTGTATTATTTTGTAATAATAATTATTATTATTCTACTAATAAAAATAACAATATTTATATTTACTAATGATTATAATAAAATGATAATTCTAATCATGACAATCTTAATAATAGCAATACTTTTTAATATTAACCGTAATAATAATATAAATAATAATTATAATATATATATATATTACATATAGAGAGATCGAGAGATAAGAGATTGAATGGATTTGGTCGAACACTGATCGAGCTTTATAGCCCCTTTCTGGACCCATGAGCTCCGCGATCGTGGAGCTTTTAAAGCATACACCTCCGCAATTGCGGAGGTTCCTGTTTCCAGCTCACCACAAACAAAACGTGGGCTGCCGACGATTATATATATATATATATTATAATATATTTAATATATATAATTAATTAAATATTATATTATATTTACGAGCATAGTTGACTTGTAACTTAAGTTTCGAAAACTTGTACGTTGACACTCGACTTATGTCCCGGTTCCGGTTTCTCGAACTTATTTTCATACGCTTAGAAAACTCGCACTTTACGTTACGCGACGTGTACCTTTATTAATAATTAGACTTAAACTAATGAAAAACTAACCCACTCAAAGTGTAACTTAATCCTTTGAGTGTTATGGTCATTTGCTTCTATAAATCATCGTCTCGTTATGTATATGAAAGTATTATTTTAAATCGACACGTCTTGTAACTAAATTAATATTACACTATAATATATATATATATATATTTTTATTTAAAAAAATAAACTTGTATATATCATAAGTAATGGAAAAATTTATGTAATGATATAATATTTAGTTTTTCAAAACTAATTATATTTCAAAGTTCGTTTTAAATTTTGTTTAGAAAATATTATAACACGTATCATTTATACTTTAAAACTTAATTTTGGCGTAATCCATTTATGCGCCAACTTTTATCAAACGTCCTAGATGACATATCTAAATATCAATCGAATCAAGTGTTACTTAATTTGAAACTATATATATATATATATATATATATATATATATATATATATATATATATATATATATATATATATATATATATATATATATATATATATATATATATATATATATATATATATATATATATATTCAATATTCGTGAACACGTTTTAAATACACGTTGCAAGTTATCTACATATATAACAACCAATATTCCATCTCACGTTATTTAATCAAAGACATCTTAAATAATCGAGTTATATTATATTGTAAAGCGTTTTCGTACATTTGAAACTAAATCAAAGGATTATTATGTAATTTAGTCTTCCACTAACCTTTGTCTAATTCTCGATAATAGAAACATTTGTTCTTACTCGTAAATCACTTAATCATTTTCCGAATATTGTTAAAATGGAAAGATTTCTTAAATCAAAGTCTCAACAGAGACACGTAAATCATATCATAATGAATCTGATAACTCAATTATTTGGTATCATCTTTTAATTTCGTTGGTAAATACGATCATGTAAAGTATTATACCTAATACCTTGTTTATGTTTTCAAGTTATAATATATATACACATATATACACGTATATATTCTTATCCAATTATAATGGTTCGTGAATCGTCAAGGTCTGGTCAAGGTTAAATGAATGTATGACACAGTTTTAAAATCCTTGAGATTTAAACTTAACAAACTTTGCTTATCGTGTCGGAATAATATAAAGATAAAGTTTAAATTTGGTCGGAAATTTCCGGGTCGTCACAGTACATACCCGTTAAAGAAATTTCGTCCCAGAAATTTGATCGTGGTCATCATGGCTAACCATAAAAATGTTTTCATGACAAATATGAGTCGATAAATAGAGTTTTATCATCATTGAGTAATATGAATAAAACAATTTGCTTATGTGAAGTGTACGAGTGAAGTTATCACAAAAGAGTGAAATGAGAAAGGTAAAGTTTTGTCATATCTTTTGACGTAGATAGGGTTGATTTCCAGAGTTCAAGAGATTTGGAGAAAATCTTCATAATAAGATTTGATTCTTCGGTAATTAAGGAAATTAGGATCCGCTTTGATTGAATGTGATAATCTGTTTTGATTGCCCCGTCGGATATTTTACTATATATCTACCCTCTTCATTTCGTTATTTCCACAACCCATACTTTCTATTCTTTCTCCCTCAACTCATACTTTAAAGTATTCGTCAATATGCTCCATCCTGTTCTGATTCTTGATATACTCCTAACCTTCATATATGTCATTCTCCTTTTTCATCTGCCACCGGAAGAATCTATTCACTTCTACTATACTCTTGGTTTTATAGTATTTTTAGTTCTCCCGTGTCTTTATATTTCTATACGCATTGATATACACGATTTGTAACTTCTGGGTTATTGTTGGGCTTTATATCTTCCCTTATATTTCGATGTCTCTGCTTCTGTTTTTCTATAATCATTGACATCCACAGTTAATGCTCCCTTCTATTTGCTGCGATTTATACTCCTATTTCTATTTCAGAGCTTCATTCTTTCGTTCCTATTCTTGCGATTAAACACCGTATGTAATGGTCCAGAATTCGTAGATATGAATTTCAGAATGAACATAGTTAATGTTCTTAAGAAGAAAATGGTAATGGCACGATCTTGATTTGTCAAATTACTACAATACCCCAGAAAAGACCGAATCATCAAGAAAAATATTTTCTTGATCTGTTTAGAGGTTAAGTAGAATACAAGAGTCGTGTAACATGGCACATGATGACGTTATGATCTTTGAATCATCACGTTCCATTTAGAAACTCAGCATGACTTACTGTAATATAATCACGTTGATCAAGTGTCATTATATTGTACTAACTCATGCTTCAGTTCCCAACACTACTTCAAAACATTCATATTTTAAACTCGAAGATTTCAAAATTTAGAAACTAAAATAGTTTCTTTTATGATTTAACACAGATAGCGCAAAGAGATAAATAATCTCAGATGAGAATAGTTATGAATATATCTCCAGAAATATCGAGGATATTTATAATGAAAGATACGATGATATCTTAGAATATTTAATATAAGAGGATGATGAAGAATATTGTCCGCAAGAGTTTTAGAGTAAGGAACAAGGTATTCGCTAAAGACTTCAGCAGACACTGAATCATTTGGATTCTTTGAAGGCAGATTTAGTCTTGGTGATTTGTCCACAGCCTCCTTCATACTTTGCTCAATCCGTTTTCCAGTTCCAAACCTTCTCTTTTTCCGAGCTTTGCCAACACACTATTTTTTTTATCATCAAACTTTTGACTGTTACGGTTGTCTGCAGTTTCTGCTGCTTTATCAGCATTTTTCCAAAATTCAGGGAACTAGTTCGCGGTTTAAGGGTGTTTTTCAGAAACTTCACATTCGTAGTATGTAAGTCTTGGAGGTAGACGTTATATGTATATATATGACTGTTGGCGTAGAATTGCTGCGAAATTCGAGAATAATGATTCAAGCGTTTTTTTTTTTTTTTTTGTATGGTTACTACCATTACAAGATGCAGATGAGTACATGATGGGTTTTCATGAATAATATAGATATTTTCAGAGAGACTAAAGCCGAAGTTGCTGGTACATCTGCTGATAATATGGTGAAATATAAAAGATTCCCCGGTAACGATGGCAATCGGATATATCGAGGTTATAATAAGTTTAGTCCGACTGAAAAGTCGAAGTTGACTTCCTGGAGCTGTGACAAAATTTGCTACTTTGAAAAGGAATCGTAAAGTTATTTTTGCTAATAGATGTCAAAGGATCTGACGCGGGTACGTCTTAAACTACGACTTTGGTTTCGAGAGTTTTTCAGGTGCATGACTGTGGGTAACATGTGGTTGGATCATCATCTCAATTGTTCATTATTTGAAGTGTCTTCAGGAATTTCGAAGGGTTCGAACACAGATTGTAATCGTTAATATACATATGATGTTCTAGAACTTTGAATGATACGAATATTTTTCTGGGTAGAAGTGATGTTCTAGCACAATTTTGAAGTCAAAGTATAACTTTGAAAGGTATAGGGATTTAAGAGTAAAGGTATCGGTTATATCTTAACTTGGATTCTGATCTGTCAAAATCAGAATATGTAATCGAGTTTGGATGAAATGGTTGTTCTGATTTCTATGAAAGAATGTGTATCGTTGTGAAGGTAGTGAGTATAGTTAATGATTGCTGAATCAGAATCGAAGAATGTAACATATTAATTGTGAATTTATATATCTCTCGGGTATTACCTAACCGTTAAAAGTTTCACAAGTTAATATTTTGTACAGGAGAATTTGCATTACAGTCTTTATGAAAATATATGTATATCCTCTTCAGATGTAATACAGATTTAATAAGTTAATATTTCATTAAACTCATTTGATTTATGGTTGAAATTATGATTGAGAAATCCCTAAAACTTCAGAAGTTACGTAATCTTCACTGAGTATTTCTTCTATTTGAATGAAATTATGAATTACCACTTCATTATTCATCTATTGATATTTCTTTGATGAATGATGTTGGGTGTTTGTGGAAATTCTTGTGAACTACGCATGAAATGTCCCGTTCTTATTGATTAAAAACGTTCCATATTAATTGATTTCGTTGCGAGGTTTTGACCTCTATATGAGACGTTTTTCAAAGACTGCATTCATTTTTTAAAACAAACTATAACCTTTATTTCATAAATAAAGGTTTAAAAAGCTTTACGTAGATTATCAAATAATGATAATCTAAAATATCCTGTTTACACACGACCATTACATAATGGTTTACAATACAAATATGTTACATCGAAATCAGTTTCTTGAATGCAGTTTTTACACAATATCATACAAACATGGACTCCAAATCTTGTCCTTATTTTAGTATGCAACAGCGGAAGCTCTTAATATTCACCTGAGAATAAACATGCTTTAAACGTCAACAAAAATGTTGGTGAGTTATAGGTTTAACCTATATATATCAAATCGTAACAATAGACCACAAGATTTCATATTTCAATACACATCCCATACATAGAGATAAAAATCATTCATATGGTGAACACCTAGTAACCAACAATAACAAGATGCATATATAAGAATATCCCCATCATTCCGGGACACCCTTCGGATATGATATAAATTTCGAAGTACTAAAGCATCCGGTACTTTGGATGGGGTTTGTTAGGCCCAATAGATCTATCTTTAGGATTCGCGTCAATTAGGGTGTCTGTTCCCTAATTCTTAGATTACCAGACTTAATAAAAAGGGGCATATTCGATTTCGATAATTCAACCATAGAATGTAGTTTCACGTACTTGTGTCTATTTTGTAAATCATTTATAAAACCTGCATGTATTCTCATCCCAAAAATATTAGATTTTAAAAGTGGGACTATAACTCACTTTCACAGATTTTTACTTCGTCGGGAAGTAAGACTTGGCCACTGTTGATTCACGAACCTATAACAATATATACATATATATTAAAGTATGTTCAAAATATATTTACAACACTTTTAATATATTTTGATGTTTTAAGTTTATTAAGTCAGCTGTCCTCGTTAGTAACCTATAACTAGTTGTCCACAGTTAGATGTACAGAAATAAATCGATAAATATTATCTTGAATCAATCCACGACCCAGTGTATACGTATCTCAGTATTGATCACAACTCAAACTATATATATTTTGGAATCAACCTCAACCCTGTATAGCTAACTCCAACATTCACATATAGAGTGTCTATGGTTGTTCCGAAATATATATAGATGTGTCGACATGATAGGTCGAAACATTGTATACGTGTCTATGGTATCTCAAGATTACATAATATACAATACAAGTTGATTAAGTTATGGTTGGAATAGATTTGTTACCAATTTTCACGTAGCTAAAATGAGAAAAATTATCCAATCTTGTTTTACCCATAACTTCTTCATTTTAAATCCGTTTTGAGTGAATCAAATTGCTATGGTTTCATATTGAACTATATTTTATGAATATAAACAGAAAAAGTATAGGTTTATAGTCGGAAAAATAAGTTACAAGTCGTTTTTGTAAAGGTAGTCATTTCAGTCGAAAGAACGACGTCTAGATGACCATTTTAGAAAACATACTTCCACTTTGAGTTTAACCATAATTTTTGGATATAGTTTCATGTTCATAATAAAAATCATTTTCTCAGAATAACAACTTTTATATCAAAGTTTATCATAGTTTTTAATTAACTAACCCAAAACAGCCCGCGGTGTTACTACGACGGCGTAAATCCGGTTTTACGGTGTTTTTCGTGTTTCCAGGTTTTAAATCATTAAGTTAGCATATCATATAGATATAGAACATGTGTTTAGTTGATTTTAAAAGTCAAGTTAGAAGGATTAACTTTTGTTTGTGAACAAGTTTAGAATTAACTAAACTATGTTCTAGTGATTACAAGTTTAAACCTTCGAATAAGATAGCTTTATATGTATGAATCGAATGATGTTATGAACATCATTACTACCTTAATTTCCTTGGATAAACCTACTGCAAAAGAGAAAAATGGATCTAGCTTCAATGGATCCTTGGATGGCTCGAAGTTCTTGAAGCAGAATCATGACACGAAAACAAGTTCAAGTAAGATCATCACTTGAAATAAGATTGTTATAGTTATAGAAATTAAACCAAAGTTTGAATATGATTATTACCTTGTATTAGAATGATAACCTACTGTAAGAAACAAAGATTTCTTGAGGTTGGATGATCACCTTACAAGATTGGAAGTGAGCTAGCAAACTTGAAAGTATTCTTGATTTTATGAAACTAGAACTTTTGGAATTTATGAAGAACACTTAGAACTTGAAGATAGAACTTGAGAGAGATCAATTAGATGAAGAAAATTGAAGAATGAAAGTGTTTGTAGGTGTTTTTGGTCGTTGGTGTATGGATTAGATATAAAGGATATGTAATTTTGTTTTCATGTAAATAAGTCATGAATGATTACTCATATTTTTGTAATTTTATGAGATATTTCATGCTAGTTGCCAAATGATGGTTCCCACATGTGTTAGGTGACTCACATGGGCTGCTAATAGCTGATCATTGGAGTGTATATACTAATAGTACATACATCTAAAAGCTGTGTATTGTACGAGTACGAATACGGGTGCATACGAGTAGAATTGTTGATGAAACTGAACGAGGATGTAATTGTAAGCATTTTTGTTAAGTAGAAGTATTTTGATAAGTGTATTGAAGTCTTTCAAAAGTGTATAAATACATATTAAAACACTACATGTATATACATTTTAACTGAGTCGTTAAGTCATCGTTAGTCGTTACATGTAAGTGTTGTTTTGAAACCTTTAGGTTAACGATCTTGTTAAATGTTGTTAACCCAATGTTTATAATATCAAATGAGATTTTAAATTATTATATTATCATGATATTATCATGTATGAATATCTCTTAATATGATATATATACATTAAATGTCTTTACAACGATAATCGTTACATATATGTCTCGTTTAAAAATCATTAAGTTAGTAGTCTTGTTTTTACATATGTAGTTCATTGTTAATATACTTTATGATATGTTTTCTTATCATAGTATCATGTTAACTATATATATATATATATCCATATATATGTCATCATATAGTTTTTACAAGTTTTAACGTTCGTGAATCACCGATCAACTTGGGTGGTCAATTGTCTATATGAAACATATTTCAATTAATCAAGTCTTAAAAAGTTTGATTGCTTAACATGTTGGAAACATTTAATCATGTAAATATCAATCTCAATTAATATATATAAATATGGAAAAGTTCGGGTCACTACAGTACCTACCCGTTAAATAAATTTCGTCCCGAAATTTTAAGCTGTTGAAGGTGTTGACGAATCTTCTGGAAATAGATGCGGGTATTTCTTCTTCATCTGATCTTCACGCTCCCAGGTGAACTCGGGTCCTCTACGAGCATTCCATCGAACCTTAACAATTGGTATCTTGTTTTGCTTAAGTCTTTTAACCTCACGATCCATTATTTCGACGGGTTCTTCGATGAATTGAAGTTTTTCGTTGATTTGGATTTCATCTAACGGAATAGTGAGATCTTCTTTAGCAAAACATTTCTTTAAATTCGAGACGTGGAAAGTGTTATGTACAGCCGCGAGTTGTTGAGGTAACTCTAGTCGGTAAGCTACTGGTCCGACACGATCAATAATCTTGAATGGTCCAATATACCTTGGATTTAATTTCCCTCGTTTACCAAATCGAACAACGCCTTTCCAAGGTGCAACTTTAAGCATGACCATCTCTCCAATTTCAAATTCTATATCTTTTCTTTTAATGTCAGCGTAGCTCTTTTGTCGACTTTGGGCGGTTTTCAACCGTTGTTGAATTTGGATGATCTTCTCGGTAGTTTCTTGTATAATCTCCGGACCCGTAATCTATCTATCCCCCACTTCACTCCAACAAATCGGAGACCTACACTTTCTACCATAAAGTGCTTCAAACGGCGCCATCTCAATGCTTGAATGGTAGCTGTTGTTGTAGGAAAATTCTGCTAACGGTAGATGTCGATCCCAACTGTTTCCGAAATCAATAACACATGCTCGTAGCATGTCTTCAAGCGTTTGTATCGTCCTTTCGCTCTGCCCATCAGTTTGTGGATGATAGGCAGTACTCATGTCTAGACGAGTTCCTAATGCTTGCTGTAATGTCTGCCAGAATCTTGAAATAAATCTGCCATCCCTATCAGAGATAATAGAGATTGGTATTCCGTGTCTGGAGACGACTTCCTTCAAATACAGTCGTGCTAACTTCTCCATCTTGTCATCTTCTCTTATTGGTAGGAAGTGTGCTGATTTGGTGAGACGATCAACTATTACCCAAATAGTATCAAAACCACTTGCAGTCCTTGGTAATTTAGTGATGAAATCCATGGTAATGTTTTCCCATTTCCATTCCGGGATTTCGGGTTGTTGAAGTAGACCTGATGGTTTCTGATGCTCAGCTTTGACCTTAGAACACGTCAAACATTCTCCTACGTATTTAGCAACATCGGCTTTCATACCCGGCCACCAAAAATGTTTCTTGAGATCCTTGTACATCTTCCCCGTTCCAGGATGTATTGAGTATCTGGTTTTATGAGCTTCTCTAAGTACCATTTCTCTCATATCTCCAAATTTTGGTACCCAAATCCTTTCAGCCCTATACCGGGTTCCGTCTTCCCGAATATTAAGATGCTTCTCCGATCCTTTGGGTATTTCATCCTTTAAATTTCCCTCTTTTAAAACTCCTTGTTGCGCCTCCTTTATTTGAGTAGTAATGTTATTATGAATCATTATATTCATAGATTTTACTCGAATGGGTTCTCTGTCCTTCCTGCTCAAGGCATCGGCTACCACATTTGCCTTCCCCGGGTGGTAACGAATCTCAAAGTCGTAATCATTCAATAATTCAATCCACCTACGCTGCCTCATATTCAGTTGTTTCTGATTAAATATGTGTTGAAGACTTTTGTGGTCGGTATATATAATACTTTTGACCCCATATAAGTAGTGCCTCCACGTCTTTAATGCAAAAACAACCGCGCCTAATTCCAAATCATGCGTCGTATAATTTTGTTCGTGAATCTTCAATTGTCTAGACGCATAAGCAATCACCTTCGTTCGTTGCATTAATACACAACCGAGACCTTGCTTTGATGCATCACAATAAATCACAAAATCATCATTCCCTTCAGGCAATGACAATATAGGTGCCGTAGTTAGCTTTTTCTTCAATAACTGAAACGCTTTCTCTTGTTCATCATTCCATTCAAATTTCTTCCCTTTATGCGTTAATGCAGTCAAGGGTTTTGCTATTCTGGAAAAGTCTTGGATGAACCTTCTGTAGTAACCAGCTAGTCCTAAAAACTGGCGTATGTGTTTTGGAGTTTTCGGGGTTTCCCACTTTTCAACAGTTTCTATCTTTGCCGGATCCACCTTAATACCTTCTTTGTTCACTATGTGACCGAGGAATTGAACTTCTTCCAACCAAAATGCACACTTTGAAAACTTAGCGTACAATTCTTCCTTCCTCAATACTTCTAACACCTTTCTCAAATGTTCACCGTGTTCTTGGTCATTCTTTGAGTAAATAAGTATGTCATCAATGAAAACAATGACAAACTTGTCAAGGTATGGTCCACACACTCGGTTCATAAGGTCCATGAACACAGATGGTGCATTAGTTAAACCAAACGGCATGACCATAAACTCGTAATGACCGTAACGTGTTCTGAAAGCAGTCTTTGGAATATCATCTTCTTTCACCCGCATTTGATGATACCCGGAACGTAAGTCAATCTTTGAATAAACAGACGAGCCTTGTAGTTGATCAAATAAGTCGTCGATTCTCGGTAGTGGGTAGCGGTTCTTGATGGTAAGTTTGTTCAACTCTCGGTAGTCGATACACAACCTGAATGTACCATCTTTCTTCTTAACAAACAAAACAGGAGCTCCCCACGGTGATGTGCTTGGTCGAATGAAACCACGCTCTAAAAGTTCTTGTAATTGGCTTTGCAGTTCTTTCATCTCGCTGGGTGCGAGTCTGTAAGGAGCACGAGCTATTGGTGCAGCTCCTGGTACAAGATCTATTTGAAATTCAACGGATCGATGTGGGGGTAATCCCGGTAATTCTTTCGGAAATACATCGGGAAATTCTTTTGCAATGGGAACATCATTGATGCTCTTTTCTTCAGTTTGTACTTTCTCGACGTGTGCTAGAACAGCATAGCAAACTTTTCTTATTAGTTTTTGTGCCTTCAAATTACTAATAAGATGTAGCTTCGTGTTGCCCTTTTCTCCGTACACCATTAAGGGTTTTCCTTTTTCTCGTATAATGCGAATTGCATTTTTGTAACAAACGATCTCCGCTTTCACTTCTTTCAACCAGTCCATACCGATTATCACATCAAAACTCCCTAACTCTACTGGTATCAAATCAATCTTAAATATTTCGCTAACCAGTTTAATTTCTCGATTCCGACATATATTATCTGCTGAAATTAATTTACCATTTGCTAATTCGAGTAAAAATTTACTATCCAAAGGCGTCAATGGACAACTTAATTTAGCACAAAAATCTCTACTCATATAGCTTCTATCCGCACCCGAATCAAATAAAACGTAAGCAGATTTATTGTCAATAAGAAACGTACCCGTAACAAGCTCCGGGTCTTCCTGTGCCTCTACCGCATTAATATTGAAAACTCTTCCACGGCCTTGTCCATTCGTGTTCTCCTGGTTCGGGCAATTTCTAATAATGTGGCCTGGTTTTCCACATTTATAACAAACTACATTGGCATAACTTGCTCCGACACTACTTGCTCCGCCATTACTCGTTTCGACACCATTTGTTCCTTTCGTTCTGTTAACCCCTGGTCCGTAGACCTCACACTTCGCCACGCTATGACCATTTCTTTTACACTTGTTGCAAAATTTGGTGCAGAACCCCGAGTGATTCTTTTCACACCTTTGGCATAGCTGCTTCTGATTGTTGTTGTTGTTGCGGTTATTATTGTTGTTGGGATGATTGTTGTAGTTGCTGTTGTTGTTGTTGTTGTTGTTGTTGTTGTTGGGCCGTTTGTTGTAGTTGCGATTGATGTTGCGATTGTTGGGATAATTGTTGCGATTATTGTTGTAATTGCTGTTGTTGTTGTATTGGTGATTCTTATCACCGTTTTCCTCCCACTTTCTTTTGACTTGCTTCAAATTGGCCTCTTCAGCAGTCTGTTCTTTAATTCTTTCTTCAATCTGGTTCACTAGTTTGTGAGCCATTCTACATGCCTGTTGTATGGAGGCGGGCTCGTGTGAACTTATATCTTCTTGGATTCTTTCCGGTAATCCTTTCACAAACGCGTCGATCTTCTCTTCCTCATCTTCGAATGCTCCCGGACACAATAGGCACAATTCTATGAATCGTCTTTCGTACGTGGTAATTTCAAATCCTTGGGTTCGTAACCCTCTAAGTTCTGTCTTGAGCTTATTGACCTCGGTTCTGGGACGGTACTTCTCGTTCATCAAGTGCTTGAATGCTGACCACGGTAGTGCGTACGCATCATCTTGTCCCACTTGTTCTAGATAGGTATTCCACCATGTTAACGCAGAACCTGTGAAGGTATGCGTAGCGTACTTCACTTTGTCCTCTTCAGTACACTTACTTATGGCAAACACCGATTCAACCTTCTCGGTCCACCGTTTCAATCCGATCGGTCTTTCGGTTCCATCAAATTCCAATGGTTTGCAGGCAGTGAATTCTTTGTAGGTGCATCCTACACGATTTCCTGTACTGCTAGATCCAAGGTTATTGTTGGTATGTAGTGCAGCCTGTACTGCGGCTATGTTTGAAGCTATAAAAGTACGGAATTCCTCTTCATTCATATTCACGGTGTGTCGAGTAGTCGGTGCCATTTCCTTCAAAATAGTTAAATGGAACAAGTTAATCATACAGAATATTAAGAGTAGTTAATAGTATTTTGTAGCATAATATGAACTCATTTATAAAAGCTTTTTCTTCATATTAGCGTTTTATAAGTTTAAATTCGGGTAGTACCTACCCGTTAAGTTCATACTTAGTAGCTAATATACAATTCAACTACTACAATTCTATATGAAAAACTGATTATAATAATATTTCGCGTTCAAACTTTTATACAATATTTTACAAACTTACAATACCGCTCATTTTACATAAAGCATGAAATATAGCACACAATAACTTTGATACAAGATAGTTGTGAAGATAATTCTAGCTAGTACACAAGTCGTTCAGCAAAGGCAATAAATACACGTAATTCATACGTCCAGAAACAAGTCATGTATTCTGGTTTTACTAGGACTACTTCCCATCCTTGGTCTTGTGCAACATAACCGTTATGGCCGTTGATAAGACAGCGTGTTGTAACGTCATCAAAGGGACGAGGGTTACGTAATGTCCAACAGTCCCGTAATAATCTAAAAACCTCATTTCTTACCCCAATTACCGACTCCGTCACTTGTGGAAACGTTTTGTTTAATAGTTGTAGCCCGATGTTCTTGTTCTCACTTTGGTGAGAAGCGAACATTACTAATCCGTAAGCATAACATGCTTCTTTATGTTGCATGTTAGCCGCTTTTTCTAAATCACGAAGTCCAATATTCGGATATATTGAGTCAAAATAATTTCTTAACCCGTTGCGTAAAATAGCATTTGGGTTCCCCGCAATATATGCGTCAAAGTAAACACATCGTAACTTATGGGTTTCCCAATGTGATATCCCCCATCTTTCAAACGAAAGTCTCTTATAAACCAAGACATTCTTGGAACGTTCTTCGAATGTCTTACAAACTGATCTCGCCTTAAATAGTTGTGCCGAAGAATTCTGGCCGACTCTAGACAAGATTTCATCAATCATGTCTCCGGGTAGGTCTCTTAAAATATTGGGTTGTCTATCCATTTTGTGTTTTTAAACTGTAAAATAGACAAGAGTTAGATTCATAAAAAAATACTTATTAATACAAGCAATTTTTACATATATCATAAAGCATAAGAACACTATATTACATATATTACACCACACGAATACAACTATCTTATTCCAACTCGCTCGTTTCTTCTTCTTCGGTTTTGGTTCGTTTTGCCAAGTTTCTAGGGATATATGATGTTCCCCTAATACGAGCCGTCGTTGTCCACATTGGTTTAGAAAAACCTGGTGGTTTAGAGGTTCCCGGGTCATTGTTACAACTTAAGGACTTCGGGGGTTGACGATACATATAAAGTTCATCGGGGTTGGAATTAGATTTCTCTATTTTTATGCCCTTTCCCTTATTATTTTCTTTTGCCTTTTTAAATTCAGTTGGGGTAATTTCTATAACATCATCGGAATTCTCGTCGGAATCCGATTCATCAGAGAATTGGTAATCCTCCCAATATTTTGCTTCCTTGGCGGAAACACCATTGACCATAATTAACTTTGGTCGGTTGGTTGAGGATTTTCTGTTACTTAACCGTTTTATTATTTCCCCCACCGGTTCTATTTCTTCATCCGGTTCCGATTCTTCTTCCGGTTCTGATTCTTCTTCCGGTTCCGACTCTTCTTCCGGTTCCTCTTCGGGAACTTGTGAATCAGTCCACAAATCATTCCAATTTACATTTGACTCTTCATTATTATTAGGTGAGTCAATGGGACTTGTTCTAGAGGTAGACATCTATCACATAATATCAAACACGTTAAGAGATTAATATATCACATAATATTCATATGTTAAAAATATATAGTTTCCAACAAAAATGTTAAGCAATCATTTTTAAAGAAAACACGGTCGAAGTCCAGACTCACTAATGCACCCTAACAAACTCGATAAGACACACTAATGCAAATTTTCTGGTTCTCTAAGACCAACGCTCGGATACCAACTGAAATGTCCCGTTCTTATTGATTAAAAACGTTCCATATTAATTGATTTCGTTGCGAGGTTTTGACCTCTATATGAGACGTTTTTCAAAGACTGCATTCATTTTTTAAAACAAACTATAACCTTTATTTCATAAATAAAGGTTTAAAAAGCTTTACGTAGATTATCAAATAATGATAATCTAAAATATCCTGTTTACACACGACCATTACATAATGGTTTACAATACAAATATGTTACATCGAAATCAGTTTCTTGAATGCAGTTTTTACACAATATCATACAAACATGGACTCCAAATCTTGTCCTTATTTTAGTATGCAACAGCGGAAGCTCTTAATATTCACCTGAGAATAAACATGCTTTAAACGTCAACAAAAATGTTGGTGAGTTATAGGTTTAACCTATATATATCAAATCGTAACAATAGACCATAAGATTTCATATTTCAATACACATCCCATACATAGAGATAAAAATCATTCATATGGTGAACACCTGGTAACCGAAAATAACAAGATGCATATATAAGAATATCCCCATCATTCTGGGACACCCTTCGGATATGATATAAATTTCGAAGTACTAAAGCATCCGGTACTTTGGATGGGGTTTGTTAGGCCCAATAGATCTATCTTTAGGATTCGCGTCAATTAGGGTGTCTGTTCCCTAATTCTTAGATTACCAGACTTAATAAAAAGGGGCATATTCGATTTCGATAATTCAACCATAGAATGTAGTTTCACGTACTTGTGTCTATTTTGTAAATCATTTATAAAACCTGCATGTATTCTCATCCCAAAAATATTAGATTTTAAAAGTGGGACTATAACTCACTTTCACAGATTTTTACTTCGTCGGGAAGTAAGACTTGGCCACTGTTGATTCACGAACCTATAACAATATATACATATATATTAAAGTATGTTCAAAATATATTTACAACACTTTTAATATATTTTGATGTTTTAAGTTTATTAAGTCAGCTGTCCTCGTTAGTAACCTATAACTAGTTGTCCACAGTTAGATGTACAGAAATAAATCGATAAATATTATCTTGAATCAATCCACGACCCAGTGTATACGTATCTCAGTATTGATCACAACTCAAACTATATATATTTTGGAATCAACCTCAACCCTGTATAGCTAACTCCAACATTCACATATAGAGTGTCTATGGTTGTTCCGAAATATATATAGATGTGTCGACATGATAGGTCGAAACATTGTATACGTGTCTATGGTATCTCAAGATTACATAATATACAATACAAGTTGATTAAGTTATGGTTGGAATAGATTTGTTACCAATTTTCACGTAGCTAAAATGAGAAAAATTATCCAATCTTGTTTTACCCATAACTTCTTCATTTTAAATCCGTTTTGAGTGAATCAAATTGCTATGGTTTCATATTGAACTATATTTTATGAATCTAAACAGAAAAAGTATAGGTTTATAGTCGGAAAAATAAGTTACAAGTCGTTTTTGTAAAGGTAGTCATTTCAGTCGAAAGAACGACGTCTAGATGACCATTTTAGAAAACATACTTCCACTTTGAGTTTAACCATAATTTTTGGATATAGTTTCATGTTCATAATAAAAATCATTTTCTCAGAATAACAACTTTTAAATCAAAGTTTATCATAGTTTTTAATTAACTAACCCAAAACAGCCCGCGGTGTTACTACGACGGCGTAAATCCGGTTTTACGGTGTTTTTCGTGTTTCCAGGTTTTAAATCATTAAGTTAGCATATCATATAGATATAGAACATGTGTTTAGTTGATTTTAAAAGTCAAGTTAGAAGGATTAACTTTTGTTTGTGAACAAGTTTAGAATTAACTAAACTATGTTCTAGTGATTACAAGTTTAAACCTTCGAATAAGATAGCTTTATATGTATGAATCGAATGATGTTATGAACATCATTACTACCTTAATTTCCTTGGATAAACCTACTGGAAAATAGAAAAATGGATCTAGCTTCAATGGATCCTTGGATGGCTCGAAGTTCTTGAAGCAGAATCATGACACGAAAACAAGTTCAAGTAAGATCATCACTTGAAATAAGATTGTTATAGTTATAGAAATTGAACCAAAGTTTGAATATGATTATTACCTTGTATTAGAATGATAACCTACTGTAAGAAACAAAGATTTCTTGAGGTTGGATGATCACCTTACAAGATTGGAAGTGAGCTAGCAAACTTGAAAGTATTCTTGATTTTATGAAACTAGAACTTTTGGAATTTATGAAGAACACTTAGAACTTGAAGATAGAACTTGAGAGAGATCAATTAGATGAAGAAAATTGAAGAATGAAAGTGTTTGTAGGTGTTTTTGGTCGTTGGTGTATGGATTAGATATAAAGGATATGTAATTTTGTTTTCATGTAAATAAGTCATGAATGATTACTCATATTTTTGTAATTTTATGAGATATTTCATGCTAGTTGCCAAATGATGGTTCCCACATGTGTTAGGTGACTCACATGGGCTGCTAAGAGCTGATCATTAGAGTGTATATACCAATAGTACATACATCTAAAAGCTGTGTATTGTACGAGTACGAATACGGGTGCATACGAGTAGAATTGTTGATGAAACTGAACGAGGATGTAATTGTAAGCATTTTTGTTAAGTAGAAGTATTTTGATAAGTGTATTGAAGTCTTTCAAAAGTGTATAAATACATATTAAAACACTACATGTATATACATTTTAACTGAGTCGTTAAGTCATCGTTAGTCGTTACATGTAAGTGTTGTTTTGAAACCTTTAGGTTAACGATCTTGTTAAATGTTGTTAACCCAATGTTTATAATATCAAATGAGATTTTAAATTATTATATTATCATGATATTATCATGTATGAATATCTCTTAATATGATATATATACATTAAATGTCTTTACAACGATAATCGTTACATATATGTCTCGTTTAAAAATCATTAAGTTAGTAGTCTTGTTTTTACATATGTAGTTCATTGTTAATATACTTTATGATATGTTTTCTTATCATAGTATCATGTTAACTATATATATATATATATATATATATATATATATCCATATATATGTCATCATATAGTTTTTACAAGTTTTAACGTTCGTGAATCACCGATCAACTTGGGTGGTCAATTGTCTATATGAAACATATTTCAATTAATCAAGTCTTAAAAAGTTTGATTGCTTAACATGTTGGAAACATTTAATCATGTAAATATCAATCTCAATTAATATATATAAACATGGAAAAGTTCGGGTCACTACAGTACCTACCCGTTAAATAAATTTCGTCCCGAAATTTTAAGCTGTTGAAGGTGTTGACGAATCTTCTGGAAATAGATGCGGGTATTTCTTCTTCATCTGATCTTCACACTCCCAGGTGAACTCGGGTCCTCTACGAGCATTCCATCGAACCTTAACAATTGGTATCTTGTTTTGCTTAAGTCTTTTAACCTCACGATCCATTATTTCGACGGGTTCTTCGATGAATTGAAGTTTTTCGTTGATTTGGATTTCATCTAACGGAATAGTGAGATCTTCTTTAGCAAAACATTTCTTTAAATTCGAGACGTGGAAAGTGTTATGTACAGCCGCGAGTTGTTGAGGTAACTCTAGTCGGTAAGCTACTGGTCCGACACGATCAATAATCTTGAATGGTCCAATATACCTTGGATTTAATTTCCCTCGTTTACCAAATCGAACAACGCCTTTCCAAGGTGCAACTTTAAGCATGACCATCTCTCCAATTTCAAATTCTATATCTTTTCTTTTAATGTCAGCGTAGCTCTTTTGTCGACTTTGGGCGGTTTTCAACCGTTGTTGAATTTGGATGATCTTCTCGGTAGTTTCTTGTATAATCTCCGGACCCGTAATCTGTCTATCCCCCACTTCACTCCAACAAATCGGAGACCTGCACTTTCTACCATAAAGTGCTTCAAACGGCGCCATCTCAATGCTTGAATGGTAGCTGTTGTTGTAGGAAAATTCTGCTAACGGTAGATGTCGATCCCAACTGTTTCCGAAATCAATAACACATGCTCGTAGCATGTCTTCAAGCGTTTGTATCGTCCTTTCGCTCTGCCCATCAGTTTGTGGATGATAGGCAGTACTCATGTCTAGACGAGTTCCTAATGCTTGCTGTAATGTCTGCCAGAATCTTGAAATAAATCTGCCATCCCTATCAGAGATAATAGAGATTGGTATTCCATGTCTGGAGACGACTTCCTTCAAATACAGTCGTGCTAACTTCTCCATCTTGTCATCTTCTCTTATTGGTAGGAAGTGTGCTGATTTGGTGAGACGATCAACTATTACCCAAATAGTATCAAAACCACTTGCAGTCCTTGGTAATTTAGTGATGAAATCCATGGTAATGTTTTCCCATTTCCATTCCGGGATTTCGGGTTGTTGAAGTAGACCTGATGGTTTCTGATGCTCAGCTTTGACCTTAGAACAAGTCAAACATTCTCCTACGTATTTAGCAACATCGGCTTTCATACCCGGCCACCAAAAATGTTTCTTGAGATCCTTGTACATCTTCCCCGTTCCAGGATGTATTGAGTATCTGGTTTTATGAGCTTCTCTAAGTACCATTTCTCTCATATCTCCAAATTTTGGTACCCAAATCCTTTCAGCCCTATACCGAGTTCCGTCTTCCCGAATATTAAGATGCTTCTCCGATCCTTTGGGTATTTCATCCTTTAAATTTCCCTCTTTTAAAACTCCTTGTTGCGCCTCCTTTATTTGAGTAGTAATGTTATTATGAATCATTATATTCATAGATTTTACTCGAATGGGTTCTCTGTCCTTCCTGCTCAAGGCATCGGCTACCACATTTGCCTTCCCCGGGTGGTAATGAATCTCAAAGTCGTAATCATTCAATAATTCAATCCACCTACGCTGCCTCATATTCAGTTGTTTCTGATTAAATATGTGTTGAAGACTTTTGTGGTCGGTATATATAATACTTTTGACCCCATATAAGTAGTGCCTCCAAGTCTTTAATGCAAAAACAACCGCGCCTAATTCCAAATCATGCGTCGTATAATTTTGTTCGTGAATCTTCAATTGTCTAGACGCATAAGCAATCACCTTCGTTCGTTGCATTAATACACAACCGAGACCTTGCTTTGATGCATCACAATAAATCACAAAATCATCATTCCCTTCAGGCAATGACAATATAGGTGCCGTAGTTAGCTTTTTCTTCAATAACTGAAACGCTTTCTCTTGTTCATCATTCCATTCAAATTTCTTCCCTTTATGCGTTAATGCAGTCAAGGGTTTTGCTATTCTGGAAAAGTCTTGGATGAACCTTCTGTAGTAACCAGCTAGTCCTAAAAACTGGCGTATGTGTTTCGGAGTTTTCGGGGTTTCCCACTTTTCAACAGTTTCTATCTTTGCCGGATCCACCTTAATACCTTCTTTGTTCACTATGTGACCGAGGAATTGAACTTCTTCCAACCAAAATGCACACTTTGAAAACTTAGCGTACAATTCTTCCTTCCTCAATACTTCTAACACCTTTCTCAAATGTTCACCGTGTTCTTGGTCATTCTTTGAGTAAATAAGTATGTCATCAATGAAAACAATGACAAACTTGTCAAGGTATGGTCCACACACTCGGTTCATAAGGTCCATGAACACAGCTGGTGCATTAGTTAAACCAAACGGCATGACCATAAACTCGTAATGACCGTAACGTGTTCTGAAAGCAGTCTTTGGAATATCATCTTCTTTCACCCGCATTTGATGATACCCGGAACGTAAGTCAATCTTTGAATAAACAGACGAGCCTTGTAGTTGATCAAATAAGTCGTCGATTCTCGGTAGTGGGTAGCGGTTCTTGATGGTAAGTTTGTTCAACTCTCGGTAGTCGATACACAACCTGAATGTACCATCTTTCTTCTTAACAAACAAAACAGGAGCTCCCCACGGTGATGTGCTTGGTCGAATGAAACCACGCTCTAAAAGTTCTTGTAATTGGCTTTGCAGTTCTTTCATCTCGCTGGGTGCGAGTCTGTAAGGAGCACGAGCTATTGGTGCAGCTCCTGGTACAAGATCTATTTGAAATTCAACGGATCGATGTGGGGGTAATCCCGGTAATTCTTTCGGAAATACATCGGGAAATTCTTTTGCAATGGGAACATCATTGATGCTCTTTTCTTCAGTTTGTACTTTCTCGACGTGTGCTAGAACAGCATAGCAACCTTTTCTTATTAGTTTTTGTGCCTTCAAATTACTAATAAGATGTAGCTTCGTGTTGCCCTTTTCTCCGTACACCATTAAGGGTTTTCCTTTTTCTCGTATAATGCGAATTGCATTTTTGTAACAAACGATCTCCGCTTTCACTTCTTTCAACCAGTCCATACTGATTATCACATCAAAACTCCCTAACTCTACTGGTATCAAATCAATCTTAAATGTTTCGCTAACCAGTTTAATTTCTCGATTCCGACATATATTATCTGCTGAAATTAATTTACCATTTGCTAATTCGAGTAAAAATTTACTATCCAAAGGCGTCAATGGACAACTTAATTTAGCACAAAAATCTCTACTCATATAGCTTCTATCCGCACCCGAATCAAATAAAACGTAAGCAGATTTATTGTCAATAAGAAACATACCCGTAACAAGCTCCGGGTCTTCCTGTGCCTCTACCGCATTAATATTGAAAACTCTTCCACGGCCTTTTCCATTCGTGTTCTCCTGGTTCGGGCAATTTCTAATAATGTGGCCTGGTTTTCCACATTTATAACAAACTACATTGGCATAACTTGCTCCGACACTACTTGCTCCGCCATTACTCGTTCCGACATCATTTGTTCCTTTCGTTCTGTTAACCCCTGGTCCGTAGACCTCACACTTCGCCGCGCTATGACCATTTCTTTTACACTTGTTGCAAAATTTGGTGCAGAACCCCGAGTGATTCTTTTCACACCTTTGGCATAGCTGCTTCTGATTGTTGTTGTTGTTGCGGTTATTATTGTTGTTGGGATGATTGTTGTAGTTGCTGTTGTTGTTGTTGTTGTTGTTGTTGGGCCGTTTGTTGTAGTTGCGATTGATGTTGCGATTGTTGGGATAATTGTTGCGATTATTGTTGTAATTGCTGTTGTTGTTGTATTGGTGATTCTTATCACCGTTTTCCTCCCACTTTCTTTTGACTTGCTTCAAATTGGCCTCTTCAGCAGTCTGTTCTTTAATTCTTTCTTCAATCTGGTTCACTAGTTTGTGAGCCATTCTACATGCCTGTTGTATGGAGGCGGGCTCGTGTGAACTTATATCTTCTTGGATTCTTTCCGGTAATCCTTTCACAAACGCGTCGATCTTCTCTTCCTCATCTTCGAATGCTCCCGGACACAATAGGCACAATTCTGTGAATCGTCTTTCGTACGTGGTAATATCAAATCCTTGGGTTCGTAACCCTCTAAGTTCTGTCTTGAGCTTATTGACCTCGGTTCTGGGACGGTACTTCTCGTTCATCAAGTGCTTGAATGCTGACCACGGTAGTGCGTACGCATCATCTTGTCCCACTTGTTCTAGATAGGTATTCCACCATGTTAACGCAGAACCTGTGAAGGTATGCGTAGCGTACTTCACTTTGTCCTCTTCAGTACACTTACTTATGGCAAACACCGATTCAACCTTCTCGGTCCACCGTTTCAATCCGATCGGTCCTTCGGTTCCATCAAATTCCAATGGTTTGCAGGCAGTGAATTCTTTGTAGGTGCATCCTACACGATTTCCTGTACTGCTAGATCCAAGGTTATTGTTGGTATGTAGCGCAGCCTGTACTGCGGCTATGTTTGAAGCTAGAAAAGTACGGAATTCCTCTTCATTCATATTCACGGTGTGTCGAGTAGTCGGTGCCATTTCCTTCAAAATAGTTAAATGGAACAAGTTAATCATACAGAATATTAAGAGTAGTTAATAGTATTTTGTAGCATAATATGAACTCATTTATAAAAGCTTTTTATTCATATTAGCGTTTTATAAGTTTAAATTCGGGTAGTACCTACCCGTTAAGTTCATACTTAGTAGCTAATATACAATTCAACTACTACAATTCTATATGAAAAACTGATTATAATAATATTTCGCGTTCAAACTTTTATACAATATTTTACAAACTTACAATACCGCTCATTTTACATAAAGCATGAAATATAGCACACAATAACTTTGATACAAGATAGTTGTGAAGACAATTCTAGCTAGTACACAAGTCATTCAGCAAAGGCAATAAAGACACGTAATTCATACGTCCAGAAACAAGTCATGCATTCTGGTTTTACTAGGACTACTTCCCATCCTTGGTCTTGTGCAACATAACCGTTATGGCCGTTGATAAGACAGCGTGTTGTAACGTCATCAAAGGGACGAGGGTTACGTAATGTCCAACAGTCCCGTAATAATCTAAAAACCTCATTTCTTACCCCAATTACCGACTCCGTCACTTGTGGAAACGTTTTGTTTAATAGTTGTAGCCCGATGTTCTTGTTCTCACTTTGGTGAGAAGCGAACATTACTAATCCGTAAGCATAACATGCTTCTTTATGTTGCATGTTAGCCGCTTTTTCTAAATCACGAAGTCCAATATTCGGATATATTGAGTCAAAATAATTTCTTAACCCGTTGCGTAAAATAGCATTTGGGTTCCCCGCAATATATGCGTCAAAGTAAACACATCGTAACTTATGGGTTTCCCAATGTGATATCCCCCATCTTTCAAACGAAAGTCTCTTATAAACCAAGACATTCTTGGAACGTTCTTCGAATGTCTTACAAACTGATCTCGCCTTAAATAGTTGTGCCGAAGAATTCTGGCCGACTCTAGACAAGATTTCATCAATCATGTCTCCGGGTAGGTCTCTTAAAATATTGGGTTGTCTATCCATTTTGTGTTTTTAAACTGTAAAATAGACAAGAGTTAGATTCATAAAAAAATACTTATTAATACAAGCAATTTTTACATATATCATAAAGCATAAGAACACTATATTACATATATTACACCACACGAATACAACTATCTTATTCCAACTCGCTCGTTTCTTCTTCTTCGGTTTTGGTTCGTTTTGCCAAGTTTCTAGGGATATATGATGTTCCCCTAATACGAGCCGTCGTTGTCCACATTGGTTTAGAAAAACCTGGTGGTTTAGAGGTTCCCGGGTCATTGTTACAACTTAAGGACTTCGGGGGTTGACGATACATATAAAGTTCATCGGGGTTGGAATTAGATTTCTCTATTTTTATGCCCTTTCCCTTATTATTTTCTTTTGCCTTTTTAAATTCAGTTGGGGTAATTTCTATAACATCATCGGAATTCTCGTCGGAATCCGATTCATCAGAGAATTGGTAATCCTCCCAATATTTTGCTTCCTTGGCGGAAACACCATTGACCATAATTAACTTTGGTCGGTTGGTTGAGGATTTTCTGTTACTTAACAGTTTTATTGTTTCCCCCACCGGTTCTATTTCTTCATCCGGTTCCGATTCTTCTTCCGGTTCCGATTCTTCTTCCGGTTCCGATTCTTCTTCCGGTTCCGACTCTTCTTCCGGTTCCTCTTCGGGAACTTGTGAATCAGTCCACAAATCATTCCAATTTACATTTGACTCTTCATTATTATTAGGTGAGTCAATGGGACTTGTTCTAGAGGTAGACATCTATCACATAATATCAAACACGTTAAGAGATTAATATATCACATAATATTCATATGTTAAAAATATATAGTTTCCAACAAAAATGTTAAGCAATCATTTTTAAAGAAAACACGGTCGAAGTCCAGACTCACTAATGCACCCTAACAAACTCGATAAGACACACTAATGCAAATTTTCTGGTTCTCTAAGACCAACGCTCGGATACCAACTGAAATGTCCCGTTCTTATTGATTAAAAACGTTCCATATTAATTGATTTCGTTGCGAGGTTTTGACCTCTATATGAGACGTTTTTCAAAGACTGCATTCATTTTTTAAAACAAACTATAACCTTTATTTCATAAATAAAGGTTTAAAAAGCTTTACGTAGATTATCAAATAATGATAATCTAAAATATCCTGTTTACACACGACCATTACATAATGGTTTACAATACAAATATGTTACATCGAAATCAGTTTCTTGAATGCAGTTTTTACACAATATCATACAAACATGGACTCCAAATCTTGTCCTTATTTTAGTATGCAACAGCGGAAGCTCTTAATATTCACCTGAGAATAAACATGCTTTAAACGTCAACAAAAATGTTGGTGAGTTATAGGTTTAACCTATATATATCAAATCGTAACAATAGACCACAAGATTTCATATTTCAATACACATCCCATACATAGAGATAAAAATCATTCATATGGTGAACACCTGGTAACCGACAATAACAAGATGCATATATAAGAATATCCCCATCATTCCGGGACACCCTTCGGATATGATATAAATTTCGAAGTACTAAAGCATCCGGTACTTTGGATGGGGTTTGTTAGGCCCAATAGATCTATCTTTAGGATTCGCGTCAATTAGGGTGTCTGTTCCCTAATTCTTAGATTAACAGACTTAATAAAAAGGGGCATATTCGATTTCGATAATTCAACCATAGAATGTAGTTTCACGTACTTGTGTCTATTTTGTAAATCATTTATAAAACCTACATGTATTCTCATCCCAAAAATATTAGATTTTAAAAGTGGGACTATAACTCACTTTCACAGATTTTTACTTCGTCGGGAAGTAAGACTTGGCCACTGTTGATTCACGAACCTATAACAATATATACATATATATTAAAGTATGTTCAAAATATATTTACAACACTTTTAATATATTTTGATGTTTTAAGTTTATTAAGTCAGCTGTCCTCGTTAGTAACCTATAACTAGTTGTCCACAGTTAGATGTACAGAAATAAATCGAAAAATATTATCTTGAATCAATCCACGACCCAGTGTATACGTATCTCAGTATTGATCACAACTCAAACTATATATATTTTGGAATCAACCTCAACCCTGTATAGCTAACTCCAACATTCACATATAGAGTGTCTATGGTTGTTCCGAAATATATATAGATGTGTCGACATGATAGGTCGAAACATTGTATACGTGTCTATGGTATCTCAAGATTACATAATATACAATACAAGTTGATTAAGTTATGGTTGGAATAGATTTGTTACCAATTTTCACGTAGCTAAAATGAGAAAAATTATCCAATCTTGTTTTACCCATAACTTCTTCATTTTAAATCCGTTTTGAGTGAATCAAATTGCTATGGTTTCATATTGAACTATATTTTATGAATCTAAACAGAAAAAGTATAGGTTTATAGTCGGAAAAATAAGTTACAAGTCGTTTTTGTAAAGGTAGTCATTTCAGTCGAAAGAACGACGTCTAGATGACCATTTTAGAAAACATACTTCCACTTTGAGTTTAACCATAATTTTTGGATATAGTTTCATGTTCATAATAAAAATCATTTTCTCAGAATAAAAACTTTTAAATCAAAGTTTATCATAGTTTTTAATTAACTAACCCAAAACAGCCCGCGGTGTTACTACGACGGCGTAAATCCGGTTTTACGGTGTTTTTCGTGTTTCCAGGTTTTAAATCATTAAGTTAGCATATCATATAGATATAGAACATGTGTTTAGTTGATTTTAAAAGTCAAGTTAGAAGGATTAACTTTTGTTTGTGAACAAGTTTAGAATTAACTAAACTATATTCTAGTGATTACAAGTTTAAACCTTCGAATAAGATAGCTTTATATGTATGAATCGAATGATGTTATGAACATCATTACTACCTTAATTTACTTGGATAAACCTACTGGAAAAGAGAAAAATGGATCTAGCTTCAATGGATCCTTGGATGGCTCGAAGTTCTTGAAGCAGAATCATGACACGAAAACAAGTTCAAGTAAGATCATCACTTGAAATAAGATTGTTATAGTTATAGAAATTGAACCAAAGTTTGAATATGATTATTACCTTGTATTAGAATGATAACCTACTGTAAGAAACAAAGATTTCTTGAGGTTGGATGATCACCTTACAAGATTGGAAGTGAGCTAGCAAACTTGAAAGTATTCTTGATTTTATGAAACTAGAACTTTTGGAATTTATGAAGAACACTTAGAACTTGAAGATAGAACTTGAGAGAGATCAATTAGATGAAGAAAATTGAAGAATGAAAGTGTTTGTAGGTGTTTTTGGTCGTTGGTGTATGGATTAGATATAAAGGATATGCAATTTTGTTTTCATGTAAATAAGTCATGAATGATTACTCATATTTTTGTAATTTTATGAGATATTTCATGCTAGTTGCCAAATTATGGTTCCCACATGTGTTAGGTGACTCACATGGGCTGCTAAGAGCTGATCATTGGAGTGTATATACCAATAGTACATACATCTAAAAGCTGTGTATTGTACGAGTACGAATACGGGTGCATACGAGTAGAATTGTTGATGAAACTGAACGAGGATGTAATTGTAAGCATTTTTGTTAAGTAGAAGTATTTTGATAAGTGTATTGAAGTCTTTCAAAAGTGTATAAATACATATTAAAACACTACATGTATATACATTTTAACTGAGTCGTTAAGTCATCGTTAGTCGTTACATGTAAGTGTTGTTTTGAAACCTTTAGGTTAACGATCTTGTTAAATGTTGTTAACCCAATGTTTATAATATCAAATGAGATTTTAAATTATTATATTATCATGATATTATCATGTATGAATATCTCTTAATATGATATATATACATTAAATGTCTTTACAACGATAATCGTTACATATATGTCTCGTTTAAAAATCATTAAGTTAGTAGTCTTGTTTTTACATATGTAGTTCATTGTTAATATACTTTATGATATGTTTTCTTATCATAGTATCATGTTAACTATATATATATATATATATCCATATATATGTCATCATATAGTTTTTACAAGTTTTAACGTTCGTGAATCACCGATCAACTTGGGTGGTCAATTGTCTATATGAAACATATTTCAATTAATCAAGTCTTAAAAAGTTTGATTGCTTAACATGTTGGAAATATTTAATCATGTAAATATCAATCTCAATTAATATATATAAACATGGAAAAGTTCGGGTCACTACAACGCAAGACACGAATGATGATTTCTAGGAATTTTTGAGTACATCGAAAATGAATGTGTAAAATCAAACATGTAATTGAATAATACACTTGATTTATTATGAAATGGAATTCATTGAGTTGAAACAGATATTGTAGTTAATGATGGTTAAGTCGTTAATGAAATATATACATCATAGCATATCAGTAACATGAACTAACCGAGTAGTACCTACTGGTTAAGATTCACACGTAATAGCTTAGTACGAAAAGATTTATTTTTATCTCAAAATTCGTATATATATAAATATATATATATATATATATATATATATATATATATATATATATATATATATATATATATATATATATATATATAATATACATATAATTTCTTCAAGGGGAATGAGTTAATACTTCTTAACTCGTTGATACAATATACGCGTTGTGGATTAGTGATGATGTTGCGATAATTATGGATCTAGTGGAGCTTGTGATGTTATAGGTGCTGCTGGTGCTGACGATGTTGACGACACTGACGGTGCTGGTAATGCTGATGGTACTGCTGATGTTGCTGGTAAAACAAGTCTAGTTTGTAAATCGTGCATCATTCCAGTCAGGGTTTCATTTCATCATTTCGCTCACTCATCTGGTTTACAATTAGTACTAGAATAAATAATTTCTAAAACTTTTAGAAATTACATATTCTCTGCAGAATATTCCCTCGATGAAGTTATGAATCAATACTTCATCGTTTGGTGTTGTTGGTACTCCTTGGTATTTACGGTGCGTATGATGTTGATGTTCGAGGTATAGATTGTGATGTTGAGGTGTGGGATGCGGATGTTGTTGTTGGTGGTGGTAATGGTACTGTTGGTGTTGCAGATAGTGGTACTGTTGTTGCCGGTTGTGATGGCCCCGTCAAAACACTTGTCCCACAGCTTGATCGAACTTAAATGAATTTAATAAATGACATTGCATTCTTTTATTTCAAAATTTTTCCTAAAAAGGAAAGCATACCAAAATATGTAGTTTAAATAACCCAACATATTAAATAACCAAAGTTGACATAAAACATTGTCAACAACCCACAAGTTTAAATTATTCCAAAAACAGAATGCAAGTTCAAATTTTCATAATTGTTTCATAAAACCTACCCAAATGCATGCAGACTCTTCTAATACAGCGGAAGCATCAAATAAACTCAAGCACCTGTGAAAACATGCGAGTAAACTGTCAACACAAAGGTAGAGTGAATTATAGGTTTAAATAATTGAATAAACTTTAGACCACAAGATTTAAAATGTTAGAAAACATAAATCATTATTCCATTATCAATGAGTGTGACGATCGCTCCAAATCCACTTGGACGAACACGTCATTCATCGATTTCATTGCGAGGTATTTGACCTCTATATGATACGTTTTGTAAACATTGCATTCTTTTGAAAAGGCACACCATAAATGAATATTTAAATCAAAGGTTTTCGACATCTGATGATTTCTACATACAGACAATCACCGTAATATAATAGTTTACAATAATACTTCTGTTGACAATGCAGTCAAAATAAGATAGATGGTGATGATTTGTGAATGCAACCTTTTCTCGAATAAAGCATGTATGACTCCATGCACATATCTTGTATAACATATAAGCCAACAGCGGAAGACTTCTAGGGAACCTGAGAATAAACATGCTAACAAGTATCAACACAAAGGTTGGTGAGTTCATAGTTTTAATGTTTCGTATAATCTGTATATAAAGGTGGATCACAAGATTTCAGTTGTTTCATCCAGAAACGTTTATCAAAATATTCTACAAGATTGAGCACCCTGGTAACTAAACTTTAACGTCTATGTAATAAGTACCCCTGTTTTAACATACATGCAACCAACATGTACAATACACACAAACCAACGTGTACTAAACTCAAATTGTATACGTCTGTTTTATAGTTCCGGCTAGGGTTTCTATACCTGGAACAGACGGGGATGTCAAGCCCTATGGATCCATATACAACTATTCACGCCCACCAGTTCTTATAACCAGCAGTTACTAGTTACCAAAGCTAAGGGATTTTCGGTTCAAACTCAGTGTAGAATTTACTATGTACTTGTATCCATTGCGTTTAAAATAAAGTGCATGCATTCTCAGCCAAAAAATATATATTGCAAAAGCAATTAAAAAGGGAGCAAATGAAACTCACCTTAGCAGCACATAAATTCGTTCACCGAAATGTGACCGAAACTCGGAATACCAAATAACCGTAGATCTCAACCTAGAGAACATATGTTGGTCAATAAATATCTATCAAGCTAGGTCAGGACATAGTGTATCACAATCCTAATGCTCGAGACTGACATACAAAAGTTATCAAAAGTCGTTTCAAAAAGTCAATCTGACTCAATACTATAGTTGAATGGTCATGGCAATCGAAGCATTCTAACATTTCACATAGTTTCCCAATTCTTGTTAAATTAAACTATAGTTTTTATAAGGCTTTAAAATATGATAAAACAATCAATTTTGACAATTGCTCAACAAGATGAGACGTGCCTTATATAGAAATTCATTTACTCGATTAGTAATATTTGAAAATCCAATTTATTAATCTTATAAACAAGTTGTTTAAATATCAATTGCAGATTCAAAAGCAATTCAATTAATGTCAATCATAATTCAGTTGACCATATCTTTAAATTCGTTCATCGAAATTACGCGATTTCTAAATGAAAAGTTATTGAGTTTTTGCCAGCTTTCCAAAAATATGCATATCATATACCTTTTATCAGTAATTTATGTATTTAATTCGTGATTCATCATAAACTGTTTAACGACGAAATTTAGCATACAAGCATGCATAAACATATATACTCGAGCACTAGACATGGATACATTTTTAATATATAAAAGATAAGATATGAATGCTCACGTATCAATATTGTAATTTAATATTGCAGAAAAGTACGTAGACGCAACGAAGATGATAAACTCTAGGTTTGACTTGCGAACAATACCCACGAACATTACCCATAACCTCCATAGTTATAACCCATAGTTTTCTTAGCTCTATCTTGCTCGAAAACCATTTTGAAATCATTTGGACATAACCTCGTCGTAGTATTTTATGTATAATACTAATAATTATTATACTACTAATAATAATAATAAGATTAATAATAATATTAATCTTAATAATAATAATAATAATAATAATAATAATAATAATAATAATAATAATAATAATAATAATAATAATAATAAGATTAATAACAATATTAATCTTAATAATAATAATAATAATAATAATAATAATAATAATAATAAAATAAATTAAATAAATATACAGAGTAATATTAGAGAAAGATGGACAGATAGATTTAGCTGGAACCAGATCGAGCTTTTATAGTACCTGACTTGAAATAGTACCCCATGCGATCGCATGAGGTTTAGCCTCCTTGGCCATGCGATCTCATGGCTATGGGATGCAGCTCACAATCATTTTGTACACTAGCTTGTCGACATATTATTATAATATAAATATAATATATTTAATTTATATAATTAATTATATATTATATTATATTCACGTGCATAGTTGACTTGTAATTTTTGGTCCGTTGACTCGTACGTTGTTACTCGACTTATGTTCCGGTTCCAGTTTCTCGAATACATTTTCGCACGCTTAGAAAATTAGTACTTTTCGTTACGCGACGTGTACCTTTATCAAAAATTAAACTTAATCATTGATAAACTATGTCACTCGAAGTGTAGCTTTAATCAATTAAGTGTTTTGGTTATTTGCTTCTATAAATCATCGTCTCGTAGTATATATATATATACATATATACATTTTCAATATAGTGTTTTACTGTAGCAAAGTTAGTGATTTTCGAAAACACTGTAGCTTTTCGGGTACTGTAGCAATTCAAAAATACTGTAGCAAATTAGTGTTTTCCTGGTTCATCTTAAACATTTTAGTTAACTTATCTAAATATCAATCGAATCAATAATCAAATGTTACTATCGTTTACTAAATAACTTGAAATCATATATATATATATGCACATTAAGTTATATATATATATTGTTCGTGAATTTTCGAGAACAGTCAAAGAATAATTGATTACATAAATATAGTTCCAAAACTTTTCGTGACTCAACATTACAGACTTTGCTTATCGTGTCGAAAACATTAAATCATTTAAAGATAAAGTTTAAATTTGGTCAAAAATTTCCGGGTTGTCACAATGAGTCACCTGTTAACCACTTAACCCTTTATTTACCCTTGCCAAACACAATAAATAATATACACCGAACAGTGTATCTACAACAAAATACGAAGTACTAAACATTCCGATTATAAATTGCTAGCGCGACTAGCTCGAAATAGGGTTGTCAAACCCGATAGATCTATCTGTAGGATTCGCGTTCACCAGTAGAAACCAGTTATTACAGTTACCAGACTAGGGAATATTTTTGTTCAACTCATAACGAATAATTTAAATTTAATTGCCACTTGTGTCTAAACGTAAAATAAATTGCATGTAATCACATCCCAAAAATATACTTTGAAAAGTATGTAAAAACGAGACTATAACTCACCTTAATAGCAATGAAGAAACCACACAAATAAGCGAACAGCAAACGAAGTGAAGTGATCAGGATTGATCACAACGCCGACCTATAAATAAAGCAGGTCGATATAAATAACTAACTTAGGTCAAGTCTTAGTATGATAGCTATTGTACATGTTGCAAGTAGACATAGAACAATACTCAACATGTATCGGTTTGATCGGAACAGCGTACGGACACACACTTTCTATTTTTAGAAAGTTTCTATTTTTAGCAGGTTTTCATTTTTGGAAAGTTTCTATTTTTGGAAAGTTTCTATTTTAGGAAAGTTTCTATTTTAGGAAAGTTTCTATTTTTGGATAGTTTCCAAATTTAGAAAGTTTCCATATTTAGAAAGTTTCTATTTTTAGAAAGTTATTAAGTTAGGAAAGTTTTCTTAATTAGAAAGTCAACAAAAGTCAACTGAAATACAAAGTCAACTGAAAGTCAACTCAAAAGTCAACTCAAAAGTCAACCTTGGTCAAACATAGTCAATATTAATTTTAAAAGTGTAAGTTGTAATAATAATATAAGTTATAATGTTAATTAAAGTTAAATATGTATAATTATGTCATAACATAAGTTTAATTAAATTAAATTGGATTATTAAAGTTAACATAAGTTTAAATGATATAATTAATATAACATAAGTATTTAATTAATTAATTAAATATTAGCCATAATATAAGTATTATTATTTAATAATAAATTTTAAATCATATCATAAGTATTATTAATTAATAATGAATTATTAATCATATCATAAGTTTCTAATTATAATTATTAAATCATAAGTATTTAATAATTAAATTATAATTAAATAATAACTAAGTCTTATAATAATTAAATAATTAATTAATCCTTATTATAAGTCTTATTATAATAATCTCATAATATAAGTTTAATACTTACCATAAGTATTTTTCATTACTAATAAAAGTATTATTAATCATAAGTTAAATTAAAAGTTTATTTAAATCATAAGTAATTAAATAATGATATAATAAATATATATCATAAGTCTTAAATTATAATAATTACTTTTTATATCATAAGTAATTTAATAATAATGAAAATCATTATTTATATCATAAGTTTTAATAATTAACCATAAGTTTTAATTTAAAAGTTCATCGGGTCATATCTTGAGCCGCGGGTGTCGGTTTTCGGCGAGCCTTATATATCTCTGCCTAATTAAACCACCTGACACTTTGGTGTACTCAAGAACACCCCAAGAACAGTCACCAAGTCATGACTTATAGCCCTTAATCAGTTTGGACCTTTAATCCGCTCAAAAACGTGTTTTAGTCATAACGGGTGATCCGTGGCTCGGATTTCGATGACCCGAGCATGAAAGTTCATCCCATCATCAATCCTAACATACTAGTACACCCTAAAGACTCTAAAAATGGTCACAAAGTCAGACCACACATGGTTCAATTCGTTTTCATAATTTAATCTCAACATAACACCATTTTAATCATAACTAGAGCTCCAGGAATCAAAATGACATGAATCCGGAGTCTAAAATTAATGTTTTGATGAGAGGAACTCATCTAGACACTTTATTTTCACTTTTATAACAGTTATATAACCATAAATGAATGAAAATGCTGCTGTCCCAAATTAATCAAACCGAAAACATATTCAATTGAGCATTTCTACGCATACAATCATCAATACAATAACATGTAAGCATCATACTATCAATATAACATCAAAATACAGAAAATATAAGAAAAATTAAAAATCTAGGGTTAGGGTTTATACCCTAATCAAGAATCAAAAGATGTTACCGCGTAGAGATCGAAGAGAGGAACGCGTTGATGTAGATTATATGATGATCCAAGAAAGAAATTGATGAAGATGATGGTGTTTGGTGGTGGTGTGGTGACGGAAAGGAGAGGGAGAGGAGAGGATAGAGCAAATTAAGTTTTAGGTTTAGTGAATTATTTTGTGAAGTGAATAATGAAAATGAAAAATGGAAAATCAAGGGAGTATACTCCCTCCCCCCATATGGTCGGCCGAATGGGTCATGGGGTGGGCTCCTCATGGCCCAAATTTGTAATTTGATAAACTCCTTGTGGTCCGAATGCCCGATCGAAACCCGAAACGCGAAAATACGACTACGCGATTGAAAATTCGGAGAGATAACAAATACGCTAAGAAAAATATATATAAATACTATATATAACCATATGACATAAAAATATCATATTTAAAATAATTAGGACTTAAAAATCCCAAAAGCTCGACCGTTGGTATGAAAATCGAAAAGATTCGCCGGATAGAAATCCGCGACACGTAGAAACGTATATCTTAAAATATGAATACAAATATTCACATAACACTTAATAATTATTATATATATTATTACAAAAATAATAATATAGGTCATAGAAATGACGTGGCATGAACAATAGTTAACGATCGTTAAATAATTAACGGTAAAAGATAACAGAAAAAGTAGGGTCGTTACAGTACCTTCCCGTTACGGAAATTTCGTCCCGAAATTTAAGCAGGTGCAGGGGTTGACTCGGCATCTGGGAACAAATGCGGGTACTTCTATTTCATCTGATCTTCACGATCCCAAGTGAACTCGGGACCGCGTCTGGCGTTCCATCTAACCTGAACAATAGGAATTCTACTCTGCTTGAGAGTCTTAACCTCTCGGTCCATAATTTCAACAGGTTCCTCAATAAAATGTAGTTGCTTATGAACATGAAGTTCCTCCAGAGGAATAGTCTTATCGGCCTCGGCCAAACACTTCTTCAAATTCGATACATGAAAAACATCGTGAACAGCACTGAGTTCTTGTGGCAATTTCAAACGATAAGTCGCTGGTCCAACTCTCTCAATAATCTCAAACGGTCCAACAAAACGAGGACTCAACTTTTCCCTTTTACCAAAACATATCACACCCTTCCAAGGTGAAACCTTCAACATAACACGGTCTCCAACTTGAAATTCAATATCCTTCCTTCCCTTGTCGGCATAACTCTTTTGCCGACTTCTGGCGGTTCTCAATCTTTCCTTGATCTGTACGATCTTCTCGGTAGTCTCATGAATAATTTCGGGACCTGTGAGTTGAGAATCCCCAACCTCATTCCAATAGACAGGAGACCTACACTTTCTACCATACAGAGCTTCAAATGGTGCGGCTTTAATACTTGCATGGTAACTGTTGTTATAAGAAAATTCAGCTAGCGGCAAATATTTATCCCACCCATTACCAAAATCAATAACACAAGCTCGTAACATATCTTCTAACGTTTGAGTGGTCCTTTCACTCTGACCATCCGTCTGAGGATGATAAGCGGTGCTCATATCTAACTTAGTTCCCAAAGCTTCCTGTAAGGATCACCAAAACCTCGATACAAATTGGTTGTCTCGGTCTGATATAATAGATACAGGAACACCATGTCTAGAAACAATCTCCTTCAAATACAAACGAGTAAGCTTCTCCATTGAATCCTTTTCCTTAATCGACAAAAAGTGAGCTGACTTAGTAAGTCGATCTACAATCACCCAAATGGTGTCATAGCCACCCATAACTCTCGGTAATTTCGTAATAAAATCCATCGTAATACCTTCCCATTTCCACTCGGGAATCTCAGGTTGCACCAACAGTCCTGACGGTTTCTGTTGTTCAGCTTTAACCTTGGCGCAGGTCAAACACTTAGCCACATACGTAGCCACATCACCTTTCAAATTAGGCCACCAGTAAAGCTCCTTAAGATCATGATACATCTTTCCTGAACTAGGATGAATAGAGTACCTAGACTTGTGAGCCTCATCCAAAACAAGTTGTCGTAGATCACCAAACTTCGGAACCCAAAGACATCCCGCAAAGTATCTAGTACCATCTGCTCGTACCTCAAACTTCTTAGCCATGCCTCTTACGTTCTCATTCACAAAGTTCTCCTCCTTTAAGGCTTCTTCTTGTGCCTCAAGAATCTGCCTTGTGAGGTTTGTTCTAATTGTCATATTCAAGGCTCTAAACCTGCGAGGTTCAGCCCTTTCTTTACGACTTAAAGCATCGGCCACAACATTGGCTTTTCCCGGATGATATAAAAGTTCACAATCATAATCATTCAATGTCTCAACCCATCTTCGTTGCCTCATATTCAACTGTTTCTGGTCAAGAATATGTTGAAGACTTTTGTGATCTGTGTACACCGTACTTTTGACCCCATAAAGATAATGTCTCCAAATCTTAAGTGCAAACACAACAGCTCCCAACTTTAAATCATGCGTTGTATAATTCTGCTCGTGAATCTTCAACTGACGTGACGCGTACGCAATAACTTTCTTTCGCTGCATCAAAACATAACCAAAGCCTTGACGCGAAGCATCACAATAAACAACAAAATCATCATTACCCTCAGGTAGTGACAATATCGGAGCGGTAGTCAACTTCTTCTTCAAAATTTGAAAAGCAGTCTCTTGTTCATCCTTCCACTCATACTTCTTCCCCTTGTGCATTAAAGCAGTCAGAGGTTTCACTATACGAGAGAAATCTTGAATGAACCTTCTATAGTAACCTGCCAACCCTAGGAACTGATGAACCTGAGTAGGAGTTTTCGGAATTCCCCACCTTTCAATCGCCTCAATTTTAGCAGGATCAACTTGGATTCCCTGTTTACTAACAATATGTCCAAGGAATTGAACTTTTCTTAACCAGAAAGCACACTTAGAGAACTTAGCGTACAATTCTTATTTTCTCAATAAATCAAGCACTAACTTCAAATGTTCTTCGTGCTCTTCATCACTCTTAGAATAAATAAGGATGTTGTCGATGAAAACAATAACGAATTTGTCCAGATAGGGTCTACACACACGGTTCATGAGGTCCATGAACACAGCAGGTGCATTTGTCAATCCGAACGGCATAACAAGGAATTCAAAGTGACCATAACGGGTGCGAAAAGCAGTTTTCGAAACATCAGATTCTTTAACACGCAACTGATGATAGCCGGAACGAAGATCGATTTTAGAATAAACAGACGAACCATGAAGCTGATCGAACGGATCATCAATTCTAGGAAGAGGGTAACGGTTTTTAACAGTAAGCTTGTTCAATTCACGATAATCAATGCACAAACGAAACGAACCATCTTTCTTCTTCACAAACAGAAGAGGAGCTCCCCAAGGGGACGAACTGGAATGAATGAAACCTTTGTCTAATAACTCACGGAGTTGACTCGACAATTCTTGAAGTTCGGAAGGCGCAAGTCGATAAGGAGCACGTGCTACTGGAGCAGCACCGGGAACAAGATCGACTTGAAATTCTACCACGCGTTGCGGTGGAAGGCCAGGTAAATCTTCGGGAAATACCTCAGGAAAATCTCTAACAATATGAACATCACCAACGCTCTTCTCTTCTCTATCAGAATCAACAACATGGGCAGCCTTTGCGAAGATGTTTATGAACTTTCAAACAGCTAATAAGATTTAACTGTCTGCATTTCTTATCCCCAAAAACCATCAGCGCCTCTCCAACCACATTAGTAATACGAATAGCTTTATCATAACACACAATCTCAGCACGATTCGCAGACAACCAATCCATTCCAATAACAACATCAAAACTACCAAGTTCAATCGGTATCAAAACTATCTCAAAGTCTCTACCAGCCAAATTAATGTTACATTTACGATACACAGTCTTAGCAGTAAGCACTTTACCATTAGCTATCTCAAAAATATAAGTATTGTCTAAAGGAGTTAACGGTGTTTTGATTTTTGGACTTAATTTATTCGACACAAAACTCAAATCAGCCCCCGAATCAAATAGTACATAAACTGATAAATTGTTGACCGAGAACGTACCCGTGACAAGTTTAGGATCTTCCTCAGCATTCCTGGCGTTAATGTTGAATGCCCTTCCACGTGCATTCTCAGTAGTCTTCTTGTTAGGGCAGTCATCACGGAAATGCCCCGGCTTACCGCATTCATAACAAACCCTCTGATTACCACCATTTCTCGGCTTCCCATTACCATTACCGTTACCACCATTATTACCAGCATTATTACTACCACCTGCAGCAGGAGTAGCAGAACCTGGCATAAGCACCGTACAATCTTTAGCAATGTGTCCCTGCTTGGAACACCTCTTACAAGTAACCGTACAATAACCATCATGAGCCTTATAACATCGAGGACACACACGCTGATTACGGTTATTCGAACCAGAAGTATCTTGTTTCTTCTGCTGACTTTGGTTCTGGTTGTGGTTATTATCCCACTTCCTTTTTCCCATTATTAGCCTTCTTAACAACTTCCTCACTGGCTTCGGTCACAGCAGCCTTACTTCTCCTCAAAATCTTGTCATTAAGTTTATGGGCCATAGACATAGCAGCCTCAATAGTCTGGGGCTCACTAGACTCGACCTCATGCTCAATTTTCTCGGATAACCCATCATTATAAGCTTCAATCTTAAAATTCTCATCAGCATAAACATTATGACATAACAAAGTCAACTCAAAGAACCTTTGCTCATAGGCATCTAATTCGGTGCCCTTCATTTTCAAGTTCTTAAGTTCAACCTCTAACTTCTTAAGTTCACCCCTAGGACGATAACGGGTGATCATTCTTTCCTTGAAATTATTCCAAGTCAAACCATACGCTAAATCATTACCCAAACTACTAACCAAGTTGTTCCACCAAGTCACTGCACTATCCTTAAGAGTGCAGCTAGCAAAACTAACCTTGTCCCCCTCTCGGACTCGGCTAACCCTGAAAATAGACTCAATCTTCTCGAACGAACGAGTAAGTCCAATGGGTCCTTCAGTACCACTGAATTCTTGTGGACGACTCGACATGAACGTTTCGTGGGAGCATCCTACTTGATTGTTGTTATTAGCATTAGCATTAACATTTGCTGCCATAGCAGCAGCAATCCCTTCAGAGATAAGACGTTGCATACGGGCTTCGTTGGACTCGCGGGGAGGCATGATCTTCAAAACAGAATAACACAACCGTTAGTACTAAGAATAATACCAGTGTTATAAAGGAATAGATCGAACACTAAAAAAAATTAACCATTAAAATAATAGTCAACGAACACTATGAGTAATAACATGACAGTTATGATTGTTATAGAAATAACCACCACATGCATACATATTTTATGATAAAATCATACAACATACATAGCACCTAACATACATGATCTACATTACGCATAATATAACATGCCAAGAGTCACAACATCAGAAATAAAATATGATAATGATAATAGATGTCATAAAGAAATAACCATCCATACATAATGAAAATATCCCATAACAAAACCTTAATAAAATCCTCGGCAAAACGCCGTACATATCCCAAAAATGTTTGTATAAAAGGACATTAAGTCTTATGAAATAACTAATCAATCATGAATCATCATATCACATCTGCTTAGAGCGGGTATGATAAGCTGGGCCGGCATAAGTCACGGCAGGAGTCTCATACTTCTGCAACTTTCCCTTTACCTCCTCCAACTCTGTCTTCAAACCATGAACTATGCTCTCGAGAGCCTCGAACTTAGCGTCCACTTCACAGTTACGCTTCCGGTTCTCGAACCCAACATTATGCTTGAAACTGACAAACGAATCCATACTAGCTCGAATCTCGACCATCACCTCGTTATGCGGCAAGGTACGCATACAGTCGCTGAGGGCATTAATACGCGTCCTGTCGTTGTAAGCTCTAGTCATGTGAGTGATGGTAGCCATGTAATAGTTAACAGGATCATCGATCAAAGGTTGATCAGCACGGCGCCTGGCAACAGCCGAAGGAGCAGGAGCAGGATCATCAATGAGTCACCTGGTAACCACTTAACCCTTTATTTACCCTTGCCAAACACAATAAATAATATACACCGAATAGTGTATCTACAACAAAATACGAAGTACTAAACATTCTGATTATAAATTGCTAGCGCGACTAGATCGAAATGGGGTTGTCAAACCCGATAGATCTATCCGTAGGATTCGCGTTCACCAGTAGAAACTAGTGATTACAATTACCAGACTAGGGAATGTTTTTGTTCAACTCATAACGAATAATTTAAATTTAATTGCCACTTGTGTCTAAACGTAAAATAAATTGTAGGTAATCACATCCCAAAAATATACTTTGAAAAGTATGTAAAAACGGGACTATAACTCACCTTAATAGCAATGAAGAAACCACACAAATAAGCGAACAGCAAACGAAGTGAAGTGATCAGGATTGATCACAATGCCGACCTATAAATAAAGCAGGTCGATATAAATAACTAACTTAGATCAAGTCTTAGTATGATAGTTATTGTACATATTGCAAATAGACATAGAACAATACTCAACATGCATCGGTTTGATCGGAACAGCGTACGGACACACACTTTCTATTTTTAGAAAGTTTCTATTTTTAGCAGGTTTCCATTTTTGGAAAGTTTCTATTTTTAGAAAGTTCTATTTTAGGAAAGTTTCTATTTTAGGAAAGTTTCTATTTTAGGAAATTTTCTATTTTAGGAAAGTTTCTATTTTTGAAAAGTTTCCAAATTTAGAAAGTTTCCATATTTAGAAAGTTTCTATTTTTAGAAAGTTATTAAGTTAGGAAAGTTTCCTTAATTAGAAAGTCAACAAAAGTCAACTGAAAGTCAAAGTCAACCGAAAGTCAACTTAAAAGTCAACCTTGGTCAAACATAGTCAACATTAATTTTAAAAGTGTAAGTTGTAATAATAATATAAGTTATAATGTTAATTAAAGTTAAATATGTATAATTATGTCATAACATAAGTTTAATTAAATTAAATTGGATTATTAAAGTTAACATAAGTTTAAATGATATAATTAATATAACATAAGTATTTAATTAATTAATTAAATATTAGCCATAATATAAGTATTATTATTTAATAATAAATTTTAAATCATATCATAAGTATTACTACCTCCGTCTCATTTCAATAGTACAGTATTCCATTTTGGGCTGTCCCAAATTAATAGTCCACTTCCATAAATAGAAAGGAAAGAAGATATTTTATTGGTAGATCTGGAGAGAGAAGATATTTCATTGGTGGAAAAATGAAGTTAGTGGGATTTCCTAAAACTGCGTGTTTTTTGTCTGTGGACTATTGGAATGAGACGGATGTAGTATTAATTAATAATAAATTATTAACCATATCATAAGTTTCTAATTATAATTATTAAATCATAAGTATTTAATAATTAAATTATAATTAAATAATAACTAAGTCTTATAATAATTAAATAATTAATTAATCCTTATTATAAGTCTTATTATAATAATCTTATAATATAAGTTTAATACTTACCATAAGTATTTTTCATTAATAATAAAAGTATTATTAATCATAAGTTAAATTAAAAGTTTAATTAAATCATAAGTAATTAAATAATGATATAATAAATATATATCATAAGTCTTAAATTATAAAAATTACTTTTATATCATAAGTAATTTAATAATAATGAAAATCATTATTTATATCATAAGTTTTAATAATTAACCATAAGTTTTTATTTAAAAGTTCATCGAGTCATATCTTGAGCCCCGGGTGTCGGTTTTCGGCGAGCCTTATATATATATCTCCGCCTAATCAAACCACCCGACACTTTGGTGTACTCAAGAACACCCCAAGAACAGTCATCAAGTCGTGACTTACAGCCCTTAATCAGTTTGGACCTTTAATCCGCTCAAAAACGTGTTTTAGTCATAACGGGTGATCCGTGGCTCGGATTTCGATGACCCGAACATGAAAGTTCATCCCATTATCAATACTAACACACTAATACACCCTAAAGACTCTAAAAATGGTCACAAAGTCAGACCACACCTGGATCAATTCGTTTTCATAATTTAATCTCAACATAACACCATTTTAATCATAACTAGAGCTCCGGGAATCGAAATGACATGAATCCGGAGTCTAAAATTAATGTCTTGATGAGATGAACTCATCTAGACACTTTATTTTCACTTTTATAACAGTTATATAACCATAAATGAACGAAAATGCTGCTATCCCAAATTAATCAAACCGAAAACATATTCAATTGAGCATTTCTACGCATACAATCATCAATACAATAACATGTAAGCAACATACTATCAATATAACATAAAAATACAGAAAATATAAGAAAAATTAAAAATCTAGGGTTAGGGTTTATACCCTAATCAAGAATCAAAAGATTTTATCAAGTAGAGATCGAAGAGAGGAATGCGTTGATGTAGATTATATGATGATCCAAGCAAGCAATTGATGAAGATGATGGTGTTTGGTGGTGGTGTGGCAACGGCAAGGAGAGGGAGATGAGAGGAGAAGAGAGGAGAGGAGAGAGCAAATTAAGTTTTAGGTTTAGTGAATTATTTTGTGAAGTGAATAATGAAAATGAAAAATGGAAAATCAAGAGAGTATACTCCCTCCCCTCCCCATGTGGTCCGCCGAATGGGTCATGGGGTGGGCTCCTCATGGCCCAAATTTTTAATTTGATAAACTCCTTGTGGCCCGAATGCCCGATCGAAACCCGAAACGCGAAAACACAACTACGCGATTGAAAACCGTGTATATCGATGCGTATAGCAATATAAAGACACGGGAGAATGAAAAACACTATAACCCCAAGGTTATAGTAGAAGAAAATAACTTCCACTGGTGGCAGATGAAAAAGAAGAATGAAGGATACGATAGCCAGGAAAATATCAATAATCAGAACTGGATTAAGCATTTTCACAATCTATTGGGATATATGAAATAAGGAAGAAGATTATAGGAGTGGTGAAAATAAATGAAACGGAAGAGGTCAATTTATAGCGAAATATCAGACATAGCAATCGAGGCAGATTACGCATTTAATCAAAGGAAATCTTAATTTCCTTAAATTTCGAAGAATCAAATCTTATTTAGATTATGAAGATTTTCGATTCCTTAAATTTTAGAAATCAATCGTTATTACGTCATGAGTTAAAACAAATCTCTAATCTCCATTTCACTCTATTATGATAACTTCCCTCATACGCTTCGAGTAATCGGATTATTTTATCCATATTATTCAACGGTGATAAAATTCTATTTATCAACTCATATTCGTCATGAAAACATTTTTATTGTTAGCCATGACGACCTCACTCAAATTTAGGGACGAAATTTCTTTAACGGGTAGGTACTGTGATGACCCGGAAAATTTCGACTTATTTTGAACCAAATTCTCGATATGATTTAATGTTTCCGACACGATAAGCAAAGTCTGTAAAACTGAATCTCAAAATTTTTGAACTATTCAATTACCCATCGACTGTTCTCGACGATTCGCGAACAATTATATGTAAAAAGATACATATATAAACTATAACTTGAAAGCGTAACAAAATATTAATTGTATGATACTGTGCATAAAACTTATTGGTTTAAATATCTATTTGAATATATATGATAAGTTGAAATTGTAATTGTATGAATAACTTGTGATGTGTATTTAAAACGTGTTTATGAATATTAACTTGGTTATTAAACGTTTTGATTTAAAACAATATTATTAGATATACTTTGATAGATAACGAGACGATGATTTATAGAAGTAAATGACCAAAACACTCGAATGTATAAGTTATATTTCGAGTGATATAGTTTATGGATAGTTAAGTCTATATTTTGACAAATGTACGAGTCACGAAAGGTAAAGTGCCAGTTTTCTCAGTGTACGAAAGGACGTTCGAAAACCGGGACATAAGTTGAGTGACGACGTACGACTTATCGGAACAAAAATTACAAGTCAACTAGACAAGAGAATATAATATATTTTATAATTAATTAATTTAAATTATATATATTATATTTAATTATGTCGACAAGCAAAACAACAAAAAAATTGTGAGCTGGATTTTGGGGCCATGCTGTAGTGACCCGAACTTTTCCATGTTTATATATATTAATTGAGATTGATATTTACATGATTAAATGTTTCCAACATGTTAAGCAATCAAACTTGTTAAGACTTGATTAATTGAAATATGTTTCATATAGACAATTGACCACCCAAGTTGACCGGCGATTCACGAACGTTAAAACTTGTAAAAACGACATGACGATATATATATGGATATACATATGGTTAACATGATATTATGATAAGTAAGTATCTCCATAAGTATATTAACAATGAGTTATATACATATAAATAAGACTACTAACTTAAGGATTTCGAAACGAGACATATATGTAACGATTATCGTTGTAACGACATTTAAATGTATATATATCATATTAAGATATATTAATATATCATAATATCATGATAATATAATAATTTAACATCTCATTAGATATAATAAACAATGGGTTAACAACATTAATTGAGATCGTTAACTTAAAGGTTTCAAAACAACACTTACATGTAACGACTAACGATGACTTAACGACTCAGTTAAAATGTATATACATGTAGTGTATTTAGATGTATTAAAATACTTTTGGAAGACTTCAAGACATATATCAAAACACTCATACTTAACGAAAATGGTTACAGTTACTTTCCCATTCTTTTCTTTCATCAAGAATTCTAGTCGTATTCTTACCCGTATTATACACAGCTTCAAAACGTACTTACTATGGGTATATACCAATAGGAACTAGCATGGGATTCCACTCTTGATTATGTCATGTATGACTAATCAATTTTAACTTCTACCATGAGCTAGTCAACTAACTAGAACTCCTTTTAACCCCACTCACCACTCACCAATTACCACTCATCATTCACTACATTTCACTTCTAATTCTCTTTCTAATTCTCTCTCAACACACACACACTATTATGAACGTATTTTTCCAGTAGTTAATCATCATCTTCATCAAAAATCACTTCAAGAATCAAGCTATAATCATCATAGGAAGAACACTTCAAGAACACTTCAAAAATCCCTTCAAGTTTACTAATTTACTTCCAAGCTTTCTAATCCATTCCAAGTAATCATCTAAGATCAAGAAACCTTTGTTATATACAGTAGGTTATCTTTCTTATTCAAGGTAATATTCATATTCAAACTTTGATTCAAATTCTATAACTATAAACTATCTTAATTCGAGTAAAAATCTTACTTGAACTTGTTTTTGTGTCATGATCCTACTTCAAGAACTTTCAAGCCATCCAAGATCCTTTGAAGCTAGATCATTTCTTGTCACTTCCAGTAGGTTTACCTACTAAACTTGAGGTATTAATAATGTTCATAACATCATTCGATTCATATATATAAAACTATCTTATTCGAAGGTTTAAACTCGTAATCACTAGAACATAGTTTAGTTAATTCTAAACTTGTTCGCAAACAAAAGTTAATCCTTTTAACTTGACTTTTAAAATTAACTAAACACATGTTCTATATCTATATGATATGCTAACTTAATGATTTAAAACCTGGAAACACGAAAAACACCGTAAAACCGGATTTACGCCGTCGTAGTAACACCGCGGGCTGTTTTGGGTTAGTTAATTAAAAACTATGATAAAATTTGATTTAAAAGTTGTTATTCTGAAAAAATGATTTTTATTATGAACATGAAACTATATCCAAAAATTATGGTTAAACTCAAAGTGGAAGTATGTTTTCTAAAATGGTCATCTAGACGTCGTTCTTTCGACTGAAATGACTACCTTTACAAAAACGACTTGTAACTTATTTTTCCGACTATAAACCTATACTTTTTCTGTTTAGATTCATAAAATAGAGTTCAATATGAAACCATAGCAATTTGATTCACTCAAAACGGATTTAAAATGAAGAAGTTATGGGTAAAACAAGATTGGATAATTTTTCTCATTTTAGCTACGTGAAAATTGGTAACAAATCTATTCCAACCATAACTTAATCAACTTGTATTGTATATTATGTAATCTTGAGATACCATAGACACGTATACAATGTTTCGACCTATCATGTCGACACATCTATATATATTTTGGAACAACCATAGACACTCTATATGTGAATGTTGGAGTTAGCTATACAGGGTTGAGGTTGATTCCAAAATATATATAGTTTGAGTTGTGATCAATACTGAGATACGTATACACTGGGTCGTGGATTGATTCAAGATAATATTTATTGATTTATTTCTGTACATCTAACTGTGGACAACTAGTTGTAGGTTACTAACGAGGACAGCTGACTTAATAAACTTAAAACATCAAAATATATTAAAAGTGTTGTAAATATATTTTGAACATACTTTAATATATATGTATATATTGTTATATGTATATATTTTGAACATACTTTAATATTTATCGATTTATTTATGTACATCTAACTGTGGACAACTAGTTGTAGGTTACTAACGAGGACAGCTGACTTAATAAACTTAAAACATCAAAATATATTAAAAGTGTTGTAAATATATTTTGAACATACTTTAATATATATGTATATATTGTTATAGGTTCGTGAATCAACAGTGGCCAAGTCTTACTTCTCGATGAAGTAAAAATCTGTGAAAGTGAGTTATAGTCCCACTTTTAAAATCTAATATTTTTGGGATGAGAATACATGCAGGTTTTATAAATGATTTACAAAATAGACACAAGTACGTGAAACTACATTCTATGGTTGAATTATCAAAATCGAATATGCCCCTTTTTATTAAGTCTGGTAATCTAAGAATTAGGGAACAGACACCCTAATTGACGCGAATCCTAAAGATAGATCTATTGGGCCTAACAAACCCCATCCAAAGTACCGGATGCTTTAGTACTTCGAAATTTATATCATATCCGAAGGGTGTCGCGGAATGATGGGGATATTCTTATATATGCATCTTGTTAATGTCGGTTACCAGGTGTTCACCATATGAATGATTTTTATCTCTATGTATGGGATGTGTATTGAAATATGAAATCTTGTGGTCTATTGTTACGATTTGATATATATATAGGTTAAACCTATAACTCACCAACATTTTTGTTGACGTTTAAGCATGTTTATTCTCAGGTGATTATTAAGAGCTTCCGCTGTCGCATACTTAAATAAGGACGAGATTTGGAGTCCATGCTTGTATGATATTGTGTAAAAACTGCATTCAAGAAACTTATTTTGTTGTAACATATTTGTATTGTAAACCATTATGTAATGGTCGTGTGTAAACAGGATATTTTAGATTATCATTATTTGATAATCTACGTAAAGCTTTTTAAACCTTTATTGATGAAATAAAGGTTATGGTTTGTTTTAAAATGAATGCAGTCTTTGAAAAACGTCTCATATAGAGGTCAAAACCTCGCAACGAAATCAATTAATATGGAACGTTTTTAATCAATAAGAACGGGACATTTCAGTTGGTATCCGAGCGTTGGTCTTAGAGAACCAGAATTTTGCATTAGTATGTCTTATCGAGTTTGTTAGGATGCATTAGTGAGTCTGGACTTCGACCGTGTTTACTTGAAAAATGATTGCTTAACAAATTTTGTTGGAAACTATATATTTTTAACATGTGAATATTATGTGATATATTAATCTCTTAACGCGTTTGATATTATGTGATAGATGTCTACCTCTAGAACAAGTCCCATTGACTCACCTAATAATAATGAAGAGTCAAATGTAAATTGGAATGATTCGTGGACTGATTCACAAGTTCCCGAAGAGGAACCGGAAGAAGAGTCGGAACCAGAAGAAGAATCGGAACCGGAAGAAGAATCGGAACCGGATGAAGAAATAGAACCGGTGGGGGAAATAATAAAACGGTTAAGTAAAAGAAAATCCTCAACCAACCGACCAAGGTTAATTATGGTCAATGGTGTTTCCGCTAAGGAAGCAAAATATTGGGAGGATTACCAATTCTCCGATGAATCGGATTCTGACGAGAATTCCGATGATGTTATAGAAATTACCCCAACTGAATTTAAAAAGGCAAAAGAAAATAATAAGGGAAAGGGCATAAAAATAGAGAAATCTAATTCCAACCCCGATGAACTTTATATGTATCGTCAACCCCCGAAGTCCTTAAGTTGTAACAATGACCCGGGAACCTCTAAAACACCAGGTTTTTCTAAACCAATGTGGAAAACGACGGCTCGTATTAGGGGAACATCATATATCCCTAGAAACTTGGCAAAACGAACCAAAACCGAAGAAGAAAAAACAAGCGAGTCGGAATAAGATAGTTGTATTCGTGTAGTGTAATATATGTAATATAGTGTGCTTATGCTTTATGATATATGTAAAAATTGCTTGTATTAATAAGTATTTTTTTTTATGAATCTAACTCTTGTCTATTTTACAGTATAAAAACACAAAATGGATAGACAACCCAATATTTTAAGAGACCTACCCGGAGACATGATTGATGAAATCTTGTCTAGAGTCGGTCAGAATTCTTCGGCATAACTATTTAAGGCTAGATCAGTTTGTAAGACATTCGAAGAATGTTCCAAGAATGCCTTGGTTTATAAAAGGCTTTCGTTCGAAAGATGGGGGATATCACATTGGGAAATCCATAAGTTACGATGTGTTTACTTTGACGCATATATTGCGGGGAACCCAAATGCTATTTTACGCAATGGGTTAAGAAATTATTTTGACTCAATATATCCGAATATTGGACTTCGTGATTTAGAAAAAGCGGCTAACATGCAACATAAAGAAGCATGTTATGCTTACGGATTAGTAATGTTCGCTTCTCACCAAAGTGAGAACAAGAACATCGGGCTACAACTATTAAACAAAACGTTCCCACAAGTGACGGAGTCGGTAATTGGGGTAAGAAATGAGGTTTTTAGATTGTTACGGGACTGTTGGACATTACGTAACCCTCGTCCCTTTGACGATGTTACAACACGCTGTCTTATCAACGGCCATAACGGTTATGTTCCACAAGACCAAGGATGGGAAGTAATCCTAGTAAAACCAGAATGCATGACTTGTTTCTGGACTTATGAATTACGTGTCTTTATTGCCTTTGCTGAACGACTTGTGTACTAGCTAGAATTATCTTCACAACTATCTTGTATCAAAGTTATTGTGTGCTATATTTCATGCTTTATGTAAAATAAGCGGTATTGTAAGTTTGTAAAAGATTGTATAAAAGTTTGAACGCAAAATATTATTATAATCAGTTTTTCATATAGAATTGTAGTAGTTGAATTGTATATTAGCTACCAAGTATGAACTTAACGGGTAGGTACTACCCGAATTTAAACTTATAAAACGCTAATATGAAGAAAAAGCTTTTATAAATGAGTTCATATTATGCTACGAAATACTATTAACTACTCTTAATATTCTGTATGATTAACTTGTTCCATTTGACTATTTTGAAGGAAATGGCACCGACTACTCGACACACCGTGAATATGAATGAAGAGGAATTCCGTACTTTTCTAGCTTCAAACAAAGCCGCAGTACAGGCTGCGCTACATACCAACAATAACCTTGGATCTAGCAGTACAGGAAATCGTGTAGGATGCACCTACAAAGAATTCATTGCCTGCAAACCTTTGGAATTTGATGGAACCGAAGGACCGATCGGATTGAAACGGTGGACCGAGAAGGTCGAATCGGTATTTGCCATAAGTAAGTGTACTGAAGAGGACAAAGTAAAGTACGCTACGCATACCTTCACAGGTTCTGCATTAACATGGTGGAATACCTATCTAGAGCAAGTGGGACAAGACGATGCGTACGCACTACCGTGGTCAGCATTCAAGCACTTGATGAACGAGAAGTACCGTCCCAGAATCGAGGTCAATAAGCTCAAGACAGAACTTAGAGGGTTACGAACCCAAGGATTTGATATTACCACGTACGAAAGACGATTCACAGAATTGTGCCTATTGTGTCCGGGAGCATTCGAAGATGAGGAAGAGAAGATCGACGCGTTTGTGAAAGGATTACCGGAAAGAATCCAAGAAGATATAAGTTCACACGAGCTCGCCTCCATACAACAGGCATGTAGAATGGCTCACAAACTAGTGAACCAAATTGAAGAAAGAATTAAAGAACAGATTGCTGAAGAGGCCAATGTGAAGCAAGTCAAAAGAAAGTGGGAGGAAAACGGTGATAAGAATCACCAATACAACAACAACAGCAATTACAGCAATAATCGCAACAATTATCCTAAAAATCGCAACATCAATCGCAACTACAACAAACGGCCCAACAACAACAACAACAACAACAACAACAGCAACTACAACAATCATCCCAACAACAATAATAACCGCAACAACAACAACAATCAGAAGCAGCTATGCCAAAGGTGTGAAAAGTATCACTCGGGGTTCTGCACCAAATTTTGCAACAAGTGTAAAAGAAATGGTCATAGCGCGGTGAAGTGTGAGGTCTACGGACCAGGGGTTAATAGAACGAAAGGAACAAATGGTGTCGGAACGAGTAATGGCGGAGCAAGTAGTGTCGGAGCAAGTTATGCCAATGTAGTTTGTTATAAATGTGGAAAACCGGGCCACATTATTAGAAATTGCCCGAACCAGGAGAACACGGATGGACAAGGCCGCGGAAGAGTTTTCAATATTAATGCAGCAGAGGCACAAGAAGACCCGGAGCTTGTTACGGGTACGTTTCTTATTGACAATAAATCTGCTTACGTTTTATTTGATTCGGGTGCGGATAGAAGCTATATGAGTAGAGATTTTTGTGCTAAATTAAGTTGTCCATTGACGCCTTTGGATAGTAAATTTTTACTCAAATTAGCAAATGGTAAATTAATTTCAGCAGATAATATATGTCGGAATCGAGAAATTAAACTGGTTAGCGAAACATTTAAGATTGATTTGATACCAGTAGAGTTAGGGAGTTTTGATGTGATAATCGGTATGGACTGGTTGAAAGAAGTGAAAGCAGAGATCATTTGTTACAAAAATGCAATTCGCATTATACGAGAAAAAGGAAAACCCTTAATGGTGTACGGAGAAAAGGGCAACACGAAGCTACATCTTATTAGTAATTTGAAGTCACAAAAACTAATAAGAAAAGGTTGCTATGCTGTTCTAGCACACGTCGAGAAAGTACAAACTGAAGAAAAGAGCATCAATGATGTTCCCATTGCAAATGAATTTCCCGATGTATTTCCGAAAGAATTACCGGGATTACCCCCACATCGATCCGTTGAATTTCAAATAGATCTTGTACCAGGAACTGCACCAATAGCTCGTGCTCCTTACAGACTCGCACCCAGCGAGATGAAAGAAATACAAAGCCAATTACAAGAACTTTTAGAGCGTGGTTTCATTCGACCAAGCACATCACCGTGGGGAGCTCCTGTTTTGTTTGTCAAGAAGAAAGATGGTACATTCAGGTTGTGTATCGACTACCGAGAGTTGAACAAACTTACCATCAAGAACCGATACCCACTACCGAGAATCGACGACTTATTTGATCAACTACAAGGCTCGTCTGTTTATTCAAAGATTGACTTACGTTTCGGGTATCATCAAATGCGGGTGAAAGAAGATGATATTCCAAAGACTGCTTTCAGAACACGTTACGGTCATTACGAGTTTATGGTCATGCCATTTGGTTTAACTAATGCACCAGCTGTGTTCATGGACCTTATGAACCGAGTGTGTGGACCATACCTTGACAAGTTTGTCATTGTTTTCATTGATGACATACTTATTTACTCAAAGAATGACCAAGAACACGGTGAACATTTGAGAAAGGTGTTAGAAGTATTGAGGAAGGAAGAATTGTACGCTAAGTTTTCAAAGTGTGCATTTTGGTTGGAAGAAGTTCAATTCCTCGGTCACATAGTGAACAAAGAAGGTATTAAGGTGGATCCGGCAAAGATAGAAACTGTTAAAAAGTGGGAAACCCCGAAAACTCCGAAACACATACGCCAGTTTTTAGGACTAGCTGGTTACTACAGAAGGTTCATCCAAGACTTTTCCAGAATAGCAAAACCCTTGACTGCATTAACGCATAAAGGGAAGAAATTTGAATGGAAGGATGAACAAGAGAAAGCGTTTCAGTTATTGAAGAAAAAGCTAACTACGGCACCTATATTGTCATTGCCTGAAGGGAATGATGATTTTGTGATTTATTGTGACGCATCAAAGCAAGGTCTCGGTTGTGTATTAATGCAACGAACGAAGGTGATTGCTTATGCGTCTAGACAATTGAAGATTCACGAGCAAAATTATACGACGCATGATTTGGAATTAGGCGCAGTTGTTTTTGCATTAAAGACTTGGAGGCACTACTTATATGGGGTCAAAAGTATTATATATACCGACCACGAAAGTCTTCAACACATATTTAATCAGAAACAACTGAATATGAGGCAGCGTAGGTGGATTGAATTGTTGAATGATTACGACTTTGAGATTCGTTACCACCCGGGAAAGGCAAATGTGTTAGCCGATGCCTTGAGCAGGAAGGACAGAGAACCCATTCGAGTAAAATCTATGAATATAATGATTCATAATAACCTTACTACTCAAATAAAGGAGGCGCAACAAGGAGTTTTAAAAGAGGGAAATTTAAAGGATGAAATACCCAAGGGATCGGAGAAGCATCTTAATATTCAGGAAGACGGAACCCGGTATAGGGCTGAAAGGATTTGGGTACCAAAATTTGGAGATATGAGAGAAATGGTACTTAGAGAAGCTCATAAAACCAGATACTCAATACATCCTGGAACGGGGAAGATGTACAAGGATCTCAAGAAACATTTTTGGTGGCCGGGTATGAAAGCCGATGTTGCTAAATATGTAGGAGAATGTTTGACGTGTTCTAAGGTCAAAGCTGAGCATCAGAAACCATCAGGTCTACTTCAACAACCCGAAATCCCAGAATGGAAATGGGAAAACATTACCATGGATTTCATCACTAAATTGCCAAGGACTACAAGTGGTTTTGATACTATTTGGGTAATAGTTGATCGTCTCACCAAATCAGCACACTTCCTGCCAATAAGAGAAGATGACAAGATGGAGAAGTTAGCACGACTGTATTTGAAGGAAGTCGTCTCCAGACATGGAATACCAATCTCTATTATCTCTGATAGGGATGGCAGATTTATTTCAAGATTCTGGCAGACATTACAGCAAGCATTAGGAACTCGTCTAGACATGAGTACTGCCTATCATCCACAAACTGATGGGCAGAGCGAAAGGACGATACAAACGCTTGAAGAAATGCTACGAGCATGTGTTATTGATTTCGGAAACAGTTGGGATCGACATCTATCGTTAGCAGAATTTTCCTACAACAACAGCTACCATTCAAGCATTGAGATGGCGCCGTTTGAAGCACTTTATGGCAGAAAGTGCAGGTCTCCGATTTGTTGGAGTGAAGTGGGGGATTGACAGATTACGGGTCCGGAGATTATACAAGAAACTACCGAGAAGATCATCCAAATTCAACAACGGTTGAAAACCGCCCAAAGTCGACAAAAGAGCTACGCTGACATTAAAAGAAAAGATATAGAATTTGAAATTGGAGAGATGGTCATGCTTAAAGTTGCACCTTGGAAAGGCGTTGTTCGATTTGGTAAATGAGGGAAATTAAATCCAAGGTATATTGGACCATTCAAGATTATTGATCGTGTCGGACCAGTAGCTTACCGACTTGAGTTACCTCAACAACTCGCGGCTGTACATAACACTTTCCACGTCTCGAATTTGAAGAAATGTTTTGCTAAAGAAGATCTCACTATTCCGTTAAATGAAATCCAAATCAACGAAAAACTCCAATTCATCGAAGAACCCGTCGAAATAATGGATCGTGAGGTTAAAAGACTTAAGCAAAACAAGATACCAATTGTTAAGGTTCGATGGAATGCTCGTAGAGGACCCGAGTTCACCTTGGAGCGTGAAGATCAGATGAAGAAGAAATACCCGCATCTATTTCCAGAAGATTCGTCAACACCTTCAACAGCTTAAAATTTCGGGACGAAATTTATTTAACGGGTAGGTACTGTAGTGACCCGAACTTTTCCATGTTTATATATATTAATTGAGATTTATATTTACATGATTAAATGTTTCCAACATGTTAAGCAATCAAACTTGTTAAGACTTGATTAATTGAAATATGTTTCATATAGACAATTGACCACCCAAGTTGACCGGCGATTCACGAACGTTAAAACTTGTAAAAATGACATGACGATATATATATGGATATACATATGGTTAACATGAGATTATGATAAGTAAGTATCTCCATGAGTATATTAACAATGAGTTATATACATATAAACAAGACTACTAACTTAAGGATTTCGAAACGAGACATATATGTAACGATTATCGTTGTAACGACATTTAAATGTATATATATCATATTAAGATATATTAATATATCATAATATCATGATAATATAATAATTTAACATCTCATTAGATATAATAAACAATGGGTTAACAACATTAATTGAGATCGTTAACTTAAAGGTTTCAAAACAACACTTACATGTAACGACTAACGATGACTTAACGACTCAGTTAAAATGTATATACATGTAGTGTATTTAGATGTATTAAAATACTTTTGGAAGACTTCAAGACATATATCAAAACACTCATACTTAACGAAAATGGTTACAGTTACTTTCCCATTCTTTTCTTTCATCAAGAATTCTAGTCGTATTCTTACCCGTATTATACACAGCTTCAAAACGTACTTACTATGGGTATATACCAATAGGAACTAGCATGGGATTCCACTCTTGATTATGTCATGTATGACTAATCAATTTTAACTTCTACCATGAGCTAGTCAACTAACTAGAACTCCTTTTAACCCCACTCACCACTCACCAATTACCACTCATCATTCACTCCATTTCACTTCCAATTCTCTTTCTAACTCTCTCTCAACACACACACACACACACTATTATGAACGTATTTTTCCAGTAGTTAATCATCATCTTCATCAAAAATCACTTCAAGAATCAAGCTATAATCATCAAAGGAAGAACACTTCAAGAACACTTCAAAAATCCCTTCAAGTTTACTAATTTACTTCCAAGCTTTCTAATCCATTCCAAGTAATCATCTAAGATCAAGAAACCTTTGTTATATACAGTAGGTTATCTTTCTTATTCAAGGTAATATTCATATTCAAACTTTGATTCAAATTCTATAACTATAAACTATCTTAATTCGAGTAAAAATCTTACTTGAACTTGTTTTTGTGTCATGATCCTACTTCAAGAACTTTCAAGCCATCCAAGATCCTTTGAAGCTAGATCATTTCTTGCCACTTCCAGTAGGTTTACCTACTAAACTTGAGGTAGTAATAATGTTCATAACATCATTCGATTCATATATATAAAACTATCTTATTCGAAGGTTTAAACTCGTAATCACTAGAACATAGTTTAGTTAATTCTAAACTTGTTCGCAAAAAAAAGTTAATCCTTCTAACTTCACTTTTAAAATTAACTAAACACATGTTCTATATCTATATGATATGCTAACTTAATGATTTAAAACCTGGAAACACGAAAAACACCGTAAAACCGGATTTACGCCGTCGTAGTAACACCGCGGGCTGTTTTGGGTTAGTTAATTAAAAACTATGATAAACTTTGATTTAAAAGTTGTTATTCTGAGAAAATGATTTTTATTATGAACATGAAACTATATCCAAAAATTATGGTTAAACTCAAAGTGGAAGTATGTTTTCTAAAATGGTCATCTAGACGTCGTTCTTTCGACTGAAATGACTACCTTTACAAAAATGACTTGTAACTTATTTTTCTGACTATAAACCTATACTTTTTCTTTTTAGATTCATAAAATAGAGTTCAATATGAAACCATAGCAATTTGATTCACTCAAAACGGATTTAAAATGAAGAAGTTATGGGTAAAACAAGATTGGATAATTTTTCTCATTTTAGCTACGTGAAAATTGGTAACAAATCTATTCCAACCATAACTTAATCAACTTGTATTGTATATTATGTAATCTTGAGATACCATAGACACGTATACAATGTTTCGACCTATCATGTCGACACATCTATATATATTTCGGAACAACCATAGACACTCTATATGTGAATGTTGGAGTTAGCTATACAGGGTTGAGGTTGATTCCAAAATATATATAGTTTGAGTTGTGATCAATACTGAGATACGTATACACTGGGTCGTGGATTGATTCAAGATAATATTTATCGATTTATTTCTGTACATCTAACTGTGGACAACTAGTTGTAGGTTACTAACGAGGACAGTTGACTTAATAAACTTAAAACATCAAAATATATTAAAAGTGTTGTAAATATATTTTGAACATACTTTAATATATATGTATATATTGTTATAGGTTCGTGAATCAACAGTGGCCAAGTCTTACTTCTCGACGAAGTAAAAATCTGTGAAAGTGAGTTATAGTCCCACTTTTAAAATCTAATATTTTTGGGATGAGAATACATGTAGGTTTTATAAATGATTTACAAAATAGACACAAGTACGTGAAACTACATTCTATGGTTGAATTATCAAAATCGAATATGCCCCTTTTTATTAAGTCTGGTAATCTAAGAATTAGGGAACAGACACCCTAATTGACGCGAATCCTAAAGATAGATCTATTTGGCCTAACAAACCCCATCCAAAGTACCGGATGCTTTAGTACTTCGAAATTTATATCATATCCGAAGGGTGTCCCGGAATGATGGGGATATTTTTATATATGCATCTTGTTAATGTCGGTTACCAGGTGTTCACCATATGAATGATTTTTATCTCTATGTATGGGATGTGTATTGAAATATGAAATCTTGTGGTCTATTGTTACGATTTGATATATATATGTTAAACCTATAACTCACCAACATTTTTGTTGACATTTAAGCATGTTTATTCTCAGGTGATTATTAAGAGCTTCCGCCGTCGCATACTTAAATAAGGACGAGATTTGGAGTCCATGCTTGTATGATATTGTGTAAAAACTGCATTCAAGAAACTTATTTTGTTGTAACATATTTGTATTGTAAACCATTATGTAATGGTCGTGTGTAAACAGGATATTTTAGATTATCATTATTTGATAATCTACGTAAAGCTTTTTAAACCTTTATTGATGAAATAAAGGTTATGGTTTGTTTTAAAATGAATGCGGTCTTTGAAAAACTACTCATATAGAGGTCAAAACCTCGCAACGAAATCAATTAATATGGAACGTTTTTAATCAATAAGAACGGGACATTTCACATGCGATCGCATGGAGAATAGGCATAAAACCCATGCGATCACATGGGGTCAGATTTCAGGAAAGGTCTATAAATTGAATTCGTTTTTGCTCGATTACACATACACATATCCTCACATCCCTCTGCTCTCTTTATATATATATATATATATATATATATATATATATATATATATATATATATATATATATATATATATATATTATTAATTAATTAATATTATACATAAAATACTACGACGAGGTCATGAGTGTGTCACTTCAAAACAAGCTTTTCGAACGGGATAGAGCTAAGGAAATTATGGGTTATAGCTATGGAGGTTATGGGTAATATTCATCGGTATTGTTTGCAAGTCAAACCTAGTGTTTATCATCTCTGTTGTGTCTACGTACTTTCCTGCAATATTGAATCACAATATTGATACGTGAGCATTCATATCTTATCTTTTATATATTAATAGTGTATACATGTCTAGTGCTCGAGTATATATATTTATGCATGCTTGTATGCTAAATTTCGTCGTTAGATAGTTATGATGAATCACGAATTAAATACATATATTACTGATAAAAGGTATATGATATGCATGTTTTTGGAAAGCTGGCGAAAAATCAATAACTTTTCATTTAGAAATCGCGTAATTTCGATGAACAAATTAAAAGATATGGTCAACTGAATTATGATTGACGTTAATTGGAATTGCTTTTGAATCTACAATTAATATTTAAACAACTTGTTTGTAAGATTGATAAATTGGATTTTTGAATATTACCAGCCGAGTAAATGAATCCTTATATAAGGCACATCTCGTTTTGTTGAACTATTGTCAAAATTGACTTTTTGAAACGACTTTGGATAACTTTTGTATGTCGATCTCGAGCATTAGGATTATGATACACTATGACCAGACCTAGCTTGTTAAACATTTATTGACCAACATATGTTCTCTAGGTTGAGATCTACGGTTATTTGGGTATTCCGAGTTTCGATCACATTTCGGTGAACAACTTTATTGTAGTGACCCGAACTTTTCCATGTTTATATATATTAATTGAGATTGATATTTACATGATTAAATGTTTCCAACATGTTAAGCAATCAAACTTGTTAAGACTTGATTAATTGAAATATGTTTCATATAGACAATTGACCACCCAAGTTGACCGGTGATTCACGAACGTTAAAACTTGTAAAAACTATATGATGACATATATATGGATATATATATAGTTAACATGATACTATGATAAGTAAACATATCATTAAGTATATTAACAATGAACTACATATGTAAAAACAAGACTACTAACTTAATGATTTTTAAACGAGACATATATGTAACGATTATCGTTGTAAAGACATTTAATGTATATATATCATATTAAGAGATATTCATACATGATAATATCATGATAATATAATAATTTAAAATCTCATTTAATATTATAAACATTGGGTTAACAACATTTAACAAGATCGTTAACCTAAAGGTTTCAAAACAACACTTACATGTAACGACTAACGATGACTTAACGACTCAGTTAAAATGTATATACATGTAGTGTTTTAATATGTATTTATACACTTTTGAAAGACTTCAATACACTTATCAAAATACTTCTACTTAACAAAAATGCTTACAATTACATCCTCGTTCAGTTTCATCAACAATTCTACTCGTATGCACCCGTATTCGTACTCGTACAATACACAGCTTTTAGATGTATGTACTATTGGTATATACACTCCAATGATCAGCTCTTAGCAGCCCATGTGAGTCACCTAACACATGTGGGAACCATCATTTGGCAACTAGCATGAAATATCTCATAAAATTACAAAAATATGAGTAATCATTCATGACTTATTTACATGAAAACAAAATTACATATCCTTTATATCTAATCCATACACCAACGACCAAAAACACCTATAAACACTTTCATTCTTCAATTTTCTTCATCTAATTGATCTCTCTCAAGTTCTATCTTCAAGTTCTAAGTGTTCTTCATAAATTCTACAAGTTCTAGTTACATAAAATCAAGAATACTTTCAAGTTTGCTAGCTCACTTCCAATCTTGTAAGGTGATCATCCAACCTCAAGAAATCTTTTTTTCTTACAGTAGGTTATAATTCTAATACAAGGTAATAATCATTTTCAAACTTTGGTTCAATTTCTATAACTATAACAATCTTATTTCAAGTGATGATCTTACTTGAACTTGTTTTCGTGTCATGATTCTGCTTCAAGAACTTCGAGCCATCCAAGGATCCGTTGAAGCTAGATCCATTTTTCTCTTTTCCATTAGGATTATCCAAGGAACTTAAGGTAGTAATGATGTTCATAACATCATTCGATTCATACATATAAAGCTATCTTATTCGAAGTTTTAAACTTGTAATCACTAGAACATAGTTTAGTTAATTCTAAACTTGTTCGCAAACAAAAGTTAATCCTTCTAACTTGACTTTTAAAATCAACTAAACACATGTTCTATATCTATATTATATGCTAACTTAATGATTTAAAACCTGGAAACACGAAAAACACCGTAAAACCGGATTTACGCCGTCGTAGTAACACCGCAGGCTGTTTTGGGTTAGTTAATTAAAAACTATGATAAACTTTGATTTAAAAGTTGTTATTCTGAGAAAATGATTTTTATTATGAACATGAAACTATATCCAAAAATTATGGTTAAACTCAAAGTGGAAGTATGTTTTATAAAATGGTCATCTAGACGTCGTTCTTTCGACTGAAATGACTACCTTTACAAAAACGACTTGTAACTTATTTTTCCGACTATAAACCTATACTTTTTCTGTTTAGATTCATAAAATATAGTTCAATATGAAACCATAGCAATTTGATTCACTCAAAACGGATTTAAAATGAAGAAGTTATGGGTAAAACAAGATTGGATAATTTTTCTCATTTTAGCTACGTGAAAATTGGTAACAAATCTATACCAACCATAACTTAATCAACTTGTATTGTATATTATGTAATCTTGAGATACCATAGACACGTATACAATGTTTCGACCTATCATGTCGACACATCTATATATATTTCGGAACAACCATAGACACTCTATATGTGAATGTTGGAGTTAGCTATACAGGGTTGAGGTTGATTCCAAAATATATATAGTTTGAGTTGTGATCAATATTGAGATATGTATACACTGGGTCGTGGATTGATTCAAGATAATATTTAGAGATTATTTCTGTTCATCTTACTGTGGACAACTAGTTGTAGGTTACTAACGAGGACAGCTGACTTAATAAACTTAAAACATCAAAATATATTAAAAGTGTTGTAAATATATTTTGAATATACTTTGATATATATGTATATATTGTTATAGGTTCGTGAATCAACCAGTGGCCAAGTCTTACTTCCCGACGAAGTAAAAATCTGTGAAAGTGAGTTATAGTCCCACTTTTAAAATCTAATATTTTTGGGATGAGAATACATGCAGGTTTTATAAATGATTTACAAAATAGACACAAGTACGTGAAACTACATTCTATGGTTGAATTATCGAAATCGAATATGCCCCTTTTTATTAAGTCTGGTAATCTAAGAATTAGGGAACAGACACCCTAATTGACGCGAATCCTAAAGATAGATCTATTGGGCCTAACAAACCCCATCCAAAGTACCGGATGCTTTAGTACTTCGAAATTTATATCATACCCGAAGGGTGTCCCGGAATGATGGGGATATTCTTATATATGCATCTTGTTAATGTCGGTTACCAGGTATTCACCATATGAATGATTTTTATCTCTATGTATGGGATGTGTATTGAAATATGAAATCTTGTGGTCTATTATTATGATTTGATATATATAGGTTAAACCTATAACTCACCAACATTTTTGTTGACGTTTTAAGCATGTTTATTCTCAGGTGATTATTAAGAGCTTCCGCTGTCGCATACTTAAATAAGGACGAGATTTGGAGTCATGCTTGTATGATATTGTGTAAAAACTGCATTTAAGAAACTTATTTTGTTGTAACATATTTGTATTGTAAACCATTATGTAATGGTCGTGTGTAAACAGGATATTTTAGATTATCATTATTTGCTAATCTACGTAAAGCTTTTTAAAACCTTTATCTATGAAATAAAGGTTATGGTTTGTTTTAAAAATGAATGCAGTCTTTGAAAAACGTCTCATATAGAGGTCAAAACCTCGCAACGAAATCAATTAATATGGAACGTTTTTAATCAATAAGAACGGGACATTTCAGTTGGTATCCGAGCGTTGGTATTAGAGAACCAGAATTTTGCATTAGTGTGTCTTATCGAGTTTGTTAGGATGCATTAGTGAGTCTGGACTTTGACCGTGTTTACTTGAAAAATGATTGCTTAACAAATTTTGTTGGAAACTATATATTTTTAACATGTGAATATTATGTGATATATTAATCTCTTAACGCGTTTGATATTATGTGATAGATGTCTACCTCTAGAACAAGTCCCATTGACTCACCTAATAATAATGAAGAGTCAAATGTAAATTGGAATGATTCGTGGACTGATTCACAAGTTCCCGAAGAGGAACCGGAAGAAGAGTCGGAACCGGAAGAAGAATCGGAACCGGAAGAAGAATCGGAACCGGATGAAGAAATAGAACCGGTGGGGGAAATAATAAAACGGTTAAGTAAAAGAAAATCCTCAACCAACCGACCAAGGTTAATTATGGTCAATGGTGTTTCCGCCAAGGAAGCAAAATATTGGGAGGATTACCAATTCTCCAATGAATCGGATTCCGACGAGAATTCCGATGATGTTATAGAAATTACCCCAACTGAATTTAAAAAGGCAAAAGAAAATAATAAGGTAAAGGGCATAAAAATAGAGAAATCTAATTCCAACCCCGATGAACTTTATATGTATAGTCAACCCCCGAAGTCCTTAAGTTGTAACAATGACCCGGGAACCTCTAAACCACCAGGTTTTTCTAAACCAATGTGGAAAACGATGGCTCGTATTAGGGGAACATCATATATCCCTAGAAACTTAGCAAAACGAACCAAAAACCGAAGAAGAAGAAACAAGCGAGTCGGAATAAGATAGTTGTATTCGTGTGGTGTAATATATGTAATATAGTGTGCTTATGCTTTATGATATATGTAAAAATTGCTTGTATTAATAAGTATTTTTTTTTATGAATCTAACTCTTGTCTATTTTACAGTATAAAAACACAAAATGGATAGACAACCCAATATTTTAAGAGACCTACCCGGAGACATGATTGATGAAATCTTGTCTAGAGTCGGTCAGAATTCTTCGGCACAACTATTTAAGGCGAGATCAGTTTGTAAGACATTCGAAGAACGTTCTAAGAATGCCTTGGTTTATAAAAGGCTTTCGTTCGAAAGATGGGGGATATCACATTGGGAAATCCATAAGATACGATGTGTTTACTTTGACGCATATATTGCGGGGAACCCAAATGCTATTTTACGCAATGGGTTAAGAAATTATTTTGACTCAATATATTCCAATATTGGACTTCGTGATTTAGAAAAAGCGGCTAACATGCAACATAAAGAAGCATGTTATGCTTATAGATTAGTAATGTTCGCTTCTCACCAAAGTGAGAACAAGAACATCGGGCTACAACTATTAAACAAAACGTTCCCACAAGTGACGGAGTCGGTAATTGGGGTAAGAGGGGACGGGACTGTTGGACATTACATAACCCTCGTCCCTTTGACGACGTTACAACACGCTGTCTTATCAACGGCCATAACGGTTATGTTCCACAAGACCAAGGATGGGAAGTAATCCTAGTAAAACCAGAATGCATGACTTGTTTCTGGACGTATGAATTATGTGTCTTTATTGCCTTTGCTGAACGACTTGTGTACTAGCTAGAATTATCTTCACAACCATCTTGTATCAAATTTATTGTGTGCTATATTTCATGCTATATGCAAAATAAGCGGTATTGTAAGTTTGTAAAATATTGTGTAAAAGTTTGAACGCGAAATATTATTATAATCGGTTTTTCATATAGAATTGTAGTAGTTGAATTGTATATTAGCTACTAAGTATGAACTTAACGGGTAGGTACTACCCGAATTTAAACTTATAAAACGCTAATATGAAGAAAAAGCTTTTATAAATGAGTTCATATTATGCTATGAAATACTATTAACTACTCTTAATATTCTGTATGATTAACTTGTTCCATTTGATTATTTTGAAGGAAAAGGCACCGACTACTCGACACACCGTGAATATGAAAGAAGAGGAATTCTGTATTTTCTAGCTTCAAACATAGCCGCAGTACAGGCTGCGCTACATACCAACAATAACCTTGGATCTAGCAGTACAGGAAATCGTGTAGGATGCACCTACAAAGAATTCACTGCCTGCAAACCTTTGGAATTTGATGGAACTGAAGGACCGATCGGATTGAAACGGTGGACCGAGAAGGTCGAATCGGTGTTTGCCATAAGTAAGTGTACTGAATAGGACAAAGTGAAGTACGCTACGCATACCTTCACAGGTTCTGCATTAACATGGTGGAATACCTATCTAGAGCAAGTGGGACAAGACGATGCGTACGCACTACAGTGGTCAGCATTCAAGCACTTGATAAACGAGAAGTACCGTCCCAGAACCGAGGTCAATAAGCTCAAGATAGAACTTAGAGGGTTACGAACCCAAGGATTTGATATTACCACGTACGAAAGACGATTCACAGAATTGTGCCTATTGTGTCCGGGAGCATTCGAAGATGAGGAAGAGAAGATCGATGCATTTGTGAAAGGATTACCGGAAAGAATCCAGGAAGATATAAGTTCACACGAGCCCACCTCCATACAACAGGCACGTAGAATTGCTCACAAACTAGTGAACCAGATTGAAGAAAGAATTAAAGAACAGACTGCTGAAGAGGCCAATGTGAAGCAAGTCAAAAGAAAGTGGGAGGAAAATGGTGATAAGAATCACCAATACAACAACAACAGCAATTACAACAATAATCGCAACAATTATCCCAACAATCGCAACATCAATCGCAACTAAAACAAACGGCCCAACAACAACAACAACAACAACAACAACAACAACAGCAGCAACTACAACAATCATCCCAACAACAATAATAACCGCAACAACAACAACAATCAGAAGCAGCTATGCCAAAGGTGTGAAAAGTATCACTCGGGGTTCTGCACCAAATTTTGCAACAAGTGTAAAAGAAATGGTCATAGCGCGGTGAAGTGTGAGGTCTACGGACCAGGGGTTAATAGAACGAAAGGAACAAATGGTGTCGGAACGAGTAATGGCGGAGCAAGTAGTGTCGGAGCAAGTTATGCCAATGTAGTTTGTTATAAATGTGGAAAACCGGGCCACATTATTAGAAATTGCCCGAACCAGGAGAACACGAATGGACAAGGCCGCAGAAGAGTTTTCAATATTAATGCGGCAGAGGCACAGGAAGACCCGGAGCTTGTTACGGGTACGTTTCTTATTGACAATAAATCTGCTTACGTTTTATTTTATTCGGGTGCGGATAGAAGCTATATGAGTAGAGATTTTTGTGCTAAATTAAGTTGTCCATTGACGCCTTTGGATAGTAAATTTTTACTCGAATTAGCAAATGGTAAATTAATTTCAGCAGATAATATATGTCGGAATCGAGAAATTAAACTGGTTAGCGAAACATTTAAGATTGATTTGATACCAGTAGAGTTAGGGAGTTTTGATGTGATAATCGGTATGGACTGGTTGAAAGAAGTGAAAGCAGAGATCATTTGTTACAAAAATGCAATTCGCATTATACGAGAAAAAGGAAAACCCTTAATGGTGTACGGAGAAAAGGGCAACACGAAGCTACATCTTATTAGTAATTTGAAGTCACAAAAACTAATAAGAAAAGGTTGCTATGCTGTTCTAGCACACGTCGAGAAAGTACAAACTGAAGAAAAGAGCATCAATGATGTTCCCATTGCAAATGAATTTCCCGATGTATTTCCGAAAGAATTACCGGGATTACCCCCACATCGATCCGTTGAATTTCAAATAGATCTTGTACCAGGAACTGCACCAATAGCTCGTGCTCCTTACAGACTCGCACCCAGCGAGATGAAAGAACTGCAAAGCCAATTACAAGAACTTTTAGAGCGTGGTTTCATTCGACCAAGCACATCACCGTGGGGAGCTCCTGTTTTGTTTGTCAAGAAGAAAGATGGTACATTCAGGTTGTGTATCGACTACCGAGAGTTGAACAAACTTACCATCAAGAACCGATACCCACTACCGAGAATCGACGACTTATTTGATCAACTACAAGGCTCGTCTGTTTATTCAAAGATTGACTTACGTTTCGGGTATCATCAAATGCGGGTGAAAGAAGATGATATTCCAAAGACTGCTTTCAGAACACGTTACGGTCATTACGAGTTTATGGTCATGCCATTTGGTTTAACTAATGCACCAGCTGTGTTCATGGACCTTATGAACCGAGTGTGTGGACCATACCTTGACAAGTTTGTCATTGTTTTCATTGATGACATACTTATTTACTCAAAGAATGACCAAGAACACGGTGAACATTTGAGAAAGGTGTTAGAAGTATTGAGGAAGGAAGAATTGTACGCTAAGTTTTCAAAGTGTGCATTTTGGTTGGAAGAAGTTCAATTCCTCGGTCACATAGTGAACAAAGAAGGTATTAAGGTGGATCCGGCAAAGATAGAAACTGTTGAAAAGTGGGAAACCCCGAAAACTCCGAAACATATACGCCAGTTTTTAGGACTAGCTGGTTACTACAGAAGGTTCATCCAAGACTTTTCCAGAATAGCAAAACCCTTGACTGCATTAACGCATAAAGGGAAGAAATTTGAATGGAATGATGAACAAGAGAAAGCGTTTCAGTTATTGAAGAAAAAGCTAACTACGGCACCTATATTGTCATTGCCTGAAGGGAATGATGATTTTGTGATTTATTGTGACGCATCAAAGCAAGGTCTCGGTTGTGTATTAATGCAACGAACGAAGGTGATTGCTTATGCGTCTAGACAATTGAAGATTCACGAGCAAAATTATACGACTCACGATTTAGAATTGGGTGCTGTTGTTTTTGCATTAAAGACTTGGAGGCATTATTTATATGGAGTCAAAAGTATTATATATACCGACCACAAAAGTCTTCAACACATATTTAATCAGAAACAACTGAATATGAGGCAGCGTAGGTGGATTGAATTATTGAATGATTACGACTTTAAGATTCGTTACCACCCGGGGAAGGCAAATGTGGTAGCCGATGCCTTGAGCAGGAAGGACAGAGAACCCATTCGAGTAAAATCTATGAATATAATGATTCATAATAACCTTACTACTCAAATAAAGGAGGCGCAACAAGGAGTTTTACAAAAGGGAAATTTAAAGGATGAAATACCCAAAGGATCGAAGAAGCATCTTAATATTCGGGAAGACAGAACCCGGTATAGGGCTGAAAGGATTTGGGTACCAAAATTTGGAGATATGAGAGAAATGGTACTTAGAGAAGCTCATAAAACCAGATACTCAATACATCCTGGAACGGGGAAGATGTACAAGGATCTCAAGAAACATTTTTGGTGGCCGGGTATGAAAGCCGATGTTGCTAAATACGTAGGAGAATGTTTGACGTGTTCTAAGGTCAAAGCTGAGCATCAGAAACCATCAGGTCTACTTCAACAACCCGAAATCCCGGAATGGAAATGGGAAAACATTACCATGGATTTCATCACTAAATTGCCAAGGACTGCAAGTGGTTTTGATACTATTTGGGTAATGGTTGATCGTCTCACCAAATCAGCACATTTCCTGCCAATAAGAGAAGATGACAAGATGTAGAAGTTAGCACGACTGTATTTGAAGGAATTCGTCTCCAGACATGGAATACCAATCTCTATTATCTCTGATAGGGATGGCAGATTTATTTCAAGATTCTGACAGACATTACAGCAAGCATTAGGAACTCGTCTAGACATGAGTACTGCCTATCATCCACAAACTGATGGGCAGAGCGAAAGGATGATACAAACGCTTGAAGACATGCTACGAGCATGTGTTATTGATTTCGGAAACAGTTGGGATCGACATCTACCATTAGCAGAATTTTCCTACAACAACAGCTACCATTCAAGCATTGAGATGGCGCCATTTGAAGCACTTTATGGTAGAAAGTGCAGGTCTCCGATTTGTTGGAGTGAAGTGGGGGATAGACAGATTACGGGTCCGGAGATTATACAAGAAACTACCGAGAAGATCATCCAAATTCAACAACGGTTGAAAACCGCCCAAAGTAGACAAAAGAGCTACGCTGACATTAAAAGAAAAGATATAGAATTTAAAATTGGAGAGATGGTCATGCTTAAAGTAGCACCTTGGAAAGGCGTTGTTCGATTTGGTAAACGAGGGAAATTAAATCCAAGGTATATTGGACTATTCAAGATTATTGATCGTGTCGGACCAGTAGCTTACCGACTTGAGTTACCTCAACAACTCGCGACTGTACATAACACTTTCCACGTCTCAAATTTGAAGAAATGTTTTGCTAAAGAAGATCTCACTATTCCGTTAGATGAAATCCAAATCAACGAAAAACTTCAATTCATCGAAGAACCCGTCGAAATAATGGATCGTGAGGTTAAAAGACTTAAGCAAAACAAGATACCAATTGTTAAGGTTCGATGGAATGCTCGTAGAGGAACCGAGTTCACCTGGGAGCATGAAGATCAGATGAAGAAGAAATACCCGCATGTATTTCCAGAAGATTCGTCAACACCTTCAACAGCTTAAAATTTCGGGACGAAATTTATTTAACGGGTAGGTACTGTAGTGACCCGAACTTTTCCATGTTTATATATATTAATTGAGATTGATATTTACATGATTAAATGTTTCCAACATGTTAAGCAATCAAACTTGTTAAGACTTGATTAATTGAAATATGTTTCATATAGACAATTGACCACCCAAGTTGACCGGTGATTCACGAACGTTAAAACTTGTAAAAACTATATGATGACATATATATGGATATATATATAGTTAACATGATACTATGATAAGTAAACATATCATTAAGTATATTAACAATGAACTACATATGTAAAAACATGACTACTAACTTAATGATTTTTAAACGAGACATATATGTAACGATTATCGTTGTAAAGACATTTAATGTATATATATTATATTAAGAGATATTCATACATGATAATATCATGATAATATAATAATTTAAAATCTCATTTGATATTATAAACATTGGGTTAACAACATTTAACAAGATCGTTAACCTAAAGGTTTCAAAACAACACTTACATGTAACGACTAACGATGACTTAACGACTCAGTTAAAATGTATATACATGTAGTGTTTTAATATGTATTTATACACTTTTGAAAGACTTCAATACACTTATCAAAATACTTCTACTTAACAAAAATGCTTACAATTACATCCTCGTTCAGTTTCATCAACAATTCTACTCGTATGCACTCGTATTCGTACTCGTACAATACACAGCTTTTAGATGTATGTACTACTGGTATATACACTCCAATGATCAGCTCTTAGCAGCCCATGTGAGTCACCTAACACATGTGGGAACCATCATTTGGCAACTAGCATGAAATATCTCATAAAATTACAAAAATATGAGTAATCATTCATGACTTATTTACATGAAAACAAAATTACATATCCTTTATATCTAATCCATACACCAACGACCAAAAACACCTACAAACACTTTCATTCTTCAATTTTCTTCATCTAATTGATCTCTCTCAAGTTCTATCTTCAAGTTCTAAGTGTTCTTCATAAATTCTACAAGTTCTAGTTACATAAAATCAAGAATACTTTCAAGTTTGCTAGCTCACTTCCAATCTTGTAAGGTGATCATCCAACCTCAAGAAATCTTTGTTTCTTACAGTTGGTTATCATTCTAATACAAGGTAATAATCATATTCAAACTTTGGTTCAATTTCTATAACTATAACAATCTTATTTCAAGTGATGATCTTACTTGAACTTGTTTTCGTGTCATGATTCTGCTTCAAGAACTTCGAGCCATCCAAGGATCCGTTGAAGCTAGATCCATTTTTCTCTTTTCCAGTAGGTTTATCCAAGGAACTTAAGGTAGTAATGATGTTCATAACATCATTCGATTCATACATATAAAGCTATCTTATTCGAAGGTTTAAACTTGTAATCACTAGAACATAGTTTAGTTAATTCTAAACTTGTTCGCAAACAAAAGTTAATCCTTCTAACTTGACTTTTAAAATCAACTAAACACATGTTCTATATCTATATTATATGCTAACTTAATGATTTAAAACCTGGAAACACGAAAAACACAGTAAAATCGGATTTACGCCGTCGTAGTAACACCGCAGGCTGTTTTGGGTTAGTTAATTAAAAACTATGATAAACTTTGATTTAAAAGTTGTTATTCTGAGAAAATGATTTTTATTATGAACATGAAACTATATCCAAAAATTATGGTTAAACTCAAAGTGGAAGTATGTTTTCTAAAATGGTCATCTAGACGTCGTTCTTTCGACTGAAATGACTACCTTTACAAAAATGACTTGTAACTTATTTTTCCAACTATAAACCTATACTTTTTCTGTTTAGATTCATAAAATATAGTTCAATATGAAACCATAGCAATTTGATTCACTCAAAACGGATTTAAAATGAAGAAGTTATGGGTAAAACAAGATTGGATAATTTTTCTCATTTTAGCTACGTGAAAATTGGTAACAAATCTATACCAACCATAAATTAATCAACTTGTATTGTATATTATGTAATCTTGAGATACCATAGACACGTATACAATATTTCGACCTATCATGTCGACACATCTATATATATTTCGGAACAACCATAGACACTCTATATGTGAATGTTGGAGTTAGCTATACAGGGTTGAAGTTGATTCCAAAATATATATAGTTTGAGTTGTGATCAATACTGAGATACGTATACACTGGGTCGTGGATTGATTCAAGATAATATTTATCGATTTATTTCTGTACATCTTACTGTGGACAACTAGTTGTAGGTTACTAACGAGGACAGCTGACTTAATAAACTTAAAACATCAAAATATATTAAAAGTGTTGTAAATATATTTTGAACATACTTTGATATATATGTATATATTGTTATAGGTTCGTGAATCAACCAGTGGCCAAGTCTTACTTCCCGACGAAGTAAAAATCTGTGAAAGTGAGTTATAGTCCCACTTTTAAAATCTAATATTTTTGGGATGAGAATACATGCAGGTTTTATAAATGATTTACAAAATAGACACAAGTACGTGAAACTACATTCTATGGTTGAATTATCGAAATCGAATATGCCCCTTTTTATTAAGTCTGGTAATCTAAGAATTAGGGAACAGACACCCTAATTGACGCGAATCCTAAAGATAGATCTATTGGGCCTAACAAACCTCATCCAAAGTACCGGATGCTTTAGTACTTCGAAATTTATATCATATCCGAAGGGTGTCCCGGAATGATGGGGATATTCTTATATATGCATCTTGTTAATGTCGGTTACCCGGTATTCACCATATGAATGATTTTTATCTCTATGTATGGGATGTGTATTGAAATATGAAATCTTGTGGTCTATTATTATGATTTGATATATATAGGTTAAACCTATAACTCACCAACATTTTTGTTGACGTTTTAAGCATGTTTATTCTCAGGTGATTATTAAGAGCTTCCGCTGTCGCATACTTAAATAAGGACGAGATTTAGAGTCATGCTTGTATGATATTGTGTAAAAACTGCATTCAAGAAACTTATTTTGTTGTAACATATTTGTATTGTAAACCATTATGTAATGGTCGTGTGTAAACAGGATATTTTAGATTATAATTATTTGATAATCTACGTAAAGCTTTTTAAAACCTTTATCTATGAAATAAAGGTTATGGTTTGTTTTAAAAATGAGTGCAGTCTTTGAAAAACGTCTCATATAGAGGTCAAAACCTCGCAACGAAATCAATTAATATGGAACGTTTTTAATCAATAAGAACGGGACATTTCATTTATGTGCTGCTAAGGTGAGTTTCATTTGCTCCCTTTTTAATTGCTTTTGCAATCTATATTTTTGGGCTGAGAATACATGCACTTTATTTTAAACGCAATGGATATAAGTACATACTAAATTCTACACCGAGTTTGAACCGAAAATCCCTTAGCTTTGGTAACTAGTAACTGCCGGTTATAAGAACTGGTGGGCACGAGTAGTTATATATGGATCCATAGGACTTGATATCCCCGTCCGAGCTAGAGCGCTAGCATTTTAACGGATGTATGCTATTTGAGAAGTGTACACGTTGGTTTGCGTGTATTATTAAGATGATTATACAAAGGGTACAAATTATATATACGTTAAGTTTAGTTACCAGGGTGCTCAATTTCGTAGAATCTTTTGATAAACGTTTCGGATGAAACAACTGAAATCTTGTGATCCACCTTTATATACAGATTATGCGCAACATTAAAACTATGAACTCACCAACCTTTGTGTTGACACTTGTTAGCATGTTTATTCTCAGGTTTTCTAGAAGTCTTCCGCTGTTTGCTTATATGTTAGACAAGCTATGTGCATGGAGTCTTACATGACATATTTTTCAAGGAAACGTTGCATTCACAAAATCATCACCATGTATCTATTTTGACTGCATTGTCAACAGAATTATTATTGTAAACCATTATTTACGGTGATTGTCTATATGTAGAAATCATCAGATGTCGAAAACCTTGGATTTAAGTATTCATTTATGGTATACCTTTTTAAAAGAATGCAATGTTTATAAAACGTATCATATAGAGGTCAAATACCTCGCTATGAAATCGATGAATGACGTATTCGTCCATATGGATTTGGAGCGATCGTCACACTTTGCACCATATTCTCCAAAACCACTACCCGAGCGCGAAGCTCGTTGACTTCTTCTATTACACCGGGGTGGTTGTCGGTTCGAATGAGCAGATAAATAAGATCTATAATTTGGTATAGCATATAATCGTGACGAAATACTCTGGAAACGAGAGAGAAAAAGGTGTTTCGGACAGGTTCGCCGGTAAGTGTAGTGACCCGAACTTTTCCATGTTTATATATATTAATTGAGATTGATATTTACATGATTAAATGTTTCCAACATGTTAAGCAATCAAACTTGTTAAGACTTGATTAATTGAAATATGTTTCATATAGACAATTGACCACCCAAGTTGACCGGTGATTCACGAACGTTAAAACTTGTAAAAACTATATGATGACATATATATGGATATATATATATAGTTAACATGATACTATGATAAGTAAACATATCATTAAGTATATTAACAATGAACTACATATGTAAAAACAAGACTACTAACTTAATGATTTTTAAACGAGACATATATGTAACGATTATCGTTGTAAAGACATTTAATGTATATATATCATATTAAGAGATATTCATACATGATAATATCATGATAATATAATAATTTAAAATCTCATTTGATATTATAAACATTGGGTTAACAACATTTAACAAGATTGTTAACCTAAAGGTTTCAAAACAACACTTACATGTAACGACTAACGATGACTTAACGACTCAGTTAAAATGTATATACATGTAGTGTTTTAATATGTATTAATACACTTTTGAAAGACTTCAATACACTTATCAAAATACTTCTACTTAAAAAAAATGCTTACAATTACATCCTCGTTCAGTTTCATCAACAATTCTACTCGTATGCACCCGTATTCGTACTCGTACAATACACAGCTTTTAGATGTATGTACTATTGGTATATACACTCCAATGATCAGCACTTAGCAGCCCATGTGAGTCACCTAACACATGTGGGAACCATCATTTGGCAACTAGCATGAAATATCTCATAAAATTACAAAAATATGAGTAATCATTCATGACTTATTTACATGAAAACAAAATTACATATCCTTTATATCTAATCCATACACCAACGACCAAAAACACCTACAAACACTTTCATTCTTCAATTTTCTTCATCTAATTGATCTCTCTCAAGTTCTATCTTCAAGTTCTAAGTGTTCTTCATAAATTCCAAAAGTTCTAGCTTCATAAAATCAAGAATACTTTCAAGTTTGCTAGCTCACTTCCATTCTTGTAAAGTGATCATCCAACCTCAAGAAATCTTTGTTTCTTACAGTAGGTTATCATTCTAATACAAGGTAATAATCATATTCAAACTTTGGTTCAATTTCTATAACTATAACAATCTTATTTCAAGTGATGATCTTACTTGAACTTGTTTTCGTGTCATGATTCTGCTTCAAGAACTTCGAGCCATCCAAGGATCCGTTGAAGCTAGATCCATTTTTCTCTTTTCCAGTAGGTTTATCCAAGGAACTTAAGGTAGTAATGATGTTCATAACATCATTCGATTCATACATATAAAGCTATCTTATTCGAAGGTTTAAACTTGTAATCACTAGAACATAGTTTAGTTAATTCTAAACTTGTTCGCAAACAAAAGTTAATCTTTCTAACTTGACTTTTAAAATCAACTAAACACATGTTCTATATCTATATTATATGCTAACTTAATGATTTAAAACCTGGAAACACGAAAAACACCGTAAAACCGGATTTACGCCTTCGTAGTAACACCGCGGGCTGTTTTGGGTTAGTTAATTAAAAACTATGATAAACTTTGATTTAAAAGTTGTTATTCTGAGAAAATGATTTTTATTATGAACATGAAACTATATCCAAAAATTATGGTTAAACTCAAAGTGGAAGTATGTTTTCTAAAATGATCATCTAGACGTCGTTCTTTCGACTGAAATGACTACCTTTACAAAAACGACTTGTACCTTATTTTTCCGACTATAAACCTATAATTTTTCTGTTTAGATTCATAAAATAGAGTTCAATATGAAACCATAGCAATTTGATTCACTCAAAACGGATTTAAAATGAAGAAGTTATGGGTAAAACAAGATTGGATAATTTTTCTCATTTTAGCTACGTGAAAATTGGTAACAAATCTATTCCAACCATAACTTAATCAACTTGTATTGTATATTATGTAATCTTGAGATACCATAGACTCGTATACAATGTTTCGACCTATCATTTCGACACATCTATATATATTTCGGAACAACCATAGACACTCTATATGTGAATGTTGGAGTTAGCTATACAGGGTTGAGGTTGATTCCAAAATATATACAGTTTGAGTTGTGATCAATACTGAGATACGTATACACTGGGTCGTGGATTGATTCAAGATAATATTTAGAGATTATTTCTGTACATCTAACTGTGGACAACTAGTTGTAGGTTACTAAAGAGGACAGCTGACTTAATAAACTTAAAATATCAAAATATATTAAAAGTGTTGTAAATATATTTTGAACATACTTTGATATATATGTATATATTGTTATAGGTTCGTGAATCAACCAGTGGCCAAGTCTTACTTCCCGACGAAGTAGAAATCTGTGAAAGTGAGTTATAGTCCCACTTTTAAAATCTAATATTTTTGGGATGAGAATACATGCAGGTTTTATAAATGATTTACAAAATAGACACAAGTACGTGAAACTACATTCTATGGTTGAATTATCGAAATCGAATATGCCCCTTTTTATTAAGTCTGGTAATCTAAGAATTAGGGAACAGACACCCTAATTGACGCGAATCCTAAAGATAGATCTATTGGGCCTAACAAACCCCATCCAAAGTACCGGATGCTTTAGTACTTCGAAATTTATATCATATCCGAAGGGTGTCCCGGAATGATGGGGATATTCTTATATATGCATCTTGTTAATGTCGGTTACCAGGTGTTCACCATATGAATGATTTTTATCTCTATGTATGGGATGTGTATTGAAATATGAAATCTTGTGGTCTATTATTATGATTTGATATATATAGGTTAAACCTATAACTCACCAACATTTTTGTTGACGTTTTAAGCATGTTTATTCTCAGGTGATTATTAAGAGCTTCCGCTGTCGCATACTTAAATAAGGACGAGATTTGGAGTCCATGCTTGTATGATATTGTGTAAAAACTGCATTCAAAAAACTTATTTTGTTGTAACATATTTGTATTGTAAACCATTATATAATGGTCGTGTGTAAACAGGATATTTTAGATTATCATTATTTGATAATCTACGTAAAGCTTTTTAAACCTTTATTGATGAAATAAAGGTTATGGTTTGTTTTAAAATGAATACAATTTTTGAAAAACGTCTCATATAGAGGTCAAAACCTCGCAACGAAATCAATTAATATGGAACGTTTTTAATCAATAAGAACGGGACATTTCAGTTGGTATCCGAGCGTTGGTCTTAGAGAACCAGAATTTTGCATTAGTGTGTCTTATCGAGTTTGTTAGGATGCATTAGTGAGTCTGGACTTCGACCGTGTTTACTTGAAAAATGATTGCTTAACAAATTTTGTTGGAAACTATATATTTTTAACATGTGAATATTATGTGATATATTAATCTCTTAACGCGTTTGATATTATGTGATAGATGTCTACCTCTAGAACAAGTCCCATTGACTCACCTAATAATAATGAAGAGTCATATGTAAATTGGAATGATTCGTGGACTGATTCACAAGTTCCCGAAGAGGAACCGGAAGAAGAGTTGGAACCGGAAGAAGAATCGGAACCGGAAGAAGAATCGGAACCGGAAGAAGAATCGGAACCGGATGAAGAAATAGAACCGGTGGGGGAAATAATAAAACGGTTAAGTAAAAGAAAATCCTCAACCAACCGACCAAGGTTAATTATGGTCAATGGTGTTTCCGCCAAGGAAGCAATATATTGGGAGGATTACCAATTCTCCGATGAATCGGATTCCGACGAGAATTCCGATGATGTTATAGAAATTACCCCAACTGAATTTAAAAAGGCAAAAGAAAATAATAAGGGAAAGGGCATAAAAATAGAGAAATCTAATTCCAACCCCGATGAACTTTATATGTATCGTCAACCCCCGAAGTCCGTAAGTTGTAACAATGACCCGGGAACCTCTAAACCACCAGATTTTTCTAAACCAATGTGGAAAACGACGGCTCGTATTAGGGGAACATCATATATCCCTAGAAACTTGGCAAAACGAACCAAAACCGAAGAAGAAGAAACAAGCGAGTCGGAATAAGATAGTTGTATTCGTGTGGTGTAATATATGTAATCTAGTGTGCTTATGCTTTATGATATATGTAAAAATTGCTTGTATTAATAAGTATTTTTTTTATGAATCTAACTCTTGTCTATTTTACAGTATAAAAACACAAAATGGATAGACAACCCAATATTTTAAGAGACCTACCCGGAGACATGATTGATGAAATCTTGTCTAGAGTCGGTCAGAATTCTTCGGCATAACTATTTAAGGCTAGATCAGTTTGTAAGACATTCGAAGAATGTTCCAAGAATGCCTTGGTTTATAAAAGGCTTTCGTTCGAAAGATGGGGGATATCACATTGGGAAATCCATAAGTTACGATGTGTTTACTTTGACGCATATATTGCGGGGAACCCAAATGCTATTTTACGCAATGGGTTAAGAAATTATTTTGACTCAATATATCCGAATATTGGACTTCGTGATTTAGAAAAAGCGGCTAACATGCAACATAAAGAAGCATGTTATGCTTACGGATTAGTAATGTTCGCTTCTCACCAAAGTGAGAACAAGAACATCGGGCTACAACTATTAAACAAAACGTTCCCACAAGTGACGGAGTCGGTAATTGGGGTAAGAAATGAGGTTTTTAGATTGTTACGGGACTGTTGGACATTACGTAACCCTCGTCCCTTTGACGATGTTACAACACGCTGTCTTATCAACGGCCATAACGGTTATGTTCCACAAGACCAAGGATGGGAAGTAATCCTAGTAAAACCAGAATGCATGACTTGTTTCTGGACGTATGAATTACGTGTCTTTATTGCCTTTGCTGAACGACTTGTGTACTAGCTAGAATTATCTTTACAACCATCTTGTATCAAATTTATTGTGTGCTATATTTCATGCTATATGTAAAATAAGCGGTATTGTAAGTTTGTAAAATATTGTGTAAAAGTTTGAACACGAAATATTATTATAATCAGTTTTTCATATAGAATTGTAGTAGTTGAATTGTATGTTAGCTACTAAGTATGAACTTAACGGGTAGGTACTACCCGAATTTAAACTTATAAAATGCTAATATGAAGAAAAAGCTTTTATAAATGAGTTCATATTATGCTACGAAATACTATTAACTACTCTTAATATTCTGTATGATTAACTTGTTCCATTTGACTATTTTGAAGAAAATGGCACCGACTACTCGACACACCGTGAATATGAATGAAGAGGAATTCCGTACTTTTCTAGCTTCAAACATAGCCGCAGTACAGGATGCGCTACATACCAACAATAACCTTGGATCTAGCAGTACAGGAAATCGTGTAGGATGCACCTACAAAGAATTCACTGCCTGCAAACCTTTGGAATTTGATGGAACCGAAGGACCGATCGGATTGAAACGGTGGACCGAGAAGGTCGAATCGGTGTTTGCCATAAGTAAGTGTACTAAAGAGGAAAAAGTGAAGTACGCTACGCATACCTTCACAGGTTCTGCGTTAACATGGTGGAATACCTATCTAGAGCAAGTGGGACAAGACGATGCGTACTCACTACCGTGGTCAGCATTCAAGCACTTGATGAACGAGAAGTACCGTCCCAGAACCGAGGTCAATAAGCTCAAGACAGAACTTAGAGGGTTACGAACCCAAGGATTTGATATTACCACGTACGAAAGACGATTCACAGAATTGTGCCTATTGTGTCCGGGAGCATTCGAAGATGAGGAAGAGAAGATCGACGCGTTTGTGAAAGGATTACCGGAAAGAATCCAAGAAGATATAAGTTCACACGAGCCCGCCTCCATACAACATGCATGTAGAATGGCTCACAAACTAGTGAACCAGATTGAAGAAAGAATTAAAGAACAGACTACTGAAGAGGCCAATGTGAAGCAAGTTAAAAGAAAGTGGGAGGAAAACGGTGATAAGAATCACCAATTCAACAACAACAGCAATTACAACAATAATCGCAACAATTATCCCAACAATCGCAACATCAATCGCAACTACAACAAACGGCCCAACAACAACAACAACAACAACAACAACAACAACAACAACAACTACTACTACAACAATCATCCCAACAACAATAATAACCGCAACAACAACAACAACAATCAGAAGCAGCTATGCCAAAGGTGTGAAAAGTATCACTCGGGGTTCTGCACCAAATTTTGCAACAAGTGTAAAAGAAATGGTCATAGCGCGGCGAAGTGTGAGGTCTACGGACCAGGGGTTAATAGAACGAAAGGAACAAATGGTGTCGGAACGAGTAATGGCGGAGCAAGTAGTGTCGGAGCAAGTTATGCCAATGTATTTGTTATAAATGTGGAAAACCGGGCCACATTATTAGAAATTGCCCGAACCAGGAGAACACGAATGGACAAGGCCGCGGAAGAGTTTTCAATATTAATGCGGCAGAGGCACAGGAAGACCCGGAGCTTGTTACGGGTACGTTTCTTATTGACAATAAATCTGCTTACGTTTTATTTGATTCGGGTGCGGATAGAAGCTATATGAGTAGAGATTTTTGTGCTAAATTAAGTTGTCCATTGACGCCTTTGGATAGTAAATTTTTACTCGAATTAGCAAATGGTAAATTAATTTCAGCAGATAATATATGTCGGAATCGAGAAATTAAACTGGTTAGCGAAACATTTAAGATTGATTTGATACCAGTAGAGTTAGGGAGTTTTGATGTGATAATCGGTATGGACTGGTTGAAAGAAGTGAAAGCAGAGATCGTTTGTTATAAAAATGCAATTCGCATTATACGAGAAAAAGGAAAACCCTTAATGGTGTACGGAGAAAAGGGCAACACGAAGCTACATCTTATTAGTAATTTGAAGGCACAAAAACTAATAAGAAAAGGTTGCTATGCTGTTCTAGCACACGTCAAGAAAGTACAAACTGAAGAAAAGAGCATCAATGATGTTCCCATTGCAAAAGAATTTCCCGATGTATTTCCGAAAGAATTACCGGGATTACCCCCACATCGATCCGTTGAATTTCAAATAGATCTTGTACCAGGAGCTGCACCAATAGCTCGTGCTCCTTACAGACTCGCACCCAGTGAGATGAAAGAACTGCAAAGCCAATTACAAGAACTTTTAGAGCGTGGTTTCATTCGACCAAGCACATCACCGTGGGGAGCTCCTGTTTTGTTTGTCAAGAAGAAAGATGGTACATTCAGGTTGTGTATCGACTACCGAGAGTTGAACAAACTTACCATCAAGAACCGCTACCCACTACCGAGAATCGACGACTTATTTGATCAACTACAAGGCTCGTCTGTTTATTCAAAGATTGACTTACGTTCCGGGTATCATCAAATGCGGGTGAAAGAAGATGATATTCCAAAGACTGCTTTCAGAACACGTTACGGTCATTACGAGTTTATGGTCATGCCGTTTGGTTTAACTAATGCACCAGCTGTGTTCATGGACCTTATGAACCGAGTGTGTGGACCATACCTTGACAAGTTTGTCATTGTTTTCATTGATGACATACTTATTTACTCAAAGAATGACCAAGAACACGGTGAACATTTGAGAAAGGTGTTAGAAGTATTGAGGAAGGAAGAATTGTACGCTAAGTTTTCAAAGTGTGCATTTTGGTTGGAAGAAGTTCAATTCCTCGGTCACATAGTGAACAAAGAAGGTATTAAGGTGGATCCGGCAAAGATAGAAACTGTTGAAATGTGGGAAACCCCGAAAACTCCGAAACACATACGCCAGTTTTTAGGACTAGCTGGTTACTACAGAAGGTTCATCCAAGACTTTTCCAGAATAGCAAAACCCTTGACTGTATTAACGCATAAAGGGAAGAAATTTGAATGGAATGATGAACAAGAGAAAGCGTTTTAGTTATTGAAGAAAAATCTAACTACGGCACCTATATTGTCATTGCCTGAAGGGAATGATGATTTTGTGATTTATTGTGACGCATCAAAGCAAGGTCTCGGTTGTGTATTAATGCAACGAACGAAGGTGATTGCTTATGCGTCTAGACAATTGAAGATTCACGAACAAAATTATACGACGCATGATTTGGAATTAGATGCGGTTGTTTTTGCATTAAAGACTTGGAGGCACTACTTATATGGGGTCAAAAGTATTATATATACCGACCACAAAAGTCTTTAGCATATATTTAATCAGAAACAACTGAATATGAGGCAGCGTAGGTGGGTTGAATTGTTGAATGATTACGACTTTGAGATTCGTTACCACCCGGGGAAGGAAAATGTGGTAGCCGATGCCTTGAGCAGGAAGGACAGAGAACCCATTCGAGTAAAATCTATTAATATAATGATTCATAATAACCTTACTACTCAAATAAAGGAGGCGCAATAAGGAGTTTTAAAAGAGGGAAATTTAAAGGATGAAATACCCAAAGGATCGGAGAAGCATCTTAATATTCGGGAAGACGGAACCCGGTATAGGGCTGAAAGGATTTGGGTACCAAAATTTGGAGATATGAGATAAATGGTACTTAGAGAAGCTCATAAAACCAGATACTCAATACATCCTGGAACGGGGAAGATGTACAAGGATCTCAAGAAACATTTTTGGTGGCCGGGTATGAAAGCCGATGTTGCTAAATCCGTAGGAGAATGTTTGACGTGTTCTAAGGTCAAAGCTGAGCATCAGAAACCATCAGGTCTACTTCAACAACCCGAAATCCCGGAATGGAAATGGAAAAACATTACCATGGATTTCATCACTAAATTGCCAAGGACTGCAAGTGGTTATGATACTATTTGGGTAATAGTTGATCGTCTCACCAAGTCAGCACACTTCCTGCCTATAAGAGAAGATGACAAGATGGAGAAGTTAGCACGACTGTATTTGAAGGAAGTCGTCTCCATACATGGAATACCAATCTCTATTATCTCTGATAGGGATGGCAGATTTATTTCAAGATTCTGGCAGACATTACAGCAAGCATTAGGAACTCGTCTAGACATGAGTACTGCCTATCATCCACAAACTGATGGGCAGAGCGAAAGGACGATACAAACGCTTGAAGACATGCTACGAGCATGTGTTATTGATTTCGGAAACAGTTGGGATCGACATCTACCGTTAGCAGAATTTTCCTACAACAACAGCTACCATTCAAGCATTGAGATGGCGCCGTTTGAAGCACTTTATGGTAGAAAGTGCAGGTCTCCGATTTGTTGGAGTGAAGTGGGGGATAGACAGATTACGGGTCCGGAGATTATACAAGAAACTACCGAGAAGATCATCTAAATTCAACAACGGTTGAAAACTGCCCAAAGTCGACAAAAGAGCTACGCTGACATTAAAAGAAAAGATATAGAATTTGAAATTGGAGAGATGGTCATGCTTAAAGTTGCACCTTGGAAAGGCGTTGTTCGATTTGGTAAACGAGGGAAATTAAATCCAAGGTATATTGGACCATTCAAGATTATTGATCGTGTCGAACCAGTAGCTTACCGACTTGAGTTACCTCAACAACTCGCGCTGTACATAGCACTTTCCACGTCTCAAATTTGAAGAAATGTTTTGCTAAAGAAGATCTCACTATTCCATTAGATGAAATCCAAATCAACGAAAAACTTCAATTCATCGAAGAACCCGTCGAAATAATGGATCGTGAGGTTAAAAGACTTAAGCAAAACAAGATACCAATTGTTAAGGTTCGATGGAATGCTCGTAGAGGACCCGAGTTCACCTGGGAGCGTGAAGATCAGATGAATAAGAAATACCCGCATCTATTTCCAGAAGATTCGTCAACACCTTCAACAGCTTAAAATTTCGGGACGAAATTTATTTAACGGGTAGGTACTGTAGTGACCCGAACTTTTCCATGTTTATATATATTAATTGAGATTGATATTTAAATGATTAAATGTTTCCAACATGTTAAGCAATCAAACTTGTTAAGACTTGATTAATTGAAATATGTTTCATATAGACAATTGACCACCCGAGTTGACCGGTGATTCACGAACGTTAAAACTTGTAAAAACTATATGATGACATATATATGGATATATATATATAGTTAATATGATACTATGATAAGTAAACATATCATTAAGTATATTAACAATGAACTACATATGTAAAAACAAGACTACTAACTTAATGATTTTTAAACGAGACATATATGTAACGATTATCGTTGTAAAGACATTTAATGTATATATATCATATTAAGAGATATTCATACATGATAATATCATGATAATATAATAATTTAAAATCTCATTTGATATTATAAACATTGGGTTAACAACATTTAACAAGATTGTTAACCTAAAGGTTTCAAAACAACACTTACATGTAACGACTAACGATGACTTAACGACTCAGTTAAAATGTATATACATGTAGTGTTTTAATATGTATTTATACACTTTTGAAAGACTTCAATACACTTATCAAAATACTTCTACTTAACAAAAATGCTTACAATTACATCCTCGTTCAGTTTCATCAACAATTCTACTCGTATGCACCCGTATTCGTACTCGTACAATACACAGCTTTTAGATGTATGTACTATTGGTATATACACTCCAATGATCAGCTCTTAGCAGCCCATGTGAGTCACCTAACACATGTGGGAACCATCATTTGGCAACTAGCATGAAATATCTCATAAAATTACAAAAATATGAGTAATCATTCATGACTTATTTACATGAAAACAAAATTACATATCCTTTATATCTAATCCATACACCAACGACCAAAAACACCTACAAACACTTTCATTCTTCAATTTTCTTCATCTAATTGATCTCTCTCAAGTTCTATCTTCAAGTTCTAAGTGTTCTTCATAAATTCCAAAAGTTCTAGTTTCAAAAAATCAAGAATACTTTCAAGTTTGCTAGCTCACTTCCAATCTTGTAAGGTGATCATCCAACCTCAAGAAATCTTTGTTTCTTACAGTAGGTTATCATTCTAATACAAGGTAATAATCATATTCAAACTTTGATTCAATTTCTATAACTATAACAATCTTATTTCAAGTGATGATCTTACTTGAACTTGTTTTCGTGTCATGATTCTGCTTCAAGAACTTCGAGCCATCCAAGGATCCGTTGAAGCTAGATCCATTTTTCTCTTTTCCAGTAGGTTTATCCAAGGAACTTAAGGTAGTAATGATGTTCATAACATCATTCGATTCATACATATAAAGCTATCTTATTCGAAGGTTTAAACTTGTAATCACTAGAACATAGTTTAGTTAATTCTAAACTTGTTCGCAAACAAAAGTTAATCCTTCTAACTTGACTTTTAAAATCAACTAAACACATGTTCTATATCTATATGATATGCTAACTTAATGATTTAAAACCTGGAAACACGAAAAACACCATAAAACCGGATTTACGCCGTCGTAGTAACACCGCGGGCTGTTTTGGGTTAGTTAATTAAAAACTATGATAAACTTTGATTTAAAAGTTGTTATTCTGAGAAAATGATTTTTATTATGAACATGAAACTATATCCAAAAATTATGGTTAAACTCAAAGTGGAAGTATGTTTTCTAAAATGGTCATCTAGACGTCGTTCTTTCGACTGAAATGACTACCTTTACAAAAACGACTTGTAACTTATTTTTCCGACTATAAACCTATAATTTTTCTGTTTAGATTCATAAAATAGAGTTCAATATGAAACCATAGCAATTTGATTCACTCAAAACGGATTTAAAATGAAGAAGTTATGGGTAAAACAAGATTGGATAATTTTTCTCATTTTAGCTACGTGAAAATTGGTAACAAATCTATTCCAACCATAAATTAATCAACTTGTATTGTATATTATGTAATCTTGAGATACCATAGACTCGTATACAATGTTTCGACCTATCATGTCGACACATCTATATATATTTCGGAACAACCATAGACACTCTATATGTGAATGTTGGAGTTAGCTATACAGGGTTGAGGTTGATTCCAAAATATATACAGTTTGAGTTGTGATCAATACTGAGATACGTATACACTGGGTCGTGGATTGATTCAAGATAATATTTAGAGATTATTTCTGTACATCTAACTGTGGACAACTAGTTGTAGGTTACTAACGAGGACAGCTGACTTAATAAACTTAAAATATCAAAATATATTAAAAGTGTTGTAAATATATTTTGAACATACTTTGATATATATGTATATATTGTTATAGGTTCGTGAATCAACCAGTGGCCAAGTCTTACTTCCCGACGAAGTAAAAATCTGTGAAAGTGAGTTATAGTCCCACTTTTAAAATCTAATATTTTTAGGATGAGAATACATGCAGGTTTTATAAATGATTTACAAAATAGACACAAGTACGTGAAACTACATTCTATGGTTGAATTATCGAAATCGAATATGCCCCTTTTTATTAAGTCTGGTAATCTAAAAATTAGGGAACAGACACCCTAATTGACGCGAATCCTAAAGATAGATCTATTGGGCCTAACAAACCCCATCCAAAGTACCAGATGCTTTAGTACTTCGAAATTTATATCATATCCGAAGGGTGTCCCGGAATGATGGGGATATTCTTATATATGCATCTTGTTAATGTCGGTTACCAGGTGTTCACCATATGAATGATTTTTATCTCTATGTATGGGATGTGTATTGAAATATGAAATCTTGTGGTCTATTATTATGATTTGATATATATAGGTTAAACCTATAACTCACTAACATTTTTGTTGACGTTTTAAGCATGTTTATTCTCAGGTGATTATTAAGAGCTTCCGCTGTCGCATACTTAAATAAGGACGAGATTTGGAGTCCATGCTTGTATGATATTGTGTAAAAACTGCATTCAAAAAACTTATTTTGTTGTAACATATTTGTATTGTAAACTATTATGTAATGGTCGTGTGTAAACAGGATATTTTAGATTATCATTATTTGATAATCTACGTAAAGCTTTTTAAACCTTTATTGATGAAATAAAGGTTATGGTTTGTTTTAAAATGAATACAGTTTTTGAAAAAAGTCTCATATAGAGGTCAAAACCTCGCAACGAAATCAATTAATATGGAACGTTTTTAATCAATAAGAAAGGGACATTTCAGTAAGTGCTTCAGGTTCTTCGCCAAGAGGGCAATGTGGTGGATGGAAAGGATCGCCTTCTTCTTGTCTCCAATGATTAAGGAGACTACGAACCCATCCCCAATTCATCCAGAATAGATGATGGCTGATTGGTTGATCTATTCCAGTCACACTGCTTTCGGAGCTTGAGTGTGATTCCATTTCGGAATCCGAGGGACTTGAACTAATGACGAATTCCATTTCGTACAATTGAATAAAGGATTTTTCGATATGAAATGATTTTTCGGTTATCGGGTGGTATTCTAATTACATAGAATATCTATATATAAATAGAGCAAAAGATTTCGTAGATTACGGAGGAATTTACGGAATATGCCAGGCAAAGTTTACAGTAACAAATATGCTAAGATATGAATTAGCAGATACGCTAAGATATGAATTTTGTCTATACACTATTCATGCAATCAATGCAATAAGATGTGTCTAGACTAAGAATGATAAGCATGTGTCTAGACTAAAAGGTGTGGGGGCCTTTGTTGGTAAAATGAAATTTAGTTAAAAAAAAAATTAAAAAAGGTGAAAAGTCAAAAATGCCCCTGGTACTATTCATAACTTTGTCTATTAGTTAATATGTAAATTATTTTTTATAAGTGAACAATTATTTTGGAAGAGATATAATTAGGAATGACAATAGATCGAATATGAATCGGGTGATGTACTATCCATATCTATAGCCATTTAGTTTTTGTTCACTCATACCCATATCCATATTTATTTAATTTTAGTTCATTCATCCATATTCATATCCAATGAATTAAGCGGGTAATTGATATCCATTGATTGGATATTCAACAAATGTTATAATATTTCTTAATACGTGATAAAAATAAAATACGTGATATAACAAAAATATATATAATGTGACATCACACGTGATATAACAAATGTTGTTTGTTGTATATATAATGTGACATCATTAGAATTTATTCACACAAATGTGTAATCTTTATCGAAGATATAACATAATTTATTAACTTTACTATTGAACATAGACTATCACATATTAAATGTGTAAATTGTAGTTAAATAATTAATAGTTAATTTATTATATGAAAATGAGCAAAATGTATATAACATATTAAATGTATTTGTAATAACAAATATGTTTGCATATATCTATATTTATGTATTTTTATATGAATTTCGGATGTTAAATGAATATATCAATGAATGAAACTTTTCATTCGTATTTATTTAGGTTCATTGATATTCATATCTATATACATTTAGATTATTCATATTCATTATGAAAGGAGTGTATCGGATGAATATCCGTGAGATCCGATGACTATTCTCATCTATACTCTACTCTACGTATAACTATTAAAATTTTCAAATATTCATCATTCACCAACAGACTACCACCGTCCGATCTTTTCATCATCTATACGCCATTCTCACTTCCACGTTTCTCAACCAACTGCCTTTGGATGAACACAATATCATTGTGGCTCATCGTGCTTCCACGCTCAAGCATTATTCGCCGTCCGATCAATCTTCATCCAACTGTCACACCCTCTCTTTTCTCTCTCTCTGTTACCAATACCCTCCCGCCCTCTCTCTCCTACATCATTTCCACTTTATGACGTTTCAGTCTTTCTCCCTCTATCTCTTACTAAAAATATATTTTTCTATCAATCTCTAAAAATTCATTAGTTTGAAATTAAAACTAAAATTAGAATGCAGGAACAAGCAGCAACGAGTTCAATGGCTGTGAGTCTACCTTCAAGTAGTGAGAGATCTTCGAGTTCTGCACTTCAACTTAACGTCAAAGAAGGTCAATTTCTGAATTTTTAAAATTTATATAGCTGTAATGAGCTAGTTTATAAAGCTTGCTAAAAATTTGTTAATTCTGAATGCTGATTTAATTATATGTTTATTTTTACAATTGTGAGTGGATCAGTGTTTGTATTCCTGGTGAATTATATAATTTGAAACTGCAACTGAATTGAATTTCAACTAGCATGATGATTATCTTTATTTTTGGAAACTAATTATTATATGGATGTTAAGTTTTTAATGTAATGTATGATATTGAGCATGAATTTTCTTTATCTTTTTCATTTTTGTCAGAACCATCCTTAAACTATTTAAGGATTAATAATTTATATGTTACGTTCAGTATAATTTTGCATATTTAATTAATCCTTAAACTAATTACCCGTACTTTGAATTGTTACTTTGTTAGGTTTCATTTATTGCGCCTAAGCCAGCCATTGACTATTGTGTAGCTAAGTTTGGTTGCTCATTTACTCATTTTGATTTATAATAAGGGAGGGATTGAACAAAGCAATAATGAAATGGTTTATCTAACTAAAATCAATCTGGTTACATCAACCAAAAGTAACAACTCTATATACACACATTTATTTGAGATGCATGTATTTTGCTACTAGCTTAATTCATTCCCAAACTTGTACTGTATCTTTTTAAATTTGAAATGCTTAAGACAATATCTTGTAAAAGTGACTAGCCGGGAATAGTCGTCGATCGAGACCTTGTAGAGACTAATCGGTCAAGTCGGAGGACGCTGATAATACCATATCGTCTCAGAACAAGTGTCCACAAGTAAATAGAACACGGTTTTAGTACGTAGCAATATATTATTTCACTCTATAATAATTAAATGTTTAATGTCCACTGTTATGTTAGAAAGTGTAGATAATGGTACACTTTTAGATGTATTAATAGCAATTGTAGATTTTTTTTTGGGTGATATATAGAATTTTGACTTGTGATCATGTGATAGGGATGGAGAGTGATGATGAGATCAGAAGGGTACCAGAGATGGGTGGAGACGCAGTTGGAGCATCCGGATCTGGAAGAGGACCCGGGTCGGTGGCATATCCAGACCGGGTTCAAGGCTCAACTGAAGGTTCAAGGAGAAAAGGTAAAAACCCGGCTGACAAAGAAAACAAACGCTTGAAGAGGTATCTACCAATATATAACACAAAACACATGCTTTCCTTTTTATAAGTTATTAATTAGAATTAATTAATTACTTGTGTTTTTGTTTTAAATAAGGTTGTTGAGGAATCGAGTTTCAGCTCAACAAGCAAGAGAACGAAAGAAAGCGTACTTAAGTGAATTAGAGGTTCGAGTGAAAGACTTGGAGAAGAAGAATTCAGAGCTTGAAGAGCGTTTGTCCACATTGCAAAACGAGAACCAGATGCTTAGACATGTATGTCTTTTTATTGATCGCCTCTCTTTTTTTCGATCACGTGGTTTCAATACTAAGTTGATTAAATTGTTATGATGCAGATATTGAAGAACACAACTGCAGGCATGCAAGAGAGGAAATAGCAGTAAATTGATTTAGAAGCAGGTAAATAATAATTAATGATTCTAGCAGTAAAAAAAAAAAAAAAAACTTGAGATTTTCCATAAGCTTAGAAGTATCCTTTTTTTTTTTAATGTTTCTTGTGTATTTATTAATATTAAAAATTAAAAAAGAGGTGGAGATTATGATTGTTCGACTAAGTTTAGCAAATTAGCAAGCAGTCTGAAGGATCTGATAATCGGGTATATTATTTAGAGACTGGTTGAGTGCACGGAAATGTAAAGAGTTCAACCACGTATCTATTTTTAAACCACAAGAAGTATAGATCAAACATTAGTTGAGCAGTCAACAATGATTAATTATTATTCTTTGAAATATCAGACTTTAGAAAGTGATGGGTCAATCACGATTCGAATAATATCGGTTAGGACTGAAAATGACAACTTAATGACATTATCATTACTTTTCGATCGAGTTGTACACAGCAGAATTTACGTATTAACGTTCTAGAAAAAGACAAACAAGCATAAAATGATAAAATATCCATCCTTTAATCCAAACTGTTTGATCTGATTTTGATTGAGATTTGCTTCCTCCTTATCCTAAAAATGTGAATTTTTTTTTTTTTGGCGAAAATAAATAAATATATAAATAGATCATAAAGGTCCAATTGAACGTATACAACCATTGAAAGAGATGTACAGTGATCTTATGTGCGTGAACCTAATGTTCAAATCATAAACTATTGATTACAAACACCATATTGAACTAAAACAATTCGTCCACTTCAAGTGTCGAAAATCGAGTAGCTACAACCAACACAAAGTTGCAAACCCGCGCCCAAACTGATCCTATCAATATACACCTACAAGCCCGACCTAGACCGTAGGGGACCTTCCGATCCGCCACCTTAGTAACCCGTCACGAAGGCTAAACCCAGCCCAAACGCCAACCCGCAAGAAGCATCTATCGGGATGATTCTTGTGGGTTGGCCGTTTATAAAACTATAGAAATGTAAATCTTGATGCTTATCATTGATCACAACAAACATATATATATATATATATATATATATATATATATATATATATATATATATATATATATATATATATATATATATAGTGATTGGTTCCTACTATTTTGGTAACCTAAGAGTGCACAATATACGTATGTGATTTACAAGGCAAATATATACTAAAGATAGGTACAATATATTATGGTAATGTATCGGCTAATACACCCCTTCAGTCGGAGCAGGAGGAGGACGAATGCTGAGACTGTCCCAGAAGTCGTCAAACAGAACTCTCTTTGGTGAAAATATCGGCCACCTGAAAACGAGTAGGAACACACATAACTCGAACCTGTCCACGAGCAACTTTCTCTCGTACAAAATGGATGTCCATTTCAATATGTTTGGTACACTGGTGCTGTATCGGATTGCCTGAAATATAGATTGCACTGACATTGTCGCAGAAAACTAAAGTCGCCCTGGGAATCGGACATTTGAGTTCGAGCATTAAATTACGTAACCAACAAGATTCGGAAATCACATTGGCAACCCCTCTATATTCGGCTTCGGAACTACAACTGAAGACAGTTGGTTGCCTTTTGGCAGACCACGAGACCAAATTAGAGCCCAAAAATACACAATAGCCGGAAGTTGATCGACGCTTATTGGGGCAACCACCCCAGTCGGCATCCGTGTAAGAAACGATTGAGTTGACGGCTGATTTAGTGAGGTGTGAACCATATTCAGAAGTCTCTTTAATGTAATGTACGATACGTTTTAAAGCAAGCATGTGACATTCTTTTGGGTCATGCATATGAAGGCACTCTTGTTGCACGGCGTAGGAAATGTCGGGTTTTGTGAATGTCAAGTATTGCAAAGCTCCGGAGAGACTACGAAACTCGGTAGGATTAGAACATGAAGGACCAGTTGATGCACTTAGCTTACCTGATGTATCTACAGGCGTCCGAACAGAATTGCTATGAGATAAACCTACACGAAAAACAATTTATTTTGCATAGCTTTGTTGAGATAAAAATAGGCCATTACGTGTACGAGTGATGGCAACACCCCAAAAGAAACTAACAGGTCCAAGGTCCTTGATAGCGAATTCGTTGGTTAGCAGTAGAAGAAGACGTTCACGAAGTGACTTGGTAGAAATAACAAGTAATATGTCATCTACATAGAGTAGAAGGTATGCGATGTCATCAGCAGCGGGACTTGAACTCGGATACAGGTGGGGCGGGTGTAATTTTTTTTTAAATCTTTCATATTCAGCAGGGACGAACACTAAAAAAAACCTTATTTTTTAGTAAATTTTTTTTTTTAGTGTAAAAATTTTTGTTCCGTAAAATCCAGGGTGGACGGATACCCACCTTGGGTTAGTCTATGTTCCGCCTCTGGATGTCATTTGAAAGGACCCGTTCATACCGATTATAAATGATTAACAATAGTTGATTTCATTTGCGAGGTATTTGACCTCTATATGATACATTTTACAAACATTGCATTCGTTTTTAAAAGACAAACTTTCTTTACATCGAAAGTTGACGGCATGCATAACATTTCATAATACATCCAACTCTAATTGACTTAATAATAATCTTGATGAACCCAACGACTCGAATGCAACGTCTTTTGAAATATGTCATGAATAACTACAAGTAATATCTCTAAAATGAGCAAATGCATAGCGGAAGATTTCTTTCATACCTGAGAATAAACATGCTTTCAAGTGTCAACCAAAAGGTTGGTAAATTCATAGGTTTATCGTAAACAATAAAATTCATCATTTTGAAAGACCACAAGATTTAAATGTGCATGGTACAAATGGGCCCGAATCCTACACCCACCTGTAATGTACATGCGATATCTTTTAAATACATTACACCTTTCTCGTGTATGAAACCATTTTTCATAAATCTTAGTAACCGTACACATATCTCGTGTACAAAATATCATACACATAACCTGTGTATAAAATCATTCTCTCGATACATAACATTCACTTTGTTTTCATTGCTTGGCTTGGTAACCGACCTTAACATATAATGCGCATCAATAATATCCCCAAAACAGAACATCTCGTCTGTATAATATATAAACCTCGAAGTACTAAACACCACGCCCACTAGCTCTTCCGTCTAGTGAACATTCTGGGTGGGGGTGTTAAACCGGGTAGCTACCTTTAGGATTCGCGTCAATTATGGGCCATACCCGTTTCCTAATTCTTAGGTTACCAAGCTATAATAATCAGGGGAAATATTCACATCAATTAGTGGCAATTATAACGTCCAACTAATTCAATAATAATCAACAGAACTTCTGTCTGTATAATAATTCATTCGAGGAATGTTTTGCTTGTGTCTATCTCGTCAAACATTTATAAAAGCATCTCATGTATTCTCAGTCCAAAAATATAGATTTCAAAGGCATTTAATAAAACAGTTATAAAAACAGCGCATGTATTCTCAGTCCCAAAAATGTAAAGAGTAAAAGGGGATCAAATGAACTAACGCATATAAATATTGTAAAACAGTTATTAAAACTATGCATGAATTCACAGTCCAAGAATGTAATGCGTAAAAAGAGAGCAAATGAACTCACGATAATGTATTTTGTAGTAAAAATACATATGAAGATATTGAACAATGCATGGTTGGCCTCGGATTCACGAACCTATATCATTTGTATATTCATTAATACATATAATCGTAATCGAACAAATATTTTTATTATTATTAGTGATAATTTTTATATTAATAACTTATATATTTTATTATATATTCATTTTGTATATTTTAAATAAAGTATTTATATATATTTAAGTTATGGTTATTATATATAAATTTTTTATATAAATAATCGTTTGTTTACAAAATAATAGTTATAGTAATACTAGAGTAATATTAATAATAATAAAAATGATAATAATTATAATACTTAATATTACTAATTAAGATAATAATGGTTATGATTTCATTAGTGATAAAAATAATGATATTAAAACTAATAATATATTTATATTAATAATAATGGTTCTAATATTTATAAAGTGATAATAATACTAATATTTATGAAAATAACAATAACTTGTATTATTTTCACAATAATAATAATAATAATAATAATAATAATAATAATAATAATAATAATTATTATTATTATTATTATTATTATTATAATCATAATAATTATAAAAATACTAAAATGGTAAAATTATTAATAATAATTACATTATTAATACTTAATAATAATAATACTAACCATAATAATATTACTTACTAATACTTAACTATAATAATAATAATAATAATAATAATAATAATAATAATAATAATAATAATAATAATAATAATAATAATAATAATAATAATAATAATAATCATTTTCATGTATTAAAAACAATAATACTAATAATAATAATAATAACCGAAATCATAATAATAACAATGATAAAAATTATAATTTTAGTAATAATATTAGTAGTAGTAATAATAAAAATTTTAGAATGAAAAACTATCTTCCAAAGACCCTTTTTAAAAAAAATTGCACCGAACCGGGCTTGAACCCGTGACCTCCCGTTATCCCGACATACGCATAACCATCCTTTTAAATCTGCTTTTCTGAATTTTATTATATTTAAATTATATTTAACCCGATTTATTTTCTATTATTTTTTCTTCATCTTCAATAATCAAATCAACCAGACCAGGGATCAATCCTAACAAGCTCGAATTACTTAACTAGTTTTAGGAGTTTCCAAACGAAATAAAAATATTAGTTTGAGGTGATTGAAACAATTAAAACAGATAAAAGAAAATTTACAGTTGAGTAGAGACAACATAAACTCAAATCCAAATTCGAAATTAGAGACTGTTTTAGATAAAAAAAAAAAATAATAACACGAAAAAGGTTATAAACGACTCATAGAAACTATTGGAATCATTAATTTAACTTGAATCAACGCTATGACTTCGAATTTTCGAATGAACAAAATTAGTTGACTTTTAAGTTTTAAACTTTGACTCAAAAATTCAGATTCAATACAATGAATTGGAAGTTGAAATTTTGCAGAAAGTTCGAATAGAGTAATCCTAACACTTCTGCATTTTTATTTTTTAAAATTCTATTCGAATTTGAGCTATTGTTCATTTCAGTTATGAACACCAAGAACTCTAAATCAAAACTCAAATTTTAGAATGTTTTAGATTATAATTACAACATGAATTATATTTTAAATGATTCAAAGAAACTTTTTGAATACTCAATTGAATCTAAAACATCAAAAGAGCTTCGAATTTCATCATGAACAAAACGTTTGACTTTTTAAAATTTACCTTTGACTCCAAAATTGAAACTTGTTACAAAAATTTGGAAGTTGAAACTTTCCAGATGGTTCAAACGAAAGATTTAGAATAGAAATTCATTAATAGATTTTGAAATAAAACAAGAATTCAAAGTTTTAGAAAAATTGGAACAAGAACAGAGCAGGACCTGTTTCTACATTATTTTATGATTTAATTTGTTTAATAAAAGGCTGTGAAAGGTTCTTGTGAATGATAATTGATAATGTAAGTCGACTGGTACCATTTAGCACTGATTGTGATTGAGTTTTATAGCAAATACAGTTCGACAGTTTCCAATCAGGGCATAAGAAAGAAAATAAAAAAAATAATTACAGAAAGGGATGGCTAACGGGTTTTGTTGTGATTCTGTGATATTATTCGATTTGTGATTCAGTTTAGAGACAAAAAAATAAAGGTTGAAAGTGATATGCAACTGAATATGATTCCAATTTCATATGTATATATGATATATGATTTTATATAATTAATATTCATAATTTATAATTATAATCATATTAACAATAATCAAAATACTAATAATAATAGCAATATTAATAAGAATAAATGAGTAATAATAATAATAATAATAACAATGATAATGATAATGATTTTAATAAGTTTTATAATAATTAAAGATAATAATAACAAAAATGATAATAATAATAATAATAATATTATTAGTGATAATAATAATAAATTGTATTATTTTCTAATTATAATAATAATAATTATTTAGCACTGATTGTGATTGAGTTTTATAGCAAATACAGTTCGACAGTTTCCAATCAGGGCATAAGAAAGAAAATAAAAAAAATAATTACAGAAAGGGATGGCTAACGGGTTTTGTTGTGATTCTGTGATATTATTCGATTTGTGATTCAGTTTAGAGACAAAAAAATAAAGGTTGAAAGTGATATGCAACTGAATATGATTCCAATTTCATATGTATATATGATATATGATTTTATATAATTAATATTCATAATTTATAATTATAATCATATTAACAATAATCAAAATACTAATAATAATAGCAATATTAATAAGAATAAATGAGTAATAATAATAATAATAATAACAATGATAATGATAATGATTTTAATAAGTTTTATAATAATTAAAGATAATAATAACAAAAATGATAATAATAATAATAATAATATTATTAGTGATAATAATAATAAATTGTATTATTTTCTAATTATAATAATAATAATTATTTTAAAATAATAATAACATTAATATCACAAATTACATGTATTAGATTTTATATCTATAATAAATAATAATAATATTCATAATTCTGATATTAATATTAATACTAATATTTATTGAAAGTAATAATAACATTATTAATATAATAACTATATTTTAACTTGTAATTACTTTTAATATATTAATATCACAATTTATTAATTATGTAATACTTATCTTATATAATAACATATTTGAATATATATATTATTTATATATTTTATATATATTTCAATATAATAATTATTAATAGAAATCATATATATACAAATTCATTTTAAATTATACTTATTTCTAATGTTTACATTTTATTTTATAATTTTAAATTATTATACATACTTACATTTTTATATATATACATATATATATATATATATATATATATATATACATATTTATTTACAAATAATTGTTCGTGAATCGTCGGGAATAGTCAAGGTCAAATGCATTCATGAAAAACAATTCAAACATTTTGAGACTCGATTTAATAAACTTTGCTTATCGTGTCAGAATCTCGTAAAGATAAAGTTTAAATTTGGTCGAAAATTTTCGGGTCGTCACAGTACCTACCCGTTAAAGAAATTTCGTCCCGAAATTTGATTGGGATCATCATGGCTAACAATAAATATGTTTTCATGACTAATATGAGCTGATAAATAGAGTTTTATTACCATTGAGTAATAAGAATAAAATAATTCAATTATTCGAAGAGTACGAATGAAGCTATCACAAAAGAGTGAATTGGATAATTGCATGTTCCTCTTAACCGGTGACGTAGTCACGGTTGATTTCCAGAATTCAAGGGATTTAAAGAAAATCTTCGAAATCTATACAAGATTTGATTTTTCGATAATTAAGGAAATTATGATCTTCTTTAATTTAATGCGATAGCCTGTCTCGATTGCTCTGTCAGATATTTCACTATAAATCCACCCTCTTCGTTTCCTTTATGTTTTGGAGTTCCATATTTTTGTTTTCTCTTCCCGACGTTAAGTCAAGTGAATAATGGTCCAGAATTTGTAGGTATGAAGTTTCGAATGAACATGACTAATGTTCTAAGAGAGATATTGTAATAGCACGATCTTGATTGGTTAAATTACCAGAATTCAAGAGAAAAGATAATATTTTCAGAAAGATATATTATTGATATGTTTGGAGATTAGATAGAATGTAAGAGCCGTATAACATGGCACATGATGACGTTATGGTCTGTGAATCATCACGTTTCATTAGAAACTCAGTATGACTTACTGTAATATAATCACGTTGATCAAGTGTCATTATATTATACTAATTCATGCATCAATTTCCAACACTACTTCAAAATCATTCATAATTCAAACTCTAAGTTTTCAGAGATTTAGAAACTAAAAAAGTTTTCTTTTATGATATAACACAGATAGCGCGGAGAGGTAATTAATATCGGACAAGAATATTTATGAAGATAGGATATTAATAATGAAAGATACGATAATATCTTAGAATTTTTGAATCAAATCGTGATGAAGAAATTCATTCACGATGATTTAGAGCGATTAATGAGCAAGGTATTCGCTAAAGATTTCATCAGAAACAGAATCATCAGGATTTTTTTTATGTACAAGTTTAGTCCTTGTGATTTGTTCAGTGTCTCCTTCATGGTTTGCTCAATTCGTTTATCAAAATCTTTGAGCTTTTTCAACACTCCATTCTTTATCATCAAACTTTTGACTGTTAAGGCAGTCTTCAGTTTTCACTGCTTCACCAGCTTTTTCAAAACTCAGGAAAACTGATTCATAGGCTAAAGCGCTTTTCAGAAATCCAGAATTAATGTTCATAAAACCAGGTAATAGAAGTTATATATAAATATATATATATATATATATATATATATATATATATATATATATATATATATATATATATATATATATATATATATATATATATATATATATATATATATATATATATATATATATATATATATATATATATATATATATATATATATATATATATATAATTGTTGTTGTAGAATCACTGAGAATTTCGAGATTATCAATTGATGCCTCCCGGTGTTTGTTATGGTAATTATCATTACAAGATGCCGATGAGATCATGATAAGACTTCAATAGATAAATATAGTGATTGGTCGAAGAGATTTAAGCCAATGAGCAACGAGGTTGCTGATACGTCTGCTGATAATATGGTGGAATATAAAAGGTTCCCTGGTAACAATAAAATAGCACGCATATATATCAAGGTTATAATAAGGTTTTTTCGAACGAAAAATCGAAGTTGACTTGCTGGAGCTGTGACAAAATTGGCTATCTCGAACAGGAGTTGCAAAGTTATTTTCGGTAATAATAATGCTAAATGAATTAGCAGAGCTACGTGTTAAATGTTTACTCAGTTTCTAAGTGTTTTCAGATGCATAACTATATGCATCAATCTTTTCTTTCGTAGATGAAGTGCGGTTGGTTCATCCTCTCGATTGAGGTGTTTTCAAGAATCATGAAAGGTTTGAACGCAGATTGTAATCGTCAAGATACAAATGAGGTTTAAGATGAAATCAAGTGGTAAACTTGAAGAAATGTTTAGTTTCATATGTTATAATCAATATTTTACTTCATTTTAATTGTCCAATGTTAGTAGTCCATAGTTAATAGTTCAATAATTCGTATATAGTTTAATATATTATATTCGAATTAATTAATACATGTCGTGACCCATTGTATACATGTCTCAGACTCGATCACAACTCAAAGCATATATATATTATTTTAGAATCAACCTCGACCCTTTATATGCTAACTCGAGCATTACCGCGATATAGAGTGACTTACGGTTATTCCAAATAATAAATATAGATGACGTCGATATGATATGTCAAAACATTGTACATGTGTCCCGATTTATACGACGATATTTAAAATGCGTAAAATAAAGAAATAATTGTGCCGTTGGTCCCTTCATTTTACCCCAAAAAACTAACAGCGTCCCTCAAGTTTTTTTTTTGGCTTTCAGCATCCCTCAATTTTACAGCTTTGAGATACAGAGTCCCTCCGTCAACTTTTCGTTAAAAAAGTCCATTAACTCCTATCATGTGACTTGCATGTGAGGGTAAAATCATCTTTTAACCTCCTTCTTCATTAAACTCGTGTTCTTCCCCAACATTGCAAACCCTAATTTAAAAAAACATCAATCTGGAACTCGTTCTAAAAAAACATCAAATAAATCTGAGATTCAGTAACTCGTTCTAAATAAATAGATTTAAATTTTCGGACTGTAGCAGTAACAGCTCGAAGAACACGATGAACAACTCAATTGGTGATTTTGGATTTAAGGCTGTTTTACATTATAATTACAACATGAAACGTGTTGTAAATCATAAGTAGACACTTTGTGAATCCTCAATTTTAACAGAAACAACAACAATAACTCGAATTTCATGAAGAACAATGAGTTGACTTTTTGATTTTAAAATTTTGACTCACGAATTCGAACTCATTTTGAAGAATTGAAGGCTGAAACTTTACAGATAGTTTGAGTAAAAGATTCCTAATAACTCTACATTTTTAGATTTTGAAATTTGATACGAAAACGAGATTTTAATTTAATGAACTCAAGAACAGAGGTACGAGCCTGTTTTCTTTAAATTTCTGTTTAATTTTCGAATTGCAGTAGTAGTTTCATAATGTAAAGTTGAATGATCGATCAACTAAAAATAATTTGTCAAGATTATAGTGTAGTAGTCCAATGGCCGAGAGAATCACGATCAAAAGCAAAAGAAGAGAAAAAAAATTAAACATATAGGGATAGATAACAGAATTTGTACATATCTGATTTATTATGTTTAATATTACTAATAAATATAAATATATTAATAATTAAAATACTATTAATATTATTATTAATAATAAAAATACTAATAATAATACTAATATAAATAATAATAATATTAATGATAAAAATAATAATAATAAAAATAATAATAATAATAATAATAATAATAATAATAATAATAATAATAATAATAACAATAATAATAATAATAATAATGAGAATAATAATAATAAGAATAAGAATAAGAATAAGAATAAGAATAATAATAATAATAATAATAATAATAATAATAATAATAATAATAATAATAATAATAATAATAATAATAATAATAATAATAATAATAATAATAATAATAGTAATAGTAATAATAATAATAATAATAATAATAATAATAATAATAATAATAATAATAATAATAATAATAATAATAATAATAATAATTATAAGATTTTCATTTTTTGCACCGGTGGTCCCTCGATTTTAGTGAAGAAAAGAGTAAAAATACGATTTTACCCTCACATGCAAGTCACATGATAGGAGTTAACGGACTTTTTTAACGAAAAGTTGACGGAGGGACTCTGTATCTCAAAGCTGTAAAATAGAGGGATGCTGAAAGCCAAAAAAAAACTTGAGGGACGCTGTTCGCTTTTTGGGGTAAAATGGAGGGACCAACGGCACAATTATTTCTAAAATAAATAACAGAAATTAAATAACGATAAATAAAATTGCGAGAATTAAAATTGCGATAAATAAATTGCAATATTTAAAATGTAATAAGGAATTAACAGTTAGCTAGGATTTTGTTAGGGTGGATTCTTAACAAAATTTCTCATAGTTAATTTGTTTGTTTCTAACAAAATTTATTTTTGTCCAATGGTTTCTTCATTATGCCACTTGTTGGATTCTGATAGGTCAAAATCGAAATATGAAATTGAATGAAAATGGTTATTATGTGGTAAACAGATACGTATATCTGTGGATGTTAGTAGGATAGTAAATGACTGTTGAATCAGATTCGAAGAATGTACAGTGTAACTTATTAATGTGAAATATAAATATTCCTCGGGTATTACCTACCCGTTAAAATATTTTCACCATTAACAGTTTGTACAAAAGAATTTTTAATTACAATCTTTATGAAAATATACTTACATATATATATTTTCTTCAGATGTAATCATCGATTTAATGAGTCAATATGATATTAGACTCATTTGGTTTACCGTTAGAACATGAATATAGAATCTCTAAAACATTAGAGATTATATAATCGCCATATCGAACGAAGATAAATGATATAGAACGATTATGTAGAACAAAGATAATCGATGTAGAATAGATATGTAGAATACATAATCTCTAAGACTTTAGAGATTACATAATCGCCGCCTAATAGTTCTCCAATGAAGTTATGAATCAATACTTCATCGTTGATTTTTATTAGTACTCCTTGGTATCTATATTGCGTACGACGTTGATGCTCGAGGTACAGATTGTGATGTCGAGGTGTGGGATGCGGATGTTGTTGTTGTGGTAATGGTACTGTTGGCGTTGATGATGGTGGTACTGTTGATGTTGTTGATGCTGCTGGTGCTTGTAACCTTTGCACCATATTCTCCAAAGCCACTACCCGAGTGCGAAGCTCGTTGACTTCTTCTATTATACCTGGGTGGTTGTCGGTTTGGACGAGCGGATGAATAAGATCTAGAATTTGAGATAATATATAGTCGTGTCAAGATACTCTGGAAATGAGAGAGAAAATAGTATTACGAACAGGTTCGCCGGTAAGTGCTTCAGGTTCTTCGCCAAGAGGGGAATGTGGTGTATGGAAGGGATCACCTTCTTCTTGTCTCCAATGATTAAGTTGACTATGAACCCATCCCCAATTCATCCAGAATAGATGATGGCTAATTGGTTGATTCATTCCGTTCACACTGCTTTAAGAGCTCGAGTGAAACTCCATATCAGAATCCGAGGGACTTGAACTAGTGGCGAGTTCCATTTCGTTCGATTGAATGAAGGATTTTTCGATATGAAATGATTTTCCGGCTATCGTATGGTATCCTAATTACATAGAATATCTATATATATAGAACAAAAGATTTTGTGGATTGCGGAGGAATTTACGGAATATGTCAGACAAAGTTTACAGTAACAGATACGCTAAGATATGAATTTTACCTATACACTATTCATGCAATTAATGCAGTAAGATGTGTCTAGACTAAGAATGATAAACATGTAATTTTCGACAGGAAATGATAAGCAAAACTTTTGACATGCAGACCAGGTTCAAGTCCAGACTTATCAATGTATCCTAACAACTACTAGGTCGAAGTCCAGACTCACTAATGCATCCTAACAACTACCTGTTAGACACACTAATACAAGACCTGGTTCGCTAAGACCACCGCTCTGATACCAACTGAAAGGACCCGTTCATACCGATTATAAACGATTCACAATAGTTGATTTCATTTGTGAGGTATTTGACCTCTATATGATACATTTTACAAACATTGCATTCGTTTTTAAAAGACAAACTTTCTTTACATTGAAAGTTGATGGCATGCATACCATTTCATAATGAAATGTCCCGTTCTTATTGATTGAAAACGTTCCATATTAATTGATTTCGTTGCGAGATTTTGACCTCTATATGAGAAGTTTTTCAAAGACTGCCTTCATTTTTAAAACAAACCATAACCTTTATTTCATAAATAAAGGTTTAAAAATCTTTACGTAGATTATCAAATAATGATAATCTAAAATATCCTGTTTACACACGACCATTACATAATGGTTTACAATACAAATATGTTACATCAAAATCAGTTTCTTGAATGCAGTTTTTACACAATATCATACAAATATGAACTCCAAATGTTGTCCTTATTTTAGTATGCAACAGCGGAAGCTCTTAGTATTCACCTGAGAATAAACATGCTTTAAACGTCAACAAAAATGTTGGTGAGTTATAGGTTTAACCTATATATATCAAATCGTAACAATAGACCACAAGATTTCATATTTCAATACACATCCCATACATAGAGATAAAAATCATTCATATGGTGAACACCTGGTAACCGACATTAACAAGATGCATATATAAGAATATCCCCATCATTCCGGGACACCCTTCGGATATGATATAAATTGCAAAGTACTAAAGCATCCGGTACTTTGGATGGGGTTTGTTAGGCCCAATAGATCTATCTTTAGGATTCGCGTCAATTAGGGTGTCTGTTCCCTAATTCTTAGATTACCAGACTTAATAAAAAGGGGCATATTCGATTTCGATAATTCAACCATAAAATGTAGTTTCACGTACTTGTGTCTATTTTGTAAATTATTTATAAAACCTGCATGTATTCTCATCCCAAAAATATTAGATTTTAAAAGTGGGACTATAACTCACTTTCACAGATTTTTACTTCGTCGGGAAGTAAGACTTGGCCAATGGTTGATTCACGAACCTATAACAATATATACATATATATCAAAGTATGTTCAAAATATATTTACAACACTTTTAATATATTTTGATGTTTTAAGTTTATTAAGTCAGCTGTCCTCGTTAGTAACCTACAACTAGTTGTCCACAGTTAGATGTACAGAAATAAATCGATAAATATTATCTTGAATCAATCCACGACCCAGTGTATACGTATCTCAGTATTGATCACAACTCAAACTATATATATTTTGGAATCAACCTCAACCCTGTATAGCTAACTCCAACATTCACATATAGAGTGTCTATGGTTGTTCCGAAATATATATAGATGTGTCGACATGATAGGTAGAAACATTGTATACGTGTTTATGGTATCTCAAGATTACATAATATACAATACAAGTTGATTAAGTTATGGTTGGAATAGATTTGTTACCAATTTTCACGTAGCTAAAATGAGAAAAATTATCCAATCTTGTTTTACCCATAACTTCTTCATTTTAAATCCGTTTTGAGTGAATCAAATTGCTATGGTTTCATATTGAACTCTATTTTATGAATCTAAACATAAAAAGTATAGGTTTATAGTCGGAAAAATAAGTTACAAGTCATTTTTGTAAAGGTAGTCATTTCAGTCGAAAGAACGACGTCTAGATGATCATTTTAGAAAACATACTTCCACTTTGAGTTTAACCATAATTGTTGGATATAGTTTCATGTTCATAATAAAAATCATTTTCTCAGAATAACTACTTTTAAATCAAAGTTTATCATAGTTTTTAATTAACTAACCCAAAACAGCCCGCGGTGTTACTACGACGGCGTAAATCCGGTTTTACGGTATTTTTCGTGTTTCCAGGTTTTAAATCATTAAGTTAGCATATAATATAGATGTAGAACATGTGTTTAGTTGATTTTAAAAGTCAAGTTAGAAGGATTAACTTTTGTTTGCGAACAAGTTTAGAATTAACTAAACTATGTTCTAGTGATTACAAGTTTAAACCTTCGAATAAGATAGCTTTATATGTATGAATCGAATGATGTTATGAACATCATTACTACCTTAAGTTCCTTGGATAAACCTACTAGAAAAGAGAAAAATAGATCTAGCTTCAACGGATCCTTGGATGGCTCGAAGTTCTTGAAGCAGAATCATGACACGAAAACAAGTTCAAGTAAGATCATCACTTGAAATAAGATTGTTATAGTTATAGAAATTGAACCAAAGTTTGAATATGATTATTACCTTGTATTAGAATGATAACCTACTGTAAGAAAGAAAGATTTCTTGAGGTTGGATGATCACCTTACAAGATTGGAAGTGAGCTAGCAAACTTGAAAGTATTCTTGATTTTATGTAACTAGAACTTGTAGAATATATGAAGAACACTTAGAACTTGAAGATAGAACTTGAGAGAGATCAATTAGATGAAGAAAATTGAAGAATGAAAGTGTTTTTAGGTGTTTTTGGTCGTTGGTGTATGGATTAGATATAAAGGATATGTAATTTTGTTTTCATGTAAATAAGTCATGAATGATTACTCATATTTTTGTAATTTTATGAGATATTTCATGGTAGTTGCCAAATGATGGTTCCCACATGTGTTATGTGACTCACATGGGCTGCTAAGAGCTGATCATTGGAGTGTATATACCAATAGTACATACATCTAAAAGCTGTGTATTGTACGAGTACGAATACGCGTGCATACGAGTAGAATTGTTGATGAAACTGAACGAGGATGTAATTGTAAGCATTTTTGTTAAGTAGAAGTATTTTGATAAGTGTATTGAAGTCTTTCAAAAGTGTATAAATACATATTAAAACACTACATGTATATACATTTTAACTGAGTCGTTAAGTTATCGTTAGTCGTTACATGTAAGTGTTGTTTTGAAACCTTTAGGTTAACGATCTTGTTAAATGTTGTTAACCCAATATTTATAATATCAAATGAGATTTTAAATTATTATATTATCATGATATTATCATGTATGAATATCTCTTAATATGATATATATACATTAAATGTCTTTACAACGATAATCGTTACATATATGTCTCGTTTAAAAATCATTAAGTTAGTAGTCTTGTTTTTACATATGTAGTTCATTGTTAATATACTTAATGATATGTTTTCTTATCATAGTATCATGTTAACTATATATATATCCATATATATGTCATCATATAGTTTTACAAGTTTTAACGTTCGTGAATCACCGGTCAACTTGGGTGGTCAATTGTCTATATGAAACATATTTCAATTAATCAAGTCTTAACAAGTTTGATTGCTTAACATGTTGGAAACACTTAATCATGTAAATAACAATTTCATTTAATATATATATAAACATGGAAAAGTTCGGGTCACTACAGTACCTACCCGTTAAATAAATTTCGTCCCGAAATTTTAAGCAGTTGGAGGTGTTGACGTATCTTCTGAAAATAAATGCGGGTATTTCTTCTTCATCTGATCTTCTCGTTCCCAGGTGAACTCGGGTCCTCTACGAGCATTCCATCGAACCTTAACAATTGGTATCTTGTTTTGCTTAAGTCTTTTAACCTCACGATCCATTATTTCGACGGGTTCTTCGATAAATTGAAGTTTTTCGTTGATTTGGATTTCATCTAACAGAATAGTGAGATCTTCTTTAGCAAAACATTTCTTCAAATTTGAGACGTGGAAAGTGTTATGTACAGCCGCGAGTTGTTGAGGTAACTCAAGTCGGTAAGCTACTGGTCCGACACGATCAATAATCTTGAATGGTCCAATATACCTTGGATTTAATTTCCCTCGTTTACCAAATTGAACAACGCCTTTCCAAGGTGCAACTTTAAGCATGACAATCTCTCCAATTTCAAATTCTATATCTTTTCTTTTAATGTCAGCGTAGCTCTTTTGTCGACTTTGGGCGGTTTTCAACCGTTGTTGAATTTGGATGAACTTCTCGGTAGTTTCTTGTATTATCTCCGGACCCGTAATCTGTCTATCCCCCACTTCACTCCAACAAATCGGAGACCTGCACTTTCTACCATAAAGTGCTTCAAACGGCGCCATCTCAATGCTTGAATGGTAGCTGTTGTTGTAGGAAAATTCTGCTAACGGTAGATGTCGATCCCAACTGTTTCCGAAATCAATAACACATGCTAGTAGCATGTCTTCAAGCGTTTGTATCGTCCTTTCGCTCTGACCATCAGTTTGTGGATGATATGCAGTACTCATGTCTAGACGAGTTCCTAATGCTTGCTGTAATGTCTGCCGGAATCTTGAAATAAATCTGCCATCCCTATCAGAGATAATAGAGATTGGTATTCCATGTCTGGAGACGACTTCCTTCAAATACAGTCATGCTAACTTCTCTATCTTGTCATCTTCTCTTATTGGCAGGAAGTGTGCTGATTTGGTGAGACGATCAACTATTACCCAAATAGTATCAAAACCACTTGCAGTCCTTGGCAATTTAGTGATGAAATCCATGGTAATATTTTCTCATTTCCATTCCGGGATTTCGGGTTGTTGAAGTAGACCTGATGGTTTCTGATGCTCAGCTTTGACCTTAGAACACGTCAAACATTCTCCTACGTATTTAGCAACATCGGCTTTCATACCCGGCCACCAAAAATGTTTCTTGAGATCCTTGTACATCTTTCCCGTTCCAGGATGTATTGAGTATCTGGTTTTATGAGCTTCTCTAAGTACCATTTCTCTCATATCTCCAAATTTTGGTACCCACATCCTTTCAGCCCTATACCGGGTTCCGTCTTCCCGAATATTAAGATGCTTCTCCGATCCTTTGGGTATTTCATCCTTTAAATTTCCCTCTTTTAAAACTCCTTGTTGCGCCTCCTTTATTTGAGTAGTAAGGTTATTATGAATCATTATATTCATAGATTTTACTCGAATGGGTTCTCTGTCCTTCCTGCTCAAGGCATCGGCTACCACATTTGCCTTTCCCGGGTGGTAACGAATCTCAAAGTCGTAATCATTCAACAATTCAATCCACCTACGCTGCCTCATATTCAGTTGTTTCTGATTAAATATGTGTTGAAGACTTTTGTGGTCGGTATATATAATACTTTTGACCCCATATAAGTAGTGCCTCCAAGTCTTTAATGCAAAAACAACCGCGCCTAATTCCAAATCAAGCGTCGTATAATTTTGTTCGTGAATCTTCAATTGTCTATGCATTAATACACAACCGAGACCTTGCTTTGATGCGTCACAATAAATCACAAAATCATCATTCCCTTCAGGCAATGACAATATAGGTGCCGTAGTTAGCTTTTTCTTCAATAACTGAAATGTTTTCTCTTGTTCATCATTCCATTCAAATTTCTTCCCTTTATGCGTTAATGCAGTCAAGGGTTTTGCTATTCTGGAAAAGTCTTGGATGAACCTTCTGTAGTAACCAGCTAGTCCTAAAAACTGGCGTATGTGTTTCGGAGTTTTCGGGGTTTCCCACTTTTCAACAGTTTCTATCTTTGCCGGATCCACCTTAATACCTTCTTTGTTCACTATGTGACCGAGGAATTGAACTTCTTCCAACCAAAATGCACACTTTGAAAACTTAGTGTACAATTCTTCCTTCCTCAATACTTCTAACACCTTTCTCAAATGTTCACCGTGTTCTTGGTCATTCTTTGAGTAAATAAGTATGTCATCAATGAAAACAATGACAAACTTGTCAAGGTATGGTCCACACACTCGGTTCATAAGGTCCATGAACACAGCTGGTGCATTAGTTAAACCAAACGGCATTACCATAAACTCGTAATGACCGTAACGTGTTCTAAAAGCAGTCTTTGGAATATCATATTCTTTCACCCGCATTTGATGATACCCAGAATGTAAGTCAATCTTTGAATAAACAGAAGAGCTTTGTAGTTGATCAAATAAGTCGTTGATTCTCGGTAGTGGGTAGCGGTTCTTGATGGTAAGTTTGTTCAACTCTCGGTAGTCGATACACAACCTGAATGTACCATCTTTCTTCTTGACAAACAAAACAGGAGCTCCCCACGGTGATGTGCTTGGTCAAATGAAACCACGCTCTAAAAGTTCTTGTAATTGGCTTTGCAGTTCTTTCATCTCACTGGGTGCGAGTCTGTAAGGAGCACGAGCTATTGGTGCAGCTCCTGGTACAAGATCTATTTGAAATTCAACGAATCGATGTGGGGGTAATCCCGGTAATTCTTTCGGAAATACATCGGGAAATTCTTTTGCAATGGGAACATCATTGATGCTCTTTTCTTCAGTTTGTACTTTCTCGACGTGTGCTAAAACAGCATAGCAACCTTTTCTTATTAGTTTTTGTGCCTTCAAATTACTAATAAGATGTAGCTTCGTGTTGCCCTTTTCTCCGTACACCATTAAGGGTTTTCCTTTTTCTCGTATAATGCGAATTGCATTTTTGTAACAAACGATCTCTGCTTTCACTTCTTTCAACCAGTCCATACCGATTATCACATCAAAACTCCCTAACTCTACTAGTATCAAATCAATCTTAAATGTTTCGCTAACCAGTTTAATTTCTCGATTCCGACATATATTATCTGCTGAAATTAATTTACCATTTGCTAATTCGAGTAAAAATTTACTATCCAAAGGCGTCAATGGACAACTTAATTTAGCACAAAAATCTCTACTCATATAGCTTCTATCCGCACCCGAATCAAATAAAACGTAAGCAGATTTATTGTCAATAAGAAACGTACCCATAACAAGCTCTGGGTCTTCCTGTGCCTCTGCCGTATTAATATTGAAAACTCTTTCGCGGCCTTGTCCATTCGTGTTCTCCTGGTTCGGGCAATTTCTAATAATGTGGCCCAGTTTTCCACATTTATAACAAACTACATTGGCATAACTTGCTCCGACACTACTTGCTCCGCCATTACTCGTTCCGACACCATTTGTTCCTTTCGTTCTATTAACCCCTGGTCCGTAGACCTCACACTTCGCCGCGCTATGACCATTTCTTTTACACTTGTTGCAAAATTTGGTGCAGAACCCCGAGTGATACTTTTCACACCTTTGGCATAGCTGCTTCTGATTGTTGTTGTTGTTGCGATTATTATTGTTGTTGGGATGATTGTTGTAGTTGTTGTTGTTGTTGTTGTTATTGTTGGGCCGTTTGTTGTAGTTGCGATTGATGTTGCGATTGTTGGGATAATTGTTGCGATTATTGTTGTAATTTTTGTTGTTGTTGTATTTGTGATTCTTATCACCGTTTTCCTCCCACTTTCTTTTGACTTGCTTCACATTGGCCTCTTCAGCAGTCTGTTCTTTAATTCTTTCTTCAATCTGGTTCACTAGTTTGTGAGCCATTCTACATGCCTGTTGCATGGAGGCGGGCTCGTGTGAACTTATATCTTCTTGGATTCTTTCCGGTAATCCTTTCACAAACGCGTCGATCTTCTCTTCCTCATCTTCGAATGCTCCCGGACACAATAGGCACAATTCTGTGAATAGTCTTTCGTACGTGGTAATATCAAATCCTTGGGTTCGTAACCCTCTAAGTTCTGTCTTGAGCTTATTGATCTCGGTTCTGGGACGGTACTTCTCGTTCATCAAGTGCTTGAATGCTGACCATGGTAGTGCGTACGCATCGTCTTGTCCCACTTGCTCTAGATAGGTATTCCACCATGTTAACGCAGAACCTGTGAAGGTATGCGTAGCGTACTTCACTTTGTCCTCTTCAGTACACTTACTTATGGCAAACACCGATTCGACCTTCTCGGTCCACCATTTCAATCCGATCGGTCCTTCGGTTCCATCAAATTCCAAAGGTTTGCAGGCAGTGAATTCTTTGTAGGTGCATCCTACAAGATTTCCTGTACTGCTAGATTCAAGGTTATTGTTGGTATGTAGCGCAGCCTGTACTGCGGCTATGTTTGAAGCTAGAAAAGTACGGAATTCCTCTTCATTCATATTTACGGTGTGTCGAGTAGTCGGTGCCATTTCCTTCAAAATAGTCAAATGGAACAAGTTAATCATACAGAATATTAAGAGTAGTTAATAGTATTTCGTAGCATAATATGAACTCATTTATAAAAGCTTTTTCTTCATATTAGCGTTTTATAAGTTTAAATTCGGGTAGTACCTACCCGTTAAGTTCATACTTAGTAGCTAATATACAATTCAACTACTACAATTCTATATGAAAAACTGATTATAATAATATTTCGCGTTCAAACTTTTACACAATATTTTACAAACTTACAATACCGCTTATTTTACATATAGCATGAAATATAGCACATAATAAATTTGATACAAGATGGTTGTGAAGATAATTCTAGCTAGTACACAAGTCGTTCAGCAAAGGCAATAAAGACACGTAATTCATACGTCCAGAAATAAGTCATGCATTCTGGTTTTACTAGGATTACTTCCCATCCTTGGTCTTGTGGAACATAACCGTTATGGCCGTTGATAAGACAGCGTGTTGTAACGTCGTCAAAGGGACGAGGGTTACGTAATGTCCAACAGTCCCGTAACAATCTAAAAACCTAATTTCTTACCCCAATTACCGACTCCGTCACTTGTGGGAACGTTTTGTTTAATAGTTGTAGCCCGATGTTCTTGTTCTCACTTTGGTGAGAAGCGAACATTACTAATCCGTAAGCATAACATGCTTCTTTATGTTGCATGTTAGCCGCTTTTTCTAAATCACGAAGTCCAATATTCGGATATATTGAGTCAAAATAATTTCTTAACCCATTGCGTAAAATAGCATTTGGGTTCCCCGCAATATATGCGTCAAAGTAAACACATCGTAACTTATGGATTTCCCAATGTGATATCCCCCATCTTTCGAACGAAAGCCTTTTATAAACCAAGGCATTCTTGGAACGTTCTTCGAATGTCTTACAAACTGATCTCGCCTTAAATAGTTGTGCCGAAGAATTCTGACCGACTCTAGACAAGATTTCATCAATCATGTCTCCGGGTAGGTCTCTTAAAATATTGGGTTGTCTATCCATTTTGTATTTTTATACTGTAAAATAGACAAGAGTTAGATTCATAAAAAAAATACTTATTAATACAAGCAATTTTTACATATATCATAAAGCATAAGCACACTATATATTACATATATTACACCACACGAATACAACTATCTTATTCCGACTCGCTTGTTTCTTCTTCTTCAGTTTTGGTTCGTTTTGCCAAGTTTCTAGGGATATATGATGTTCCCCTAATACGAGCCATCGTTTTCCACATTGGTTTAGAAAAACCTGGTGGTTTAGAGGTTCCCGGGTCATTGTTACAACTTAAGGACTTCGGGGGTTGACGATACATATAAAGTTCATCGGGGTTGGAATTAGATTTCTCTATTTTTATGCCCTTTCCTTTATTATTTTCTTTTGCCTTTTTAAATTCAGTTGGGGTAATTTCTATAACATCATCGGAATTCTCGTCGGAATCCGATTCATCAGAGAATTGGTAATCCTCCCAATATTTTGCTTCCTTGGCGGAAACACCATTGACCATAATTAACCTTGGTCGGTTGGTTGAGGATTTTCTTTTACTTAACCGTTTTATTATTTCCCCCACCGGTTCTATTTCTTCATCCGGTTCCGATTCTTCTTCCGGTTCCGATTCTTCTTCCGGTTCCTCTTCGGGAACTTGTGAATCAGTCCACGAATCATTCCAATTTACATTTGACTCTTCATTATTATTAGGTGAGTCAATGGGACTTGTTCTAGAGGTAGACATCTATCACATAATATCAAACGCGTTAAGAGATTAATATATCACATAATATTCACATGTTAAAAATATATAGTTTCCAACAAAATTTGTTAAGCAATCATTTTTCAAGTAAACACGGTCGAAGTCCAGACTCACTAATGCATCCTAACAAACTCGATAAGACACACTAATGCAAAATTCTGGTTCTCTAAGACAAACGCTCGGATACCAACTGAAATGTCCCGTTCTTATTGATTGAAAACGTTCCATATTAATTGATTTCGTTGCGAGGTTTTAACCTCTATATGAGAATTTTTTCAAAGACTGCATTCATTTTTAAAACAAACCATAACCTTTATTTCATAAATAAAGGTTTAAAAATCTTTACGTAGATTATCAAATAATGATAATCTAAAATATCCTGTTTACACACGACCATTACATAATGGTTTACAATACAAATATGTTACATCGAAATCAGTTTCTTGAATGCAGTTTTTACACAATATCATACAAATATGGACTCCAAATCTTGTCCTTATTTTAGTATGCAACAGTGGAAGCTCTTAGTATTCACCTGAGAATAAACATGCTTTAAACGTCAACAAAAATGTTGGTGAGTTATAGGTTTAACCTATATATATCAAATCGTAATAATAGACCACAAGATTTCATATTTCAATACACATCCCATACATAGAGATAAAAATCATTCATATGGTGAACACCTGGTAACCGACATTAACAAGATGCATATATAAGAATATCCCCATCATTCCGGGACACCCTTCGGATATGATATAAATTTCGAAGTACTAAAGCATCCGGTACTTTGGATGGGGTTTGTTAGGCCCAATAGATCTATCTTTAGGATTCGCGTCAATTAGGGTGTCTGTTCCCTAATTCTTAGATTACCATACTTAATAAAAAGGGGCATATTCGATTTCGATAATTCAACCATAGAATGTAGTTTCACGTACTTGTGTCTATTTTGTAAATAATTTATAAAACCTGCATGTATTCTCATCCCAAAAATATTAGATTTTAAAAGTGGGACTATAACTCACTTTCACAGATTTTTACTTCGTCGGGAAGTAAGACTTGGCCACTGGTTGATTCACGAACCTATAACAATATATACATATATATCAAAGTATGTTCAAAATATATTTACAACACTTTTAATATATTTTGATGTTTTAAGTTTATTAAGTCAGTTGTCCTCGTTAGTAACCTACAACTAGTTGTCCACAGTTAGATGTACAAAAATAAATCGATAAATATTATCTTGAATCAATCCATGACCCAATGTATACGTATCTCAGTATTGATCACAACTCAAACTATATATATATTTTGGAATCAACCTCAACCCTGTATAGCTAACTCCAACATTCACATATAGAGTGTCTATGGTTGTTCCGAAATATATATAGATGTGTCGACATGATAGGTCGAAACATTGTATACGTGTCTATGGTATCTCAAGATTACATAATATACAATACAAGTTGATTAAGTTATGGTTGGAATAGATTTGTTACCAATTTTCACGTAGCTAAAATGAGAAAAATTATCCAATCTTGTTTTACCCATAACTTCTTCATTTTAAATCCGTTTTGAGTGATTCAAATTGCTATGGTTTCATATTGAACTCTATTTTATGAATCTAAACAGAAAAAGTATAGGTTTATAGTCGGAAAAATAAGTTACAAGTCATTTTTGTAAAGGTAGTCATTTCAGTCGAAAGAACGACGTCTAGATGATCATTTTAGAAAACATACTTCCACTTTGAGTTTAACCATAATTTTTGGATATAGTTTCATGTTCATAATAAAAATCATTTTCTCAGAATAACTACTTTTAAATCAAATTTTATCATAGTTTTTAATTAACTAACCCAAAACAGCCCGCGGTGTTACTACGACGGCGTAAATCCGGTTTTACGGTGTTTTTCGTGTTTCCAGGTTTTAAATCATTAAGTTAGCATATCATATAGATATAGAACATGTGTTTAGTTGATTTTAGAAGTCAAGTTAGAAGGATTATCTTTTGTTTGCGAACAAGTTTAGAATTAACTAAACTATGTTCTAGTGATTACAAGTTTAAACCTTCGAATAAGATAGCTTTATATGTATGAATCGAATGATGTTATGAACATCATTACTACCTTAAGTTCCTTGGATAAATCTACTGGAAAAGAGAAAAATGGATCTAGCTTCAACGGATCCTTGGATGGCTCGAAGTTCTTGAAGCAGAATCATGACACGAAAACAAGTTCAAGTAAGATCATCACTTGAAATAAGATTGTTATAGTTATAGAAATTGAACCAAAGTTTGAATATGATTATTACCTTGTATTAGAATGATAACCTACTGTAAGAAAGAAAGATTTCTTGAGGTTGGATGATCACCTTACAAGATTGGAAGTGAGCTAGCAAACTTGAAAGTATTCTTGATTTTATGTAACTAGAACTTGTAGAATATATGAAGAACACTTAGAACTTGAAGATAGAACTTGAGAGAGATCAATTAGATGAAGAAAATTGAAGAATGAAAGTGTTTGTAGGTGTTTTTGGTCGTTGGTGTATGGATTAGATATAAAGGATATGTAATTTTGTTTTCATGTAAATAAGTCATGAATGATTACTCATATTTTTGTAATTTTATGAGATATTTCATGGTAGTTGCCAAATGATGGTTCCCACATGTGTTAGGTGACTCACATGGGCTGCTAAGAGCTGATCATTGGAGTGTATATACCAATAGTACATACATCTAAAAGCTGTGTATTGTACGAGTACGAATACGGGTGCATACGAGTAGAATTGTTGATGAAACTGAACGAGGATGTAATTGTAAGCATTTTTGTTAAGTAGAAGTATTTTGATAAGTGTATTGAAGTCTTTCAAAAGTGTATAAATACATATTAAAACACTACATGTATATACATTTTAACTGAGTCGTTAAGTCATCGTTAGTCGTTACATGTAAGTGTTGTTTTGAAACCTTTAGGTTAACGATCTTGTTAAATGTTGTTAACCCAATGTTTATAATATCAAATGAGATTTTAAATTATTATATTATCATGATATTATCATGTATGAATATCTCTTAATATGATATATATACATTAAATGTCTTTACAACGATAATCGTTACATATATGTCTCGTTTAAAAATCATTAAGTTAGTAGTCTTGTTTTTACATATGTAGTTCATTGTTAATATACTTAATGATATGTTTACTTATCATAGTATCATGTTAACTATATATATATATCCATATATATGTCATCATATAGTTTTTACAAGTTTTAACGTTCGTGAATCACCGGTCAACTTGGGTGGTCAATTGTCTATATGAAACATATTTCAATTAATCAAGTCTTAACAAGTTTGATTGCTTAACATGTTGGAAACACTTAATCATGTAAATAACAATTTCATTTAATATATATATAAACATGGAAAAGTTCGGGTCACTACACATAATACATCCAACTCTAATTGACTTAATAATAATCTTGATGAACCCAATGACTTGAATGCAACGTCTTTTGAAATACGTCATGAATGACTCCAAGTAATATCTCTAAAATGCACAAATGCACAGCGGAAGATTTCTTTCATACCTGAGAATAAACATGTTTTCAAGTGTCAACCAAAAGGTTGGTGAATTCATAGGTTTATCGTAAACAATAAAATTCATCATTTTGATAGACCACAAGATTTAAATGTGCATGGTACAAATGAGCCCGAATTCTACACTCACCTGTAATAATTCTCTCGATACATAACATTCACTTTGCTTTCATTGCTTGGCTTGATAACCGACCTTAACATATAATGCGCATCAATGATATCCCCAAAACTAAACATCTCGTCTGTATAATATATAAACCTCAAAGTACTATACACCACGCCCACTAGCTCTTCCGTCTAGTGAACATTCTGGGTGGGGGTGTTAAACCGGGTAGCTACCTTTAGGATTCGCATGAATTAGGGGCCATACCCGTTTCCTAATTCTTAGGTTACCAAGCTATAATAATCAGGGGAAATATTCACATCAATTAGTGGCAATTATAACGTCCAACTAATTCAATAATAATCAACAGAACTTCTGTCTGTATAATAATTCATTCGAGGAATGTTTTGCTTGTGTCTATCTCGTCAAACATTTATAAAAGCATCTCATGTATTCTCAGTCCAAAAATATAGATTTCAAAGGCATTTAATAAAACAGTTATAAAAACAGCGCATGTATTCTCAGTCCCAAAAATGTAAAGAGTAAAAGGGGATCAAATGAACTCACGCATATAAATATTGTAAAACAGTTATTAAAACTATGCATGAATTCACAGTCCAAGAATGTAATGAGTAAAAAAGAAGCAAATGAACTCACGATACTGTATTTTGTAGTAAAAATACATATGACGATATTGAACAATGCATGGTTGGCCTCGAATTCACGAACCTATATCATTTGTATATTCATTAATACATATAATCGTAATCGAACAAATATTTATATTATTATTAGTGATAATTTTTATATTAATAACTTATATATTTTATTATATATTCATTTTGTATATTTTAAATAAAGTATTTATATATGTATTTAAGTTATGGTTATTATATATATATTTTTTATATAAATAATCGTTTATTTATAAAATAATAGTTATAGTAATACTAGAGTAATATTAATAATAATAAAAATGATAATAATTATAATACTTAATATTACTAATTAAGATAATAATGGTTATGATTTCATTAGTGATAAAAATAATGATATTAATACTAATAATGATATTTATATTAATAATAATGGTTCTAATATTTATAAAGTGATAATAATACTAATATTTATGAAAATAACAATAACTTGTATTATTTTCACAATAATAATAATAATAATTATAATCATAATAATGACAAAAATACTAAAATGGTAAAATTATTAATAATAATTACATTATTAATACTTAATAATAATACTAACAATAATAATATTACTTACTAATACTTAACTATAATAATAATAATAATAATAATAATAATAATAATAATAATAATAATAATAATAATAATAATAATAATAATAATAATAATAATAATAATAATAATAATAAAAATAATAATAATAATAATAATAATAATAATAATAATAATAATAATAATAATAATAATAATAATAATAATAATAATAGCAATAATAATAATAATAATAATAATAATAGCAATAATAATAATAATAATCATTTTCATATATTAATAACAATAATACTAATAATAATAATAATAACCAAAATCATAATAATAACAATGATAAAAATTATAATTTTAGTAATAATATTAGTAGTAGTAATAATAAAAATTTTAGAATGAAAAACTACCTTCCAAAGCCCCTTTTTAAAAACAAAACCGAACCGGGCTTGAACCCGTGACCTCCCGTTATCCCAACATATGCCTAACCATCCTTCTAAATCTGCTTTTCTGAATTTTATTACATTTAAATTATATTTAACCTGATTTATTTTCTTCTTCATCTTCAATAATCAAATCAACCAGACCAGGGATCAATCCTAACAAGCTCGAATTACTTAACTAGTTTTAGGAGTTTCCAAATGAAACAGAAATATTAGTTTGAGGTGATTGAAACAATTAAAACAGATAAAAGAAAATTTACAGTCGAGTAGAGACAACATAAACTCAAATCCAAATTCAAAATTAGAGAGTGTTTTAGATAAAATTTATAACACGAAAAAGGTTATAAACAAAACCTAGAAACTATTGGAATCATTAATTTAACTTGAATCAACGCTATGACTTCGAATTTTCAGATGAACAAAATTAGTTGACTTTTAAGTTTTAAACTTTGACTCAAAAATTCAGATTCAATACAATGAATTGGAAGTTGAAATTTTGCAGAAAGTTCAAATAGAGTAATCCTAACACTTCTGCATTTTTATTTTTGAAAATTCTATTCGAATTTGAGCTATTGTTCATCTCAATTATGAACACCAAGAACTCTAAATCAAAGCTCAAATTTTAGAATATTTTAGATTATAATTACAACATGAATTATGTTTTAAATGATTCAAAGAAACTTTTTGAATACTCAATTAAATCTAAAACATCAAAAGAGCTTCAAATTTCATCATGAACAAAACGTTTGACTTTTTAAAATTTATCTTTGACTCCAAAATTGAAACTTGTTACAAAAATTTGGAAGTTGAAACTTTCCAGATGGTTCAAACAAAAGATTTAGAACAGAAATTCATTAATAGATTTTGAAATAAAACAAGAATTCGAAGTTTTAGAAAAATTGGAACAAGAACAGAGCAGGACCTGTTTCTACATTATTTTCTGATTTAATTTGTTTAATAAAAGGCTGTGAAAGGTTCTTGTGAATGATAATTGATAATGTAAGTCGACTGGTACTATTTAGCACTGATTGTGATTGAGTTTTATAGCAAATACAGGTCGGCAGTTTACAATCAGGGCATAAGAAAGAAAATAAAAAAAATAATTACAGAAAGGGATGGCTAACGGGTTTTGTTGTGATTCTGTGATATTATTCGATTTGTGATTCAGTTTAGAGATAAAAAAAATAAAGGCTGAAAGTGATATGCAACTGAATATGATTCCAATTTCATATGTATATATGATATATGATTTTATATAATTAATATTCATAATTTATAATTATAATCATATTAATAATAATCAAAATACTAATAATAATATTAATATTAATAAGAATAAATGAGTAATAATAATCATAATAATAACAATAATAGTGATTTAAATAAGTTTTATAATAATTAAAGATAATAATAACAAAAATGATAATAATAATAATAATAATATTATTAGTGATAATAATAATAAATTGTATTATTTTCTAACTATAATAATAATAATGATTTTAAAATAATAATAACATTAATATCACAAATTACATGTATTAGATTTTATATCTATAATAAATAATAATAATATTCATAATTCTGATATTAATATTAATACTAATATTTATTGAAAGTAATAATAACATTATTAATATAATAACTATATTTTAACTTGTAATTACTTTTAATATATTTATATCACAATTTATTAATTATGTAATACTTATCTTATATAATAACATATTTGAATATATATATTATTTAGATATTTTATATATATTTCAATATAATAATTATTAATAGAAATCATATATATGCAAATTCATTTTAAATTATACTTATTTCTGATGCTTACATTATATTTTATAATTTTAAATTATTATACATACTTACATTTATATATATATACATATACATACATATATATATATATATATATATATATATATATATATATATATATATATATATATATATATATATATGTATATATATATGTATATATATATATATATGTATGTATATATATGTATATATATATATATATATGTATATATATATATACATACATATTTATTTACAAATAATTATTCGTGAATCGTCGTGAATAGTCAAGGTCAAATGCATTCATGAAAAACAGTTCAAACATTTTGAGACTCGATTTAATAGACTTTGCTTATCGTGTCAGAATCTCATAAAAGATAAAGTTTAAATTTGGTCGAAAATTTCTGGGTCGTCACATCATTACCTTCATGTAAAGTAAAAAGAGAGTGGTCACATGTACTGTGTTTGAAACCAAGAGTAGTGACAAAATCTGCAAAGCGTGTATACCACGCCCGAGGGATTTGCTTCAAGCCATAAAGTGACCGTTCGAGATAACAAACATGATCCGCGTGCTGCTTGTTGCGAAATCTAAGTGGTTGATACATATATACCGTTTCTTTTAAATTACCGTGCAAGAAAGCATTCTTAATGTCTAATTGATGGATATACCATGATCTCGATAATGCAATACTCAAAACCGCACGTATAGTTGTTGGTTTAACAACGGAGCTAAACGTATCATGACAATCAACACCTACTGTTGGTGAACGGTCATCACCAAAATGCCGTGCTTTATAGCAATCAAAGGTACCATTAACTTTGAGTTTATGCCGAAATACCCACATACTTCGAATAAATGTCATGTTCGGTTGATGAGGCACTAAAATCCATGTCTTATTTTCCATTAAAGCATTAAATTCCTCGATCATAGCATCTGCCCAGTTTGGATCGAAAATAGCCTCATGAGGAGATTTATGAATAGGAGAAATAGAGGTAGTGGTGAACATTTTATAATGGACTTTTGGTTTAGTGATGTCGGACATTAGACGAGTAGTCATTGTTCTAGTATGTAAAGGTGGAGAGTTATGAGTAGGAGATGGTGTTGTATTTGCAGAAGCAGCAGGATGGGGTTGTGGGCTAGATGGAGGTGTTGGTGTTGTAGTTTCAGAAGGTGGAGTGGGCTGTTGGTTTGGACTGGACTGAGGTGAAAGTTGAGTATTTAAAGATGTTGGAGTTGAAGTATCTGTTGAGTTGGTATTAATAGGAGAATCAGAGTATGCTTGTGGGTGAAGAAATGTAAGATGTATATTATCAGTTAGGAAATTATAGGAGGCTGATTTTGGAGAATTGAGTGAAAAAGGATAAACACGTTCGTTAAAAATGACATGACGAGAGATATATACACGTTTAGAGATTATGTCATAACATTTATATCCGCGGTGATGTGGATATCCTATAAAAACGCAGGGAAGGGAGCGAGGTTGTAGTTTATGTATGGTGGAAGAAGGTAGTAAAGGGTAGCATAAGCAACCGAATGTTCGTAAATGAGAGTATGAAGGAGTTCGATGAAAGAGAACTTGAGTGGGAGATAGGAAGGAGAGTAGTTTACTTGGGAGAATGTTTAGTAGATACGTAGATATAGATAAGGCATGGTGCCAAAAAGAAGAGGGGACTGATGCATGGGATAATAAGGTTCGAAAGATATTATTTATAGTTCAAATTTTACGTTCTGATTTCCCATTTTGGGGGGATGTGTAAGGGCAAGAGAAACGAAAGGAAATTCCATTTGTTTTGCAAAAATCATGAAATTTCGTGTTTGTGTACTCGGTACCATTGTCACATTGTATAGATTTGATAGATAAGCCAAATTGTATTTTAACATATGAATGAAAATTATGGAAGCATTCGTATACGTCAAATTTTTGAGAGAAGGGGAATGTCCATAAATACTTAGAAAAATCATCCAAAAATAACACATAATAACGATGTCCTGAGGTACTTAAAATGGGGGAGGTCCAAACATCACTACGAATAATATCAAAAGGCATAGAAGTAGAACTTTGTGAATCATAAAGTGGAAATTTAACTTGTTTTCCTAGAACACATGATTGACAAAAGGATGACAAACATGATTTATTACAATCGAAAAACTTATTTCTATTCAAAGATCCTAAAATGGTTGAACCCAGATGACTGAGCCTATGGTGCCAAACATCGGACGAAAGAGAAACAAAAGCAGAATGATGAGCAATTTAACGAAGTGCTGATGGAGTGACTAGATAGAGATCGTTGGAGCTGTTACATCTCAGGATTTTGTGGCCCGTCAGGAGATCCTTCACAGTAAAAGTAAAAGGATCAAAATCAAGAGAAATGTTATTATCACGTGTTACTTTACGAACAGATAATAAATTTTTGATAAAATGTTGTGATGACCCGGAAAATTTCGACTTATTTAAACCAATTCTTTATACGATTTATTATTTTGACACGTTAAACAAAGTCTGTTAGATTGAGTCTCAAAAATTTTAGAACTGTTTCATATATACAATTACCTTTGACTACTCTCGACGATTCATGAACAATTATATGTATGTATATATATATGTACAAATAAAAATGACTTTCCTACAGTATAACACTGTTTGCTACAGTAAAACACTATTTGCTACAGTGAAACCGTATTTTGCTACAGTGCTACATTGAAAACGACTTTGCTACAGTGATTTGCTACAGTAAAACACTATTTGCTACAGTAAACACTATTTGCTACAGTGAAACACTATTTGCTACAGTAAATACTATTTGATGTCAATGAACTAGCAAACAAAACGGGAAAGGCGGCCATGCGATCGCATGGCAAAAACACTGAAAACTCATGCGATCGCATGAGCTACAGTAAATCGAAAAGTACTATAAAAAGGCCAGTTTGTTCGACGATATACTTCACAACATATTTTCTTATGTAATTTAAATTTTAATTTATAATTATAATTATAATTTTAATTTAAGTTAATAATAATAAACTATATTCGAGGGTGTTTTAATTCGGGTTTCAAACCGCTTTAAGCTAAGGAAATATTGGGTATTGTTTGAGGTATTGTTCTTGAATCCAAGGCCAACCATACAGTCGTCTACCGTCATTACGTCTACGCAATTTGCCTACAATATTGAGTCTCAATATTGAACTGTGAGTTATAGTCTCCCTTTTTAAATACTTTAAATATTTTTGGGCTGAGAATACATGCAATTTATTTTAAACGCGATAAGACACAAGTACATACTAAATTCTACAATGAGTTAAACCGAAAATCCCTTAGCTTTGGTAACTAGTAGCTGCCAGTACATAGGATATGGACTGGTGGGCGCGAATAATTGTATATGGATCCATAGGGCTTGACATCTCCGTCCGAGCTAGAGCGCTAGCCTTTTAACGGACGTATGTTATTTGAGTTTAAGACACGTTGGTTTGTGTGTATTAAAACGAATGGGGTAATTATCACTATAGCGTTAAGTTTAGTTACCAGGGTGCTCTGTTACGTAGAATCTATTGATAAACTTTTGATGAAATCTTGTGGTCTATCTTTATATATGTTTATGACTCAAGCAATTAAACCTATAACTCACCAGCATTCGTGTTGACTTTTTAGCATGTTTTATTCTCAGGTCCTTAGAATGCTTCCGCGGTGATGTGCTTGTTGCCTGCATGGAGTCTCTCATGCTTTGTACAAAGTTTATTGCATTCAAAATAAAACTGCGTTGTGTAATAAATAATTGGACTGTGATGTCAACCTGTAAATTAAAGACTTATGTATTTAGGGGTTTTGCTTATACCTAAGCACTCGCCCATATGTTTATAACTTTCTATGTTTAGAAAGTCACTTATTTTAATGAATGCAATATTTTATCAAAACGTATCATATAGAGGTCAAAACCTCACTGTGGAATCAATGATTAACGTGCCGCGTCAATAGCGATTTTGACGGGTCGTTACAGTTGGTATCCGAGCTTGAGGTCATAGGGAACCAGAAATTATATTAGTGTGTTAAACTGGTAATTATTAAGATGCATTAGTGAGTCTGGACTATGACCATATTTGTTTTTACTGAATTTTGCTTATCATTTGGTCAAAAACATTATATGTGATATATTTATATGCTAACGTAATTGTTGTTTCAATTATGTGATAGATGACTTCTTCTAATCCTATCATTTTGTACGACTCGGAATCGGACACTGAATCTATTCTATCCACAACTGAAAAGGGCGTTCCAATACCTATTAAAGAAGAAATTGTGTTAGCCGGGGAATCTCAACTTCCGGTAAACCCAGAGGAGGTTCCAGCTCCACCCAGCTTTAGTTTTCCAGAGCCACAGTATCGTTGGCATGGACCCATGATCCCTGGAGTAAACGAGGATCGTCCATTTCTAAACAAATATGGACATTGGTCCAGATATACCACTGACGGGCGGGTTGTGCCGATTACGCCTGGCAGATTTCGGTTCATGACCACCGGTACATATTCTCGCAGTTCGTCATCATATTCTCCTACGCATGACTTAGACAGTTCGTCATCAGACGAAATTAGTAAGGAGGAGGATTTCGCTAATGAAATAAAAGAGGTCACTAAGGAGAAATTCCAACTTGCTATAGATAATAAAAACAACCACAATAATAAAAAGTCCTTAATTATTAAAAAGGAACATGACCATTCGATCCGTAACCACCCTTATTGTATTAAACAAACTGAGACAACGGGTACCTCAAAACCCCAACCAAAAATAAAATGCACTGCCAGAATGTCTGTCGGACCAGGTGCACACAAACAATTGGCAGAGAGAACCAAATGGGAAGAAGTTTCTGATAGTTCTGAATAAACGACCTCGCAACCATAAATCTTCCATGCGCTATTCTATTGCTTATGTGTGCTACTCTATCTTGTTATGTAGAATAATCATATGTAAAATATCGGTATTGTATGGTATTGTATTATTTTGGTTTATTAATAATAAATGCATGGAATGATTATTTGTATTATTAATACTTATTATTATTATTACATAATAACGTAGTAACTCGCTATAATTTTTCATAGTGGAATATTATTAGGATTTTAGTAGTTAATTCCTTGTACTAGCTATTATGTATGAACTTAACGGGTAGGTAATACCCTAGAAATAATTATAAAATGCTAATAAGAAGAAAAGACTTTTATAATAATCGATTCATAATATTAATATGCTACGATTAACTATTGACAACTCATTTTCCCTATAATATTCTATATGATTAAATTATATCTGTTGTGTTCATTGAAGAAACATGTCTCAAATGTCGGATGCTGAGTTTGAGCAACTAGTCGAGAAACGTGTGAATGAAAGAATTGCTGCAGCCGAGGCAGCAAAAGCAACAGCCGAAGCAGCAGCCAAAGCAGCAGCCGTAAACACAAACTCACGAAACGGATGCTCATACAAAACTTTTCAAGGATGCAAACCACAGACTTTTAGTGGAACCGAGGGACCAGTCGGTCTAACCCGATGGTTTGAAAAGATGGAGTCCGTTTTCAAAATCAGTAATTGTGCGAACGGAGACAAGTCAAAGTATGCTTCGTGCACGTTGCAAGACGGTGCACTTACTTGGTGGAACAATTATGCTAAAGCAGAAGGAATAGATACGGCATATGATATCTCTTGGGAAGAACTGAAAAAGATGCTAATCAAGGAGTACTGTCCTCGAAACGAGATCAGAAAAATGGAATCTGAGTTACGTAATCTGAAGGTTATCGACGCGAATCTCAATAACTATGAAAAGCGTTTCATGGAACTAGCCTTGTTGTGTCCCGAATTGGTGCCAAACGAGAAACGAAAGATAGAAATGTATATTGACGGTTTATCGATCAATATCAAAGGAAATGTTACATCGTCCAAACCAAATACGATGCAGGAAGCCATGACAATGGCACACCAACTCATGGACCAGATCACAGAGAGTTCGATTAAGGCACCAATTACCGAAGTCAAGACAACTGAAGGAAAGAGGAAATGGGAAGACTATAAGGGCAAAAGTACTCAACTGAAGAAACAAGAAACTTTTAAAGGTAAACAAGATGGGGCAACTGCTAGTCCAAACTATAAAGGACCTCATCCATTCTGCAAAAGATGTTACACACATCATGCATGTTATTGCCAAGTGGTCTGTGATAAGTGCAACAAGAAAGGACATGTGGCGAAAGATTGTTATGCCACCGTTTCTGAAGTAAAGACAAAACCGACCGATGTCAAGAAATGTTTTCGATGCGGGAAGTCTAGTCACTTTATAAATCAATGCCCTGATAAGGAGAAGAACAAATAACCCGCACGTGGAAGGGCATTTAATGTTAGTACCAGTAAAGCACGTGAGGATCCTAATCTTGTCACGGGTACGTTTACCGTTAATAATCAACTAGCTTCTATTATGTTTGATACGGGTGCTGATAGAAGTTATATGTGTAAAGACTTTAGTTCTAAATTAAAATGTGCATCATTGCCTCTAGACGATAAATATACTATTGAATTAGCTAATGGTAAACTGATAAAAGCCGATAAAATTTGCCATGGTTGCGAAATAAATCTCGCTGGTGAAACCTTCAAAATCGATTTGATACCCGTAGAATTAGGAAGTTTTGACGTAATCGTTGGCATGGACTGGATGTCCAAAACATGAGCGGAAGTTGTTTGCGCTGAGAAAGCGATCCGCATCCCTCGAAAGGATGAAACGTCATTAATGATTTATGGGGAGAAGAGCAACTCGAAGCTAAACCTTATCAGCTGTATGAAGGCTCAGAAACTTATAAGAAAAGGTTGTTATGCTATTCTGGCACACGTAAAGAAGATCGATACTGAAGAAAGAAGCATTGATGACATGCCGGTTGTAAGAGAATATCCTGGAGTATTTCCAGAAGAATTACCGGGGCTACCTCCACACAGATGTGTAGAATTCCAGATTGATCTCATACCAGGAGCCGCACCTGTAGCCCGATCCCCATATAGACTTGCACCTTCAGAAATGCAAGAATTACAAGACCAGTTGCAAGAATTATCAGATCGTGGATTTATTCGTCTCAGTTTTTCACCTTGGGGTGCTCCTATTCTGTTCGTCAAGAAGAAGGATGGATCTATGAGAATGTGCATAGATTACCGAGAATTAAACAAATTAACGATCAAGAATCGGTACCCATTACCGAGGATTGATGATTTGTTTGATCAATTACAAGTATCAAGTGTTTATTCCAAGATTGATCTACGCTCTGGATATCATCAGCTGAGAGTGAAGGAAGAAGATGTTCCTAAAACCGCGTTCAGAACCCGTTACGGTCACTATGAATTTCTAGTCATGCCTTTTGGATTGACTAATGCTCCAGCAGTATTCATGGATCTAATGAATCGCATCTGTAGACCGTATTTAGACAAATTTGTCATTGTTTTTATCGACGACATATTGATTTACTCGAAGAACAAGGAAGAACATGAGCAACACTTAAGACTGGTACTAGAGATACTCAAGAAAGAAGAACTGTACGCAAAATTTTCGAAGTGTGATTTCTGGTTACAAGAAGTACAATTTTTGGGCCATGTTGTCAGTAAACATGGAATTAAAGTTGACCCTGCCAAGATCGAAGCCATTAGTAAATGGGAAACACCGAAGACTCCAACACAAATCCGCCAATTCTTAGGTCTTGCTGGTTACTACCGAAGATTCATTCAAGATTTCTCTAGAATCGCCAAACCCTTAACTTCATTGACTCAAAAGGGAAAGAAGTATGATTGGTCTGAAATGTCCCGTTCTTATTGATTAAAAACGTTCCATATTAATTGATTTCATTGCGAGGTTTTGACCCTCTATATGAGACGTTTTTTAAAGACTGCATTCATTTTTAAACAAACCATAACCTTTATTTCATCAATAAAGGTTTAAAAAGCTTTACGTAGATTATCAAATAATGATAATCTAAAATATCCTGTTTACACACGACCATTACATAATGGTTTACAATACAAATATGTTACAACAAAATAAGTTTCTTGAATGCAGTTTTTACACAATATCATACAAGCATGGACTCCAAATCTTGTCCTTATTTAAGTATGCGACAGCGGAAGCTCTTAATAATCACCTGAGAATAAACATGCTTAAAACGTCAACAAAAATGTTGGTGAGTTATAGGTTTAACCTATATATATCAAATCGTAACAATAGACCACAAGATTTCATATTTCAATACACATCCCATACATAGAGATAAAAATCATTCATATGGTGAACACCTGGTAACCGACATTAACAAGATGCATATATAAGAATATCCCCATCATTCCGGGACACCCTTCGGATATGATATAAATTTCGAAGTACTAAAGCATCCGGTACTTTGGATGGGGTTTGTTAGGCCCAATAGATCTATCTTTAGGATTCGCGTCAATTAGGGTGTCTGTTCCCTAATTCTTAGATTACCAGACTTAATAAAAAGGGGCATATTCGATTTCGATAATTCAACCATAGAATGTAGTTTCACGTACTTGTGTCTATTTTGTAAATCATTTATAAAACCTGCATGTATTCTCATCCCAAAAATATTAGATTTTAAAAAAAGTGGGACTATAACTCACTTTCACAGATTTTTACTTCGTCGGGAAGTAAGACTTGGCCACTGGTTGATTCACGAACCTATAACAATATATACATATATATCAAAGTATGTTCAAAATATATTTACAACACTTTTAATATATTTTGATGTTTTAAGTTTATTAAGTCAGCTGTCCTCGTTAGTAACCTACAACTAGTTGTCCACAGTTAGATGTACAGAAATAAATCGATAAATATTATCTTGAATCAATCCACGACCCAGTGTATACGTATCTCAGTATTGATCACAACTCAAACTATATATATTTTGGAATCAACCTCAACCCTGTATAGCTAACTCCAACATTCACATATAGAGTGTCTATGGTTGTTCCGAAATATATATAGATGTGTCGACATGATAGGTCGAAACATTGTATACGTGTCTATGGTATCTCAAGATTACATAATATATAATACAAGTTGATTAAGTTATGGTTGGAATAGATTTGTTACCAATTTTCACGTAGCTAAAATGAGAAAAATTATCCAATCTTGTTTTACCCATAACTTCTTCATTTTAAATCCGTTTTGAGTGAATCAAATTGCTATGGTTTCATATTGAACTCTATTTTATGAATCTAAACAAAAAAAGATTGATTTCTAGTCGGAAAAATAAGTTACAAGTCGTTTTTGTAAAGGTAGTCATTTCAGTCGAAAGAACGACGTCTAGATGACCATTTTAGAAAACATACTTCCACTTTGAGTTTAACCATAATTTTTGGATATAGTTTCATGTTCATAATAAAAATCATTTTCTCAGAATAACAACTTTTAAATCAAAGTTTATCATAGTTTTTAATTAACTAACCCAAAACAGCCCGCGGTGTTACTACGACGGCGTAAATCCGGTTTTACGGTGTTTTTCGTGTTTCCAGGTTTTAAATCATTAAGTTAGCATATCATATAGATATAGAACATGTGTTTAGTTGATTTTAAAAGTCAAGTTAGAAGGATTAACTTTTGTTTGCGAACAAGTTTAGAATTAACTAAACTATGTTCTAGTGATTACAAGTTTAAACCTTCGAATAAGATAGCTTTATATGTATGAATCGAATGATGTTATGAACATCATTACTACCTTAAGTTCCTTGGATGAACCTACTGGAAAAGAGAAAAATGGATCTAGCTTCAATGGATCCTTGGATGGCTCAAAGTTCTTGAAGCAAAATCATGACACGAAAACAAGTTCAAGTAAGATCATCACTTGAAATAAGATTGTTATAGTTATAGAAATTGAACCAAAGTTTGAATATGATTATTACCTTGTATTAGAATGATAACCTACTGTAAGAAACAAAGATTTCTTGAGGTTGGATGATCACCTTACAAGATTGGAAGTGAGCTAGCAAACTTGAAAGTATTCTTGATTTTATGAAACTAGAACTTTTGGAATTTATGAAGAACACTTAGAACTTGAAGATAGAACTTGAGAGAGTTCAATTAGATGAAGAAAATTGAAGAATGAAAGTGTTTGTAGGTGTTTTTGGTCGTTGGTGTATGGATTAGATATAAAGGATATGTAATTTTGTTTTCATGTAAATAAGTCATGAATGATTACTCATATTTTTGTAATCTTATGAGATATTTCATGCTAGTTGCCAAATGATGGTTCCCACATGTGTTAGGTGGCTCACATGGGCTGCTAAGAGCTGATCATTGGAGTGTATATACCAATAGTACATACATCTAAAAGTTGTGTATTGTACGAGTACGAATACGGGTGCATACGAGTAGAATTGTTGATGAAACTGAACGAGAATGTAATTGTAAGCATTTTTGTTACTTAGAAGTATTTTGATAAGTGTATTGAAGTCTTTCAAAAGTGTATAAATACATATTAAAACACTACATGTATATACATTTTAACTGAGTCGTTAAGTCATCGTTAGTCGTTACATGTAAGTGTTGTTTTGAAACCTTTAGGTTAACGATCTTGTTAAATGTTGTTAACCCAATGTTTATAATATCAAAAGAGATTTTAAATTATTATATTATCATGATATTATGATGTACGAATATCTCTTAATATGATATATATACATTAAATGTCGTTACAACGATAAACGTTACATATATGTCTCGTTTCAAAATCATTAAGTTAGTAGTCTTGTTTTTACATATGTAGTTCATTGTTAATATAATTAATGATATGTTTACTTATCATAATATCATGTTAACTATATATATAACCATATATATGTCATCATATAGTTTTTTACAAGTTTTAACGTTCGTGAATCACCGGTCAACTTGGGTGGTCAATTGTCTATATGAAACCTATTTCAATTAATCAAGTCTTAACAAGTTTGATTGCTTAACATGTTGGAAACATTTAATCATGTAAACATCAATCTCAATTAATATATATAAACATGGAAAAGTTCGGGTCACTACAGTACCTACCCGTTAAATAAATTTCGTCCCGAAATTTTAAGCTGTTGAAGGTGTTGACGAATCTTCTGGAAATAGATGCGGGTATTTCTTCTTCATCTGATCTTCACGCTCCCAGGTGAACTCGGGTCCTCTACGAGCATTCCATCGAACCTTAACAATTGGTATCTTGTTTTGCTTAAGTCTTTTAACCTCACGATCCATTATTTCGACGGGTTCTTCGATGAATTGGAGTTTTTCGTTGATTTGGATTTCATCTAACGGAATAGTGAGATCTTCTTTAGCAAAACATTTCTTCAAATTCGAGACGTGGAAAGTGTTATGTACAGCCGCGAGTTGTTGAGGTAACTCAAGTCTGTAAGCTACTGGTCCGACACGATCAATAATCTTGAATGGTCCAATATACCTTGGATTTAATTTCCCTCGTTTACCAAATCGAACAACGCCTTTCCAAGGTGAAACTTTAAGCATGACCATCTCTCCAATTTCAAATTCTATATCTTTTCTTTTAATGTCAGCGTAGCTCTTTTGTCGACTTTGGGCGGTTTTCAACCGTTGTTGAATTTGGATGATCTTCTCGGTAGTTTCTTGTATAATCTCCGGACCCGTAATCTGTCTATCCCCCACCTCACTCCAACAAATCGGAGACCTGCACTTTCTACCATAAAGTGCTTCAAACGGCGCCATCTCAATGCTTGAATGGTAGCTGTTGTTGTAGGAAAATTCTGCTAACGGTAGATGTCGATCCCAACTGTTTCCGAAATCAATAACACATGCTCGTAGCATGTCTTCAAGCGTTTGTATCGTCCTTTCGCTCTGCCCATCAGTTTGTGGATGATAGGCAGTACTCATGTCTAGACGAGTTCCTAATGCTTGCTGTAATGTCTGCCAGAATCTTGAAATAAATCTGCCATCCCTATCAGAGATAATAGAGATTGGTATTCCATGTCTGGAGACGACTTCCTTCAAATACAGTCGTGCTAACTTCTCCATCTTGTCATCTTCTCTTATTGGTAGGAAGTGTGCTGATTTGGTGAGACGATCAACTATTACCCAAATAGTATCAAAACCACTTGCAGTCCTTGGCAATTTAGTGATGAAATCCATGGTAATGTTTTCCCATTTCCATTCTGGGATTTCGGGTTGTTGAAGTAGACCTGATGGTTTCTGATGCTCAGCTTTGACCTTAGAACACGTCAAACATTCTCCTACGTATTTAGCAACATCGGCTTTCATACCCGGCCACCAAAAATGTTTCTTGAGATCCTTGTACATCTTCCCCGTTCCAGGATGTATTGAGTATCTGGTTTTATGAGCTTCTCTAAGTACCATTTCTCTCATATCTCCAAATTTTGGTACCCAAATCCTTTCAGCCCTATACCGGGTTCCGTCTTCCCGAATATTAAGATGCTTCTCCGATCCTTTGGGTATTTCATCCTTTAAATTTCCCTCTTTTAAAACTCCTTGTTGCGCCTCCTTTATTTGAGTAGTAATGTTATTATGAATCATTATATTCATAGATTTTACTCGAATGGGTTCTCTATCCTTCCTGCTCAAGGCATCGGCTACCACATTTGCCTTCCCCGGGTGGTAACGAATCTCAAAATCGTAATCATTCAATAATTCAATCCACCTACGCTGCCTCATATTCAGTTGTTTCTGATTAAATATGTGTTGAAGACTTTTGTGGTCGGTATATATAATACTTTTGACCCCATATAAGTAGTGCCTCCAAGTCTTTAATGCAAAAACAACCGCGCCTAATTCCAAATCATGCGTCGTATAATTTTGTTCGTGAATCTTCAATTGTCTAGACGCATAAGCAATCACCTTCGTTCGTTGCATTAATACACAACCGAGACCTTGCTTTGATGCGTCACAATAAATCACAAAATCATCATTCCCTTCAGGCAATGACAATATAGGTGCCGTAGTTAGCTTTTTCTTCAATAACTGAAACGCTTTCTCTTGTTCATCATTCCATTCAAATTTCTTCCCTTTATGCGTTAATGCAGTCAAGGGTTTTGCTATTCTGGAAAAGTCTTGGATGAACCTTCTGTAGTAACCAGCTAGTCCTAAAAACTGGCGTATGTGTTTCGGAGTTTTCGGGGTTTCCCACTTTTCAACAGTTTCTATCTTTGCCGGATCCACCTTAATACCTTCTTTGTTCACTATGTGACCAAGGAATTGAACTTCTTCCAACCAAAATGCACACTTTGAAAACTTAGCGTACAATTCTTCCTTCCTCAATACTTCTAACACCTTTCTCAAATGTTCACCGTGTTCTTGGTCATTCTTTGAGTAAATAAGTATGTCATCAATGAAAACAATGACAAACTTGTCAAGGTATGGTCCACACACTCGGTTCATAAGGTCCATGAACACAGCTGGTGCATTAGTTAAACCAAACGGCATGACCATAAACTCGTAATGACCGTAACGTGTTCTGAAAGCAGTCTTTGGAATATCATCTTCTTTCACCCGCATTTGATGATACCCGGAACGTAAGTCAATCTTTGAATAAACAGACGAGCCTTGTAGTTGATCAAATAAGTCGTCGATTCTCGGTAGTGGGTAGCGGTTCTTGATGGTAAGTTTGTTCAACTCTCGGTAGTCGATACACAACCTGAATGTACCATCTTTCTTCTTGACAAACAAAACAGGAGCTCCCCACGGTGATGTGCTTGGTCGAATGAAACCACGCTCTAAAAGTTCTTGTAATTGGCTTTGCAGTTCTTTCATCTCGCTGGGTGCGAGTCTGTAAGGAGCACGAGCTATTGGTGCAGCTCCTGGTACAAGATCTATTTGAAATTCAACGGATCGATGTGGGGGTAATCCCGGTAATTCTTTCGGAAATACATCGGGAAATTCTTTTGCAATGGGAACATCATTGATGCTCTTTTTTTCAGTTTGTACTTTCTCGACGTGTGCTAGAACAGCATAGCAACCTTTTCTTATTAGTTTTTGTGCCTTCAAATTACTAATAAGATGTAGCTTCGTGTTGCCCTTTTCTCCGTACACCATTAAGGGTTTTCCTTTTTCTCGTATAATGCGAATTGCATTTTTGTAACAAACGATCTCCGCTTTCACTTCTTTCAACCAGTCCATACCGATTATCACATCAAAACTCCCTAACTCTACTGGTATCAAATCAATCTTAAATGTTTCGCTAACCAGTTTAATTTCTCGATTCCGACATATATTATCTGCTGAAATTAATTTACCATTTGCTAATTCGAGTAAAAATTTACTATCCAAAGGCATCAATGGACAACTTAATTTAGCACAAAAATCTCTACTCATATAGCTTCTATCCGCACCCGAATCAAATAAAACGTAAGCAGATTTATTGTCAATAAGAAACGTACCCGTAACAAGCTCCGGGTCTTCCTGTGCCTCTACCGCATTAATATTGAAAACTCTTCCACGGCCTTGTCCATTCGTGTTCTCCTGGTTCGGGCAATTTCTAATAATGTGGCCTGGTTTTCCACATTTATAACAAACTACATTGGCATAACTTGCTCCGACACTACTTGCTCCGCCATTACTCGTTCCGACACCATTTGTTACTTTCGTTCTATTAACCCCTGGTCCGTAGACCTCACACTTCGCCGCGCTATGACCATTTCTTTTACACTTGTTGCAAAATTTGGTGCAGAACCCCGAGTGATTCTTTTCACACCTTTGGCATAGCTGCTTCTGATTGTTGTTGTTGTTGCGGTTATTATTGTTGTTGGGATGATTGTTGTAGTTGCTGTTGTTGTTGTTGTTGTTGTTGTTGGGCCGTTTGTTGTAGTTGCGATTGATGTTGCGATTGTTGGGATAATTGTTGCGATTATTGTTGTAATTGCTGTTGTTGTTGTATTGGTGATTCTTATCACTGTTTTCCTCCCACTTTCTTTTGACTTGCTTCACATTGGCCTCTTCAGCAGTCTGTTCTTTAATTCTTTCTTCAATCTGGTTCACTAGTTTGTGAGCCATTCTACATGCCTGTTGTATGGAGGCGGGCTCGTGTGAACTTATATCTTCTTGGATTCTTTCCGGTAATCCTTTCACAAACGCGTCGATCTTCTCTTCCTCATCTTCGAATGCTCCCGGACACAATAGGCACAATTCTGTGAATCGTCTTTCGTACGTGGTAATATCAAATCCTTGGGTTCGTAACCCTCTAAGTTCTGTCTTGAGCTTATTGACCTCGGTTCTGGGACGGTACTTCTCGTTCATCAAGTGCTTGAATGCTGACCACGGTAATGCGTACGCATCGTCTTGTCCCACTTGCTCTAGATAGGTATTCCACCATGTTAACGCAGAACCTGTGAATGTATGCGTAGCGTACTTTACTTTGTCCTCTTCAGTACACTTACTTATAGCAAACACCGATTCGACCTTCTCGGTCCACCGTTTCAATCCGATCGGTCCTTCGGTCCCATCAAATTCCAAAGGTTTGCAGGCAGTGAATTCTTTGTAGGTGCATCCTACACGATTTCCTGTACTGTTAGATCCAAGGTTATTGTTGGTATGTAGCGCAGCCTGTACTGCGGCTATGTTTGAAGCTAGAAAAGTACGGAATTCCTCTTCATTCATATTCACGGTGTGTCGAGTAGTCGGTGCCATTTCCTTCAAAATAGTTAAATGGAACAAGTTAATCATACAGAATATTAAGAGTAGTTAATAGTATTTCGTAGCATAATATGAACTCATTTATAAAAGCTTTTTCTTCATATTAGCGTTTTATAAGTTTAAATTCGGGTAGTACCTACCCGTTAAGTTCATACTTAGTAGCTAATATACAATTCAACTACTACAATTCTATATGAAAAACTGATTATAATAATATTTCGCGTTCAAACTTTTATACAATATTTTACAAACTTACAATACCGCTTATTTTACATAAAGCATGAAATATAGCACACAATAACTTTGATACAAGATAGTTGTGAAGACAATTCTAGCTAGTACACAAGTCGTTCAGCAAAGGCAATAAAGACACGTAATTCATACGTCCAGAAACAAGTCATGCATTCTGGTTTTACTAGGACTACTTCCCATCCTTGGTCTTGTGCAACATAACCGTTATGGCCGTTGATAAGACAGCGTGTTGTAACGTCATCAAAGGGACGAGGGTTACGTAATGTCCAACAGTCCCGTAATAATCTAAAAACCTCATTTCTTACCCCAATTACCGACTCCGTCACTTGTGGAAACGTTTTGTTTAATAGTTGTAGCCCGATGTTCTTGTTCTCACTTTGGTGAGAAGCGAACATTACTAATCCGTAAGCATAACATGCTTCTTTATGTTGCATGTTAGCCGCTTTTTCTAAATCACGAAGTCCAATATTCGGATATATTGAGTCAAAATAATTTCTTAACCCGTTGCGTAAAATAGCATTTGGGTTCCCCGCAATATATGCGTCAAAGTAAACACATCGTAACTTATGGGTTTCCCAATGTGATATCCCCCATCTTTCAAACGAAAGTCTCTTATAAACCAAGACATTCTTGGAACGTTCTTCGAATGTCTTACAAACTGATCTCGCCTTAAATAGTTGTGCCGAAGAATTCTGGCCGACTCTAGACAAGATTTCATCAATCATGTCTCCGGGTAGGTCTCTTAAAATATTGGGTTGTCTATCCATTTTGTGTTTTTAAACTGTAAAATAGACAAGAGTTAGATTCATAAAAAAAAATACTTATTAATACAAGCAATTTTTACATATATCATAAAGCATAAGAACACTATATTACATATATTACACCACACGAATACAACTATCTTATTCCGACTCGCTCGTTTCTTCTTCTTCGGTTTTGGTTCGTTTTGCCAAGTTTCTAGGGATATATGATGTTCCCCTAATACGAGCCGTCGTTGTCCACATTGGTTTAGAAAAACCTGGTGGTTTAGAGGTTCCCGGGTCATTGTTACAACTTAAGGACTTCGGGGGTTGACGATACATATAAAGTTCATCGGGGTTGGAATTAGATTTCTCTATTTTTATGCCCTTTCCCTTATTATTTTCTTTTGCCTTTTTAAATTCAGTTGGGGTAATTTCTATAACATCATCGGAATTCTCGTCGAAATCCGATTCATCGGAGAATTGGTAATCCTCCCAATATTTTGCTTCCTTGGCGGAAACACCATTGACCATAATTAACTTTGGTCGGTTGGTTGAGGATTTTCTTTTACTTAACCGTTTTATTATTTCCCCCACCGGTTCTATTTCTTCATCAGGTTCCGATTCTTCTTCCGGTTCCGATTCTTCTTCCGGTTTCGACTCTTCTTCCGGTTCCTCTTCGGGAACTTGTGAATCAGTCCACAAATCATTCCAATTTACATTTGACTCTTCATTATTATTAGGTGAGTCAATGGGACTTGTTCTAGAGGTAGACATCTATCACATAATATCAAACACGTTAAGAGATTAATATATCACATAATATTCATATGTTAAAAATATATAGTTTCCAACAAAAATGTTAAGCAATCATTTTTAAAGAAAACACGGTCGAAGTCCAGACTCACTAATGCATCCTAACAAACTCGATAAGACACACTAATGCAAATTTTCTGGTTCTCTAAGACCAACGCTCGGATACCAACTGAAATGTCCCGTTCTTATTGATTAAAAACGTTCCATATTAATTGATTTCGTTGCGAGGTTTTGACCCTCTATATGAGACGTTTTTTAAAGACTGCATTCATTTTTAAACAAACCATAACCTTTATTTCATCAATAAAGGTTTAAAAAGCTTTACGTAGATTATCAAATAATGATAATCTAAAATATCCTGTTTACACACGACCATTACATAATGGTTTACAATACAAATATGTTACAACAAAATAAGTTTCTTGAATGCAGTTTTTACACAATATCATACAAGCATGGACTCCAAATCTTGTCCTTATTTAAGTATGCGACAGCGGAAGCTCTTAATAATCACCTGAGAATAAACATGCTTAAAACGTCAACAAAAATGTTGGTGAGTTATAGGTTTAACCTATATATATCAAATCGTAACAATAGACCACAAGATTTCATATTTCAATACACATCCCATACATAGAGATAAAAATCATTCATATGGTGAACACCTGGTAACCGACATTAACAAGATGCATATATAAGAATATCCCCATCATTCCGGGACACCCTTCGGATATGATATAAATTTCGAAGTACTAAAGCATCCGGTACTTTGGATGGGGTTTGTTAGGCCCAATAGATCTATCTTTAGGATTCGCGTCGATTAGGGTGTCTGTTCCCTAATTCTTAGATTACCAGACTTAATAAAAAGGGGCATATTCGATTTCGATAATTCAACCATAGAATGTAGTTTCACGTACTTGTGTCTATTTTGTAAATCATTTATAAAACCTGCATGTATTCTCATCCCAAAAATATTAGATTTTAAAAAAAGTGGGACTATAACTCACTTTCACAGATTTTTACTTCGTCGGGAAGTAAGACTTGGCCACTGGTTGATTCACGAACCTATAACAATATATACATATATATCAAAGTATGTTCAAAATATATTTACAACACTTTTAATATATTTTGATGTTTTAAGTTTATTAAGTCAGCTGTCCTCGTTAGTAACCTACAACTAGTTGTCCACAGTTAGATGTACAGAAATAAATCGATAAATATTATCTTGAATCAATCCACGACCCAGTGTATACGTATCTCAGTATTGATCACAACTCAAACTATATATATTTTGGAATCAACCTCAACCCTGTATAGCTAACTCCAACATTCACATATAGAGTGTCTATGGTTGTTCCGAAATATATATAGATGTGTCGACATGATAGGTCGAAACATTGTATACGTGTCTATGGTATCTCAAGATTACATAATATATAATACAAGTTGATTAAGTTATGGTTGGAATAGATTTGTTACCAATTTTCACGTAGCTAAAATGAGAAAAATTATCCAATCTTGTTTTACCCATAACTTCTTCATTTTAAATCCGTTTTGAGTGAATCAAATTGCTATGGTTTCATATTGAACTCTATTTTATGAATCTAAACAAAAAAAGATTGGTTTCTAGTCGGAAAAATAAGTTACAAGTCGTTTTTGTAAAGGTAGTCATTTCAGTCGAAAGAACGACGTCTAGATGACCATTTTAGAAAACATACTTCCACTTTGAGTTTAACCATAATTTTTGGATATAGTTTCATGTTCATAATAAAAATCATTTTCTCAGAATAACAACTTTTAAATCAAAGTTTATCATAGTTTTTAATTAACTAACCCAAAACAGCCCGCGGTGTTACTACGACGGCGTAAATCCGGTTTTACGGTGTTTTTCGTGTTTCCAGGTTTTAAATCATTAAGTTAGCATATCATATAGATATAGAACATGTGTTTAGTTGATTTTAAAAGTCAAGTTAGAAGGATTAACTTTTGTTTGCGAACAAGTTTAGAATTAACTAAACTATGTTCTAGTGATTACAAGTTTAAACCTTCGAATAAGATAGCTTTATATGTATGAATCGAATGATGTTATGAACATCATTACTACCTTAAGTTCCTTGGATGAACCTACTGGAAAAGAGAAAAATGGATCTAGCTTCAATGGATCCTTGGATGGCTCAAAGTTCTTGAAGCAAAATCATGACACGAAAACAAGTTCAAGTAAGATCATCACTTGAAATAAGATTGTTATAGTTATAGAAATTGAACCAAAGTTTGAATATGATTATTACCTTGTATTAGAATGATAACCTACTGTAAGAAACAAAGATTTCTTGAGGTTGGATGATCACCTTACAAGATTGGAAGTGAGCTAGCAAACTTGAAAGTATTCTTGATTTTATGAAACTAGAACTTTTGGAATTTATGAAGAACACTTAGAACTTGAAGATAGAACTTGAGAGAGTTCAATTAGATGAAGAAAATTGAAGAATGAAAGTGTTTGTAGGTGTTTTTGGTCGTTGGTGTATGGATTAGATATAAAGGATATGTAATTTTGTTTTCATGTAAATAAGTCATGAATGATTACTCATATTTTTGTAATCTTATGAGATATTTCATGCTAGTTGCCAAATGATGGTTCCCACATGTGTTAGGTGGCTCACATGGGCTGCTAAGAGCTGATCATTGGAGTGTATATACCAATAGTACATACATCTAAAAGCTGTGTATTGTACGAGTACGAATACGGGTGCATACGAGTAGAATTGTTGATGAAACTGAACGAGAATGTAATTGTAAGCATTTTTGTTACTTAGAAGTATTTTGATAAGTGTATTGAAGTCTTTCAAAAGTGTATAAATACATATTAAAACACTACATGTATATACATTTTAACTGAGTCGTTAAGTCATCGTTAGTCGTTACATGTAAGTGTTGTTTTGAAACCTTTAGGTTAACGATCTTGTTAAATGTTGTTAACCCAATGTTTATAATATCAAAAGAGATTTTAAATTATTATATTATCATGATATTATGATGTACGAATATCTCTTAATATGATATATATACATTAAATGTCGTTACAACGATAAACGTTACATATATGTCTCGTTTCAAAATCATTAAGTTAGTAGTCTTGTTTTTACATATGTAGTTCATTGTTAATATAATTAATGATATGTTTACTTATCATAATATCATGTTAACTATATATATAACCATATATATGTCATCATATAGTTTTTTACAAGTTTTAACGTTCGTGAATCACCGGTCAACTTGGGTGGTCAATTGTCTATATGAAACCTATTTCAATTAATCAAGTCTTAACAAGTTTGATTGCTTAACATGTTGGAAACATTTAATCATGTAAACATCAATCTCAATTAATATATATAAACATGGAAAAGTTCGGGTCACTACATGGTCCACGGAACAGGAATCCTCATTCCAGTTATTAAAGAAGAAGTTAACGTCTGCACCCATTTTGTCATTACCAGAAGGAAATGATGATTTCGTGATCTATTGTGACGCTTCGCACCAAGGTTTAGGATGTGTATTAATGCAACGCACAAAAGTTATCGCATATGCCTCACGAAAACTAAAAATTCATGAAAAGAACTATACGACACACGATTTGGAACTTGGAGCTGTAGTTTTTGCACTCAAAATATGGAGACACTATCTATATGGCACCAAGTGTACAGTGTACACCGACCATAAGAGTCTTCAGCATATTTTTGATCAAAAACAACTCAATATGAGGCAACGTCGCTGGGTAGAGTTGTTAAACGATTACGATTGTGAAATCCGTTACCACCCTGGAAAGGCTAATGTTGTAGCTGATGCCCTAAGTCGAAAAGAAAGAGTAAAACCTCTTAGGGTCCGAGCTTTGAATATTACAATTCGTACCGATCTCACAAAGCAAATTCAAGCAGCACAGTTAGAAGCTTTAAAAGAAGAAAATGAAAAAGGCGAAATGAGCAGAGGGTTAGAAAAACAGCTTGAAGTAAAAGCCGATGGAACCCTGTATTTTGCTGGTAGGATATGGGTACCAAGACATGGTAACCTAAGGCAACTAGTACTGGATGAAGCACACAAAACGAGGTACTCAATTCACCCAGGAAATGGAAAAATGTACCACGATCTCAAGAAGTTCTATTGGTGGCCTAATATGAAAACAGAAATTGCTACTTATGTAAGCAAATGTTTAACGTGTGCAAAGGTCAAAGCTGAGCACCAAAATCCGGCAGGATTACTGCAACAACCAGAAATTCCACAGTGGAAATGGGAAAGAATACCCATGGATTTCATTACGAAATTGCCAAGGACTGCAAGTAGTCATGATACTATTTGGGTGATAGTTGATCGTCTAACTAAATCAGCTCACTTTCTACCAATAAAGGAGACAGACAGTATGGAGAAATTAGCACGCCTATATTTGAAGGAAGTAGTTTCCAGGCATGGTGTACCCATCTCTATCATATCTGATCGCGACACCCGATTCACATCACGTTTCTGGCAGTCATTACAAAAAGCATTGGGAACTCGATTAGATATGAGCACTGCTTATCACCCACAGACAGATGGTCAAAGTGAAAGAACAATACAAACATTGGAAGACATGTTACGGGCATGCGTAATTGACTTTGGAACCAGTTGGGATCGACACTTACCGTTGGCAGAATTTTCATACAATAACAGCTATCATACGAGCATCAACGCAGCGCCATTTGAAGCACTTTACGGTAGAAAGTGCAGATCTCCTATATGTTGGAGTGAAGTAGGAGAAAGACAACTTACTGGACCAGAAATTATTCACGAAACCACCGAAAAGATCATTCAAATACAACAGCGATTGAAAACGGCCATGAGTCGCCAAAAGAGTTATGCTGATGTAAGAAGAAAACCGCTAGAATTTCAAGTGGGCAATAAAGTCATGTTGAAAGTGTCACCCTGGAAAGGTGTTGTGCGATTCGGTAAACGAGGAAAGCTAAGTCCTAGGTACGTAGGACCCTTTGAAATCACCGAAAGAATTGGAGCAGTTGCTTATCGATTAAAGCTACCGCAAGAACTTAGTAGTGTTCACGACACATTTCACGTGTCAAATTTGAAGAAATGTTTAGCTGAAGAGGATGTCGTAATTCCTCTTGACGAAATACGAATCAATGATAAACTTCATTTTGTCGAAGAACCTGTTGAAATCATGGACCGTGAGGTCAAACAATTAAAACAAAGCAAAATACCGATAGTTAGAGTTCGTTGGAACGCTAGACGAGGACCCGAGTTTACTTGGGAACGTGAGGATCAAATGAAGCAAAAGTATCCATATTTGTTCACTGATATCGCTCATAAAACAGGTACTACTCAAAATTTCGGGACGAAATTTTCTTTAACGGGGAGGTTATGTGATGACCCGGAAAATTTCGACTTATTTAAACCAATTCTCTATACGATTTATTATTTTGACACGTTAAACAAAGTCTGTTAGATTGAGTCTCAAAAATTTTAGAACTGTTTCATATATACAATTACCTTTGACTACTCTCGACGATTCATGAACAATTATATGTATGTATATATATATATGTACAAGTAAAAACGACTTTCCTACAGTAAAACACTATTTGCTACAGTAAAACACTATTTGCTACAGTAAAACACTATTTGCTACAGTGAAACCGTATTTTGCAACAGTGCTACATTGAAAACGACTTTGCTACAGTGATTTGCTACAGTAAAACACTATTTGCTACAGTAAACACTATTTGCTACAGTAAACACTATTTGCTACAGTAAACACTATTTGCTACAGTAAATACTATTTGATATCGATGAACTAGCAAACAAAACGGGAAAGGCGGCCATGCGATCGCATGACAAAAACACTGAAAACTCATGCGCTACAGTAAATCGAAAAGTACTATAAAAAGGCCAGTTTGTTCGACGATATACTTCACAACATATTTTCTTATGTAATTTAAATTTAAATTTATAATTATAATTTTAATTTTAATTTAAGTTAATAATAATAAAGTATATTCGAGGGTGTTTTAATTCGGGTTTCAAACCGCTTTAAGCTAAGGAAATATTGGGTATTGTTTGGGGTATTGTTCTTGAATCCAAGGCCAACCATACAGTCGTCTACCGTCATTACGTCTACGCAATTTGCCTACAATATTGAGTCTCAATATTGAACTGTGAGTTATAGTCTCCCTTTTTAAATACTTTAAATATTTTTGGGCTGAGAATACATGCAATTTATTTTAAACGCGATAAGACACAAGTACATACTAAATTCTACACTGAGTTAAACCGAAAATCTCTTAGCTTTGGTAACTAGTAGCTGCCAGAACATAGGATATGGACTGTTGGGCGCGAATAATTGTATATGGATCCATAGGGCTTGACATCCCCGTCCGAGCTAGAGCGCTAGCCTTTTAACGGACGTATGTTATTTGAGTTTAAGACACGTTGGTTTGCGTGTATTAAAACGAATGGGGTAATTATCACTATAGGGTTAAGTTTAGTTATCAGGGTGCTCTGTTACGTAGAATCTATTGATAAACTTTTGATGAAATCTTGTGGTCTATCTTTATATATGTTTATGACTCGAGCAATTAAACCTATAACTCACCAGCATTCGTGTTGACTTTTTAGCATGTTTTATTCTCAGGTCCTTAGAATGCTTCCGCTGTGATGTGCTTGTTGCCTGCATGGAGTCTCTCATGCTTTGTACAAAGTTTATTGCATTCAAAATAAAACTGCGTTGTGTAATAAATAATTGGACTGTGATGTCAACCTGTAAATTAAAGACTTATGTATTTCGGGGTTTTGCTTATACCTAAGCACTCGCCCACATGTTTATAACTTTCTATGTTTAGAAAGTCACTTATTTTAATGAATGCAATATTTTATCAAAACGTATCATATAGAGGTCAAAACCTCATTGTGGAATCAATGATTAACGTGCCGCGTCAATAGCAATTTTGACGGGTCGTTACAAATGTGGAACATGAAGGATGTGATTGATGTGTATAGGTCGAGTGGTATTGGGTAATGAGGAATTTCCGAATCCAAAAACAGGGATGCTATTTACATTACCAACAATAACTTGTTGAGGAAACTTTAATGAATTATAAGATGTGAATGTACCTGTATTACCTGACATGTGTGACGTTGCACCAGAATTCATGTACCACGTATAGTCTGGAGGATTTAGAGTCATCATATGCATGGCAGAAGCAATATAAGTTGGATAATAAGGTCCTGTTGTAGAGGTAGATGCCATGTGGGCCTACTGTGGACGCGTGCCAAGTATCCCTTGTTGAGAAGAATTTGCAGCAGGATTGGTCCAGCCTGTTGTTGGATAGGGACAGGGTGGTATGGCCCATGATTGATTCTGCCAGGATCATGGTCCATATTGGGCCCAAGGTGGAGGTGGGCTTGAGTAAGATACGCTAGGTCGAGAACCACCACGACTGTTTCCTCTGTAGATGTGTGTCCGACCACGATTGTTACCACGATCATTACCACAACCACGAGAATTGTTGAAGCGATGTGGAGATGTAGAAATGGGTGGTGGTGGTGCGACAGTGGTAGTGGTGACCAGGGCGGTGTCTTGGTTAGCAATAGGATTCTGTTGCATCTTGCCGGTCTCTTCCAAGATAAATTTGGATCGTGCCTCATAAAATTTTGGAAGGGGATTAACTTGAGCAATCTGAGAAGTGACGATGTCATAGTGGCCATGGAGACCAGCGACCATTTGAAGGACCGTACGTTCATCACTAACTTGATCACCAACGTTTGAAAGCTGGTCGGCAAGAACCTTGATCTCTTGATAATATGCAGACGCAGAAGAAAAGCTATCGAATTTGATACTATTGAACTGTCACTGCAGGTATAGAGCACGAGTATTCTTGTTGTCTTGGAAGATATTCTGAAGACGCTCCCAAGCTTGAGCACCAGTCAAGTTTGGAGCCAAAATTGTATGAAGAAGATCATTGGATATGGTGCTATATATCCATTGGAGAACAACCACATCTAGTCATTTCCATTTAGGATCAGTGGTAGTTAGGGTGACTGATGTTATGCGAGGTGTATATAAAATAGCTTTATATTTTACAAGGAAATACTATTAAATACGATACAATTTTACACAAGATATTTATTTATTTATTGAATGGATATACTTAAACCTTGCTACAACACTTATATGCAGTGTACCTAATCGTACAGTAGTGTAGTTTTTAGTAAGTCTGGTTCGTTCCACAGGGAATCTTTTTCACAAAGCTTAACGCTATATTAGTTTAAATTTATAAAAATACAAATATATATATAAGTAATATTATTATTATAAAGGGGGGTTTTTTACCGTTTAATGACCGGTTTGTCGATTTTAAAACTTTAGTCGCAGTTAAAACCAAATGTAAAATATTAAATAAAAGACTTAATTTAAAGCGTAAAGTAAATAACGATAATGAAATTACGAATAATAAAAGTGCGATAAAATAAACTTGCGATAATTAAAAAGTATGATAATTAAAAGTGCAATTAAATACAATAACAATAAATAAAAGTGCTATAATTAGAAGTGCAATTAAATATAAAATAAAGGAAATTAAATATGAAATAAAAGAATTATGCTTATTTAAACTTCCGTAATCATGATGTTTGACGTGTTGATTTTAGTTTTATGCCCATGGGTTAATTGTCCTTTGTCCTGGATTATTTAATATGTCCGTCTGGTTTTTGTCCATAACAGTCCATCAGTCATAAATATAAAGTGCGAGTGTCCTCGTCAAATTATCCTTATACCCGAAGTCAAATATTCCAACTAATTGGGGACTTAAACTGTAACAAGGTTTTATTACTTTGTTTAATAATTACACCAGGATGTCGACTGAGTGTAACCCAAGGTTTTAATACTTTGTTAACAATTATGCCAAGTGTCCTTGTACATAATTTCACCCCTGTTTTAATAATTCTAGTGGCTATTAATCCATTCCCGTGTCCGGTTAAATGAACGATTATTTGTACATATAAATATCCCGCCCATCGTGTCCGATTGAGTGTATATGGTTATTTATAGGGACGTCCAATTGTAAATCTTTATATTAACATTAACAAACTATCATTTAGTTAAACAAATATAAAGCCCATTAATAGCCCATAGTCTAATTTCCACAAGTGTCGTTCTTTTGTCCAAACCTCAATTATGGTACAAAGCCCAATTACCCAATTTTAGTAATTAGCCCAACATCATGATCACTTCATTTTAAATAAGCATAATAATAACTTAGCTACGAGACATTAAATTAAAAAGGTTGAACATAACTTACAATGATTAAAATTAGCGTAGCGTTACACGGACAAGATTTCGACTTACACCCTTACAACATTCGCTAACACACCCTTATTATTAGGATTTAAAATTAAAATTAAAATTAAAATATAAATTATATATACATATACTACGTTGAGTGAAGAAGAAAAAGATGTGTTTTTGTGGTGCGCCAAAGCTCAATTTTTATAGGCATGTGGGCTGAAACTGGGGCTCATGCGATCGCATGGATTTATGCCTTCCAGGCCATGCGATCGCATGCCCAGCTGGGGAGAGCCACTTTTGGTTGTTTTCTTCTGCCGACGTTTATTTATAATAATATAATATATATATTAATTTTAAGAATTAATTATATATTATATTATATTCATGTGCATAGTTGACTTGTAATTTTTAGTCCGTTGCGTCGAGCGTTGAGAGTTGACTCTGGTCCCGGTTCCGGATTTTCGAACGTCCTTGCATACAATTTAATATCTTGTACTTTGCGTTTTGAATTTTGTACTCTTGTAATTTTGAGACGTTTCTTATCAATAATTGGAACCTCATTGATTGTATTTTGTACTTTTGAGCTTTTTGGTCATTTGCGTCTTCAATTCGTCGAATCTGTCTTTTGTCTTCACCTTTTATTATTTAAACGAATATCACTTGTAAATAGAACAGTTGCAACTAAAAGCTTGTCTTTCTTGAGGAATAATGCTATGAAATATATGTTCGTTTTTAGCATTATCAAATATTCCCACACTTGAGCGTTGCTTGTCCTCAAGCAATATAGTTTTAAAATACTAGAATCACTTCTTTATTCTTCACACTTTGTACATCAGTGATTTCTTTACGGCGGTATAAACAATGGTAGTAAGGATGTGGTTTACAGTCCCACATGACTATAAAATTTAGATCCATTAAGGAAATTGGATCTTTATGAAAACATTTGATCTTTTGAAAATTAAATCTAGTTTTTACCCTATATAAGTTTTCCGGAATAACCCTTCACCGGTGTTTGCAAAATATTTTTGTGGGTTTGGTGGGTTTCAGATTTGAAAATTTTAGCTCAAAACTTGTGGTTTTGTGTCACTCACTTGCTAACCTTGTATTAGGAAAGCAACACATCCAGTATACTTGCTCCGTATATTACCTTTCGGTAAACTACCGTCCGGTTATAAAGGAAAGCGTTGAACAAGCAACTGTTAAGGCAATGTCCCCTGACATGCTTTTAATTATGGTCTATAACGTGTCGGACGCAATTACTATCCTTTGTAGGAGCAATAGTAAAGCTCACCCTTATGATTTTTCGGTCTGGCACAAGGTCCTGTCTTCGACCATGCTATGCAACCACCATTCTTACGGTTGACACCCGATTTGGTTCAGATGACCTAATGAATTCCAGGTGAATTCCTAGGATTTTACGTTCAATGGTAATGAACGCATTGAAAATGGGTTTTCAGAAAACAAATCGGTTTATAATTTGATCAAAATATTTTCTCGTTCAAGCTCGAGTTTAGATATCATTGAATTCCATGAGTTTGTAATTCTCAATCTTTAAGGTCAATCTCTAGGATTGAGTAATATCAGTCTTAAAAGCTGATTTTTAATCTTTAAGGAGATTATCCTTTCTGGGGATCTGATTCATTAGTCTTATCCAGCTAATTTGCACGGTGCCCCCCCATTTTAAGAGATAAATCCTTATCATGGTTAGGATAAATCTGACCACATGGCGACCCTGTTTAATGTTGAGGTCCGTGGATTTCCTGCTGATTTTAGAGATGACTTTTCTAGATTTTTCATCAACCTACAGCTGGTCTGGACGACAACTTCATGACCTAAATCAAGAAGCGCGTGTCTTTTTCGAAAGACTTTACTTCCTTTTAACGATGGAATTGATTCATCGTGTAGATCCATCTCTTCTTTTCTTTCATCGGGTAAAACAGTTAATTATCGTCCAAAACAAAAGTATTTTCAATTATTTGTACAAAAATATGTGATATGTATTTTGAATAACTCGGTGAAAATTTCTCACACTTGGCTTTTATTTTCCTTTTTATTGTCCTCTATTCCATTTTAAATGAATTTTAACATTTTGGTTTGTTTCTCAATTTATGTCCTTTCCGAGGTAACAATAATTTCGGTGTTAACACCTAGTTTTATCGTTCATAAATATGTATATACATGATTTTGAGTTCATTTAATTGAAAATTTTGAAAAATTTTACTAGAATTGGGTAGTCAGTATATAAGACTAGGGCTGTTATTTATTATCAGAGAGCACTAGATTCTAATACAACTACTACTTTACTAGTATTTCTAATGGTAACCAAGTGTATAAAGTAAAAATTTTAAAATCTGAAAGAATTTAACCCCTTCCCACACTTAAGATCTTACAATGCCCTCATTTGCAAGAAATCAGTAACAATTTAAATTATTGAGGGTGATTAGCGTAGAAATGGTTAAATTTTACCAAAGTTTCCAAACATATTGGCGTTTGTTTGCTGAATGATAAATGGTACATATCATTTGTCCATTTCGTCTGTTGTTACATCACATTTATCTTGTCGTCAAAATTAGTAGCTTTTGCGGAACTTAATGCCAGTCTTTGAAAATCGCTGTTTTACCCTGTTTTGTACAATTTACCATATACATACATACAAATATAAACATGCATGGCAATTTGAAATGGGACTTAATATCCCACTTTCAAATCCTAAATGTGAAATATTAGTACACAATAATAATAAAAATGATAAAGATTACATAAGTATATTCAAGTAACATAAGTTTAAACATGAATAAGTAAAAAGATAAAAACATAAAAATCATATAAATAACTAAATGGAACTAAATCAGTCTGGATATGGGTTCCAGTTTATCTCGTCAGGTGGGTTCCATTGTTGGTTATAGGTGTTTTGATAGGCTTGGTTATAGTCATACCGGTTAAAGGGTGGTCGGATATCGGGGCTGTGTGGCGGAAAATGAGCAGGTCGAGTAGGTACATAGTTATTTGGTACCTGATATGATAGCTGGCTCATGATTTGGTGCTGATGAACTAACCAGCTATCGTGTTGGCGTCGCCTATAATCCTAGTATACTCGCTCGGAGTTCCACTGCTCATACATACTATGTCTGGCCGCGTTCGTCATTGCTTCCTCATCTATACGAACGTGGACGTCAAGAATAGCATCTCGAAAGACATCCCTAATGTCTTCCGCCTCCTCCATTTTCTCGTCTGAGCCTCTCTCTACCTAAGGATGAGATCCCTCATAGGGTACTGCCTGGTTATGTCTACTTTTCAATACCTTAGCACCCACATAAACTTTCAATCCTAAGGGCTCAACCTGTTCTCTACAAAGCTGTAATGGACCCCCTTGGTTCCTATCAACACCTAAATACTCTCCAATGAGAGTAACAAAAATACCTCCTCCTATTATACTCCCGTCCTGCATTCCCTCTACCATTTTAGATAAATAAAAAGCAACACAGTAAGGGATATTGACAAAGCTTCTAGGATCCCGAATACACTTTAGGTAGAATAAATCATGCAAGGTAATTTTTTCTTTATTATGACCTCTCTGTGTAATCGAGTTAGCCAAAAATCTATGAATAATACGAAGCTCGGCTCTGTCAATATGTGTATAGGAGTGTCCTCCTGCTCGTGTAAAAACATCAAAATGTGACATACGCCTCCAAATGGCGTCAGCGTCAAAGTTACTATCTACCCTTTCACCATAATGAATCAAATTTGTACAATCGGGTAATAGCAACTCACCAGGAGTATATATCTGTAAGGCCCTGGCCATGTCCAGCATGGACAATCTGTACATCCTACCTCCAAGGATAAACCTAAGAAATCTTCTATCATCTATTCTAACTATATATGTATCAAGTGATACAGTACTCATCAACTCAACACACCATTCCTTATATACAGGTCTACAAATGGTGAAAAGACGTTCCCAATCTGTAAAAGAAGAACTGCCATACCTTTAAACTAAAAGCTGTCTAACACGGTCAGCTAGATGGACCGTTTCCAAAGGGGCCCAATCAATTACCCTTGGCACCTCTACATTTTTTGTTACCAATTTGAATTTGTTCCTTTGATATGTCTCGTAATCTATCCATCTTCTATCAAATCTCAGATTAGGATGTAGAATGTGCTCAAGAATCGTTGGGAATTCTACTGGCGGCCTCATTGGGAATACTATGAATTCATCAACAAACTGTACCGGATCATAATAAGGTATGTGCTGATCAGGCTGTTGTTGTGGTTCTTGTTGGTGTTGCATTTCTGGTTCTAGTTCTGGTGCTGGTGCTGGTCGTCTAGATGATGATGCTCCTGAACCTCCAGTATCGGCTTTCTGCAAAACACATTAAACACAAAATTTGTGCATCCAAATATGCATTAGTGTCAGTAAAATAACAACTTAAAACAATCACTATAACATGTTAAATCAAAATTAAACTTATACACATTTTCACTATTTTTCACAATTCTACACTTTTCAAATAAGCACATATGAAAATGTATACAAAGTTCATAAGCATTTAACTCAAATAACATGTCAAAATAGTCATTACTAATAATTAAACAAGTCTCAAATGGCATTTACATCAAATTAATCAAGTTCATGAATTTTGGATTTAAAAAGTCAACTTTAATCTCTAAAAATCATGTTTAGGATCAATGTTTGGATCATTTAACTACATAAACATATTACACTACTCATGTAGTGACCCGAACTTTTCCATGTTTATATATATTAATTGATATTGATATTTACATGATTAAATGTTTCCAACATGTTAAGCAATCAAACTTGTTAAGACTTGATTAATTGAAATATGTTTCATATAGACAATTGACCACCCAAGTTGACCGGTGATTCACGAACGTTAAAACTTGTAAAAATTATACGATGACATATATATGGTTATATATATAGTTAACATGTTTTTATTATAAGTATGTATCTCATTAGGTATTTTAACAATGAGTTATATACATAAAAATGAGACTATTAATTTAAGAAACTCGAAAACGATATATATAACGATTATCGTTATAACAACGTCTTACTAGGTACATATGAATCATATTAAGATATTGATACACTTGGTTAATTATGTTAAATGATAAGTAAATATATTATTAAGTGTATTAACAATGAAATACATATGTAAAAATAAGACTACTAACTTAATGATTTCGAAACGAGACATATATGTAACGATTATCGTTGTAACGACATTTAACTGTATATACATCATACTAAGATATATTATATATCATAATATCATGATAATATAATAATTTAACATCTCATTTGTTATAATAAACAATGGGTTAACAACATTCAACAAGATCGTTAACCTAAAGGTTTCAAAACAACATTTACATGTAACGACTAACGATGACTTAACGACTCAGTTAAAATGTATATACATGTAGTGTTTTAATATGTATTCATACACTTTTGAAAGACTTCAAGACACTTATCAAAATACTTCTACTTAACAAAAATGCTTACAATTACATCCTCGTTCAGTTTCATCAACAATTCTACTCGTATGCACCCGTATTCGTACTCGTACAATACACAGCTTTTAGATGTATGTACTATTGGTATATACACTCCAATGATCAGATCTTAGCAGCCCATGTGAGTCACCTAACACATGTGGGAACCATCATTTGGCAACTAGCATGAAATATCTCATAAAATTACAAAAATATGAGTAATCATTCATGACTTATTTACATGAAAACAAAATTACATATCCTTTATATCTAATCCATACACCAACGACCAAAAACACCTACAAACACTTTCATTCTTCAATTTTCTTCATCTAATTGATCTCTCTCAAGTTCTATCTTCAAGTTCTAAGTGTTCTTCATATATTTTACAAGTTCTAGTTACATAAAATCAAGAATACTTTCAAGTTTGCTAGCTCACTTCCAATCTTGTAAGGTGATCATCCAACCTCAAGAAATATTTGTTTCTTACAGTAGGTTATCATTCTAATACAAGGTAATAATCATATTCAAACTTTGGTTCAATTTCTATAACTATAACAATCTTATTTCAAGTGATGATCTTACTTGAACTTGTTTTCGTGTCATGATTCTGCTTCAAGAACTTCGAGCCATCCAAGGATCCATTGAAGCTAGATCCATTTTTCTCTTTTTCAGTAGGTTTATCCAAGGAACTTAAGGTAGTAATGATGTTCATAACATCATTCAATTCATACATATAAAGCTATCTTATTCGAAGGTTTAAACTTGTAATCACTAGAACATAGTTTAGTTAATTCTAAACTTGTTCGCAAACAAAAGTTAATCCTTCTAACTTGACTTTTAAAATCAATTAAACACATGTTCTATATCTATATGATATGCTAACTTAATGATTTAAAACCTGGAAACACGAAAAATACCGTAAAACCGGATTTACGACGTCGTAGTAACACCGCGGGCTGTTTTGGGTTAGTTAATTAAAAACTATGATAAACTTTGATTTAAAAGTTGTTATTCTGAGAAAATGATTTTTATTATGAACATGAAACTATATCCAAAAATTATGGTTAAACTCAAAGTGGAAGTATGTTTTCTAAAATGGTCATCTAGACGTCGTTCTTTCGACTGAAATGACTACCTTTACAAAAACGACTTGTAACTTATTTTTCCGACTATAAACCTATACTTTTTCTGTTTAGATTCATAAAATAGAGCTCAATATGAAACCATAGCAATTTGATTCACTCAAAACGGATTTAAAATGAAGAAGTTATGGGTAAAACAAGATTGGATAATTTTTCTCATTTTAGCTACGTGAAAATTGGTAACAAATCTATTCCAACCATAACTTAATCAACTTGTATTGTATATTATGTAATCTTGAGATACCATAGACACGTATACAATGTTTCGACCTATCATGTCGACACATCTATATATATTTCGGAACAACCATAGACACTCTATATGTGAATGTTGGAGTTAGCTATACAGGGTTGAGGTTGATTCCAAAATATATATAGTTTGAGTTGTGATCAATACTGAGATACGTATACACTGGGTCGTGGATTGATTCAAGATAATATTTATCGATTTATTTTTGTACATCTAATTGTGGACAACTAGTTGTAGGTTACTAACGAGGACAGCTGACTTAATAAACTTAAAACATCAAAATATATTAAAAGTGTTGTAAATATATTTTGAACATACTTTGATATATATGTATATAGTGTTATAGGTTCGTGAATCAACTAGTGGCCAAGTCTTACTTCCCGACGAAGTAAAAATCTGTGAAAGTGAGTTATAGTCCCACTTTTAAAATCTAATATTTTTGGGATGAGAATACATGCAGGTTTTATAAATGATTTACAAAATAGACACAAGTACGTGAAACTACATTCTATGGTTGAATTATCGAAATTGAATATGCCCCTTTTTATTAAGTCTGGTAATCTAAGAATTAGGGAACAGACACTCTAATTGACGCGAATCCTAAAGATAGATCTATTGGGCCTAACAAACCCCATCCAAAGTACCGGATGCTTTAGTACTTCGAAATTTATATCATATCCGAAGGGTGTCCCGGAATGATGGGGATATTCTTATATATGCATCTTGTTAATGTCGGTTACCAGGTGTTCACCATATGAATGATTTTTATCTCTATGTATGGGATGTGTATTGAAATATGAAATCTTGTGGTCTATTGTTACGATTTGATATATATAGGTTAAACCTATAACTCACCAACATTTTTGTTGACGTTTAAAGCATGTTTATTCTCAGGTGAATATTAAGAGCTTCCGCTGTTGCATACTAAAATAAGGACAAGATTTGGAGTTCATGTTTGTATGATATTGTGTAAAAACTGCATTCAAGAAACTGATTTCGATGTAACATATTTGTATTGTAAACCATTATGTAATGGTCGTGTGTAAACAGGATATTTTAGATTATCATTATTTGATAATCTACGTAAAGCTTTTTAAACCTTTATTTATGAAATAAAGGTTATGGTTTGTTTTAAAAATGATTGCAGTCTTTGAAAAACGTCTCATATAGAGGTCAAAACCTCGCAACGAAATCAATTAATATGGAACGTTTTTAATCAATAAGAACGGGACATTTCAGTTGGTATCCGAGCGTTGGTCTTAGAGAACCAGAATTTTGCATTAGTGTGTCTTATCGAGTTTGTTAGGATGCATTAGTGAGTCTGGACTTCGACCGTGTTTACTTGAAAAATGATTGCTTAACAAATTTTGTTGGAAACTATATATTTTTAACGTGTGAATATTATGTGATATATTAATCTCTTAACGCGTTTGATATTATGTGATAGATGTCTACCTCTAGAACAAGTCCCATTGACTCACCTAATAATAATGAAGAGTCGAATGTAAATTAGAATGATTCGTGGACTGATTCACAAGTTCCCGAAGAGGAACTGGAAGAAGAGTCGGAACCGGAAGAAGAATCGGAACCGGATGAAGAATCGGAACCGGATGAAGAAGTAGAACCGGTGGGGGAAATAATAAAACGGTTAAGTAAAAGAAAATCCTCAACCAACCGACCAAGGTTAATTATGGTCAATGGTGTTTCCGCCAAGGAAGCAAAATATTGAGAGGATTACAAATTCTCCGATGAATCGGATTCCGACGAGAATTCCGATGATGTTATAGAAATTACCCCAACTGAATTTAAAAAGGCAAAAGAAAATAATAAGGGAAAGGGCATAAAAATAGAGAAATCTAATTCCAATCCCGATGAACTTTATATGTATCGTCAACCCCCGAAGTCCTTAAGTTGTAACAATGACCCGGGAACCTCTAAACCACCAGGTTTTTCTAAACCGTTGTGGAAAACGACAGTTAGTATTAGGGGAACATCATATATCCCTAGAAACTTGGCAAAATGAACCAAAACCGAAGAAGAAGAAACGAGCGAGTCGGAATAAGATAGTTGTATTCGTGTGGTGTAATATATGTAATATAGTGTGCTTATGCTTTATGATATATGTAAAAATTGCTTTTTTATGAATCTAACTCTTGTCTATTTTACAGTTTAAAAACACAAAATGGATAGACAATCCAATATTTTAAGAGACCTACCTGGAGACATGATTGATGAAATCTTGTCTAGAGTCGGTCAGAATTCCTCGGCACAACTATTTAAGGCGAGATCAGTTTGTAAGACATTCGAAGAACGTTCCAAGAATGTCTTGGTTTATAAGACACTTTCGTTTGAAAAATGGGGGATATCACATTGGGAAACCCATAAGTTACGATGTGTTTACTTTGACGCATATATTGCGGGGAACCCAAATGCTATTTTACGCAACGGGTTAAGAAATTATTTTGACTCAATATATCCGAATATTGAACTTCGTGATTTAGAAAAAGCGGCTAACATGCAACATAAAGAAGCATGTTATGCTTACGGATTAGTAATGTTCGCTTCTCACCAAAGTGAGAACAAGAACATCGGGCTACAACTATTAAACAAAACGTTTCCACAAGTGACGGAGTCGGTAATTGGGGTAAGAAATGAGGTTTTTAGATTATTACGGGACTGTTGGACATTACGTAACCCTCGTCCCTTTGACGACGTTACAACACGCTGTCTTATCAACGGCCATAACGGTAATGTTCCACAAGACCAAGGATGGGAAGTAGTCCTAGTAAAACCAGAATGCATGACTTGTTTCTGGACGTATGAATTACGTGTCTTTATTGCCTTTGCTGAACGACTTGTGTACTAGCTAGAATTATCTTCACAACTATCTTGTATCAAATTTATTGTGTGCTATATTTCATGCTATATGTAAAATAAGCGGTATTGTAAGTTTGTAAAATATTGTGAAAAAGTTTGAATGCGAAATATTATTATAATCAGTTTTTCATATAGAATTGTAGTAGTTGAATTGTATATTAGCTACTAAGTATGAACTTAACGGGTAGGTACTACCCGAATTTAAACTTATAAAACGCTAATATGAAGAAAAAGCTTTTATAAATGAGTTCATATTATGCTACGAAATACTATTAACTACTATTAATATTCTGTATGATTAACTTGTTCCATTTGACTATTTTGAAGGAAATGGCACCGACTACTCGACACACCGTGAATATGAATGAAGAGGAATTTCGTACTTTTCTAGCTTCAAACATAGCCGCAGTACAGGCTGCGCTACATACCAACAATAACCTTGGATCTAGCAGTACAGGAAATCGTGTAGGATGCACCTACAAAGAATTCACTGCCTGCAAACCTTTAGAATTTGATGGAACCAAAGGACCGATCGGATTGAAACGGTGGACCGAGAAGGTCGAATCGGTGTTTGCCATAAGTAAGTGTACTGAAGAGGACAAAGTGAAGTACGCTACGCATACCTTCACAGGTTCTGCGTTAACATGGTGGAATACCTATCTAGAGCAAGTGGGACAAGACGATGCGTACGCACTACCGTGGTCAGCATTCAAGCACTTGATGAACGAGAAGTACCGTCCCAGAACCGAGGTCAATAAGCTCATGACAGAACTTAGAGGGTTACGAACCCAAGGATTTGATATTACCACGTACGAAAGACGATTCACAGAATTGTGCCTATTGTGTCCGGGAGCATTCGAAGATGAGGAAAAGAAGATCGACGCGTTTGTGAAAGGATTACTGGAAAGAATCCAAGAAGATATAAGTTCACACGAGCCCGCCTCCATACAACAGGCATGTAGAATGGCTCACAAACTAGTGAACCAGATTGAAGAAAGAATTAAAGAACAGACTGCTGAAGAGGCCAATGTGAAGCAAGTCAAAAGAAAGTGGGAGGAAAAAGGTGATAAGAATCACCAATACAACAACAACAGCAATCGCAACAATTATCCCAACAATCGCAACATCAATCGCAACTACAACAAACGGCCTAACAACAACAACAACAACAACAACAACAACAACAACAACAACAACAACAACAACAACAACAACAGCAACAGCAACTACAACAATCATCTCAACAACAATAATAACCGCAACAACAACAACAATCAGAAGCAGCTATGCCAAAGGTGTGAAAAGTATCACTCGGGGTTCTGCACCAAATTTTGCAACAAGTGTAAAAGAAATGGTCATAGCGCGGCGAAGTGTGAGGTCTACGGACCAGGGGTTAATAGAACAAAAGGAACAAATGGTGTCGGAACGAGTAATGGTGGAGCAAGTAGTGTCGGAGCAAGTTATGCCAATGTAGTTTGTTATAAATGTGGAAAACCGGGCCACATTATTAGAAATTGCCCGAACCAGGAGAACACAAATGGACAAGGCCGCGGAAGAGTTTTCAATATTAATGCGGCAGAGGCACAAGAAGACCCGGAGCTTGTTACGGGTACGTTTCTTATTGACAATAAATCTGCTTACGTTTTATTTGATTCGGGTGCGGATAGAAGCTATATGAGTAGAGATTTTTGTGCTAAATTAAGTTGTCCATTGACGCCTTTGGATAGTAAATTTTTACTCGAATTAGCAAATGGTAAATTAATTTCAGCAGATAATATATGTCGGAATCGAGAAATTAAACTGGTTAGCGAAACATTTAAGATTGATTTGATACCAGTAGAGTTAGGGAGTTTTGATGTGATAATCGGTATGGACTGGTTGAAAGAAGTGAAAGCAGAGATCGTTTGTTACAAAAATGCAATTCGCATTATACGAGAAAAAGGAACACCCTTAATGGTGTACGGAGAAAAGGGCAACACGAAGCTACATCTTATTAGTAATTTGAAGGCACAAAAACTAATAAGAAAAGGTTGCTATGCTGTTCTAGCACACGTCGAGAAAGTACAAACTGAAGAAAAGAGCATCAATGATGTTCCCATTGCAAAAGAATTTCCCGATGTATTTCCGAAAGAATTACCGGGATTACCCCCACATCGATCCGTTGAATTTCAAATAGATCTTGTACCAGGAGCTGCACCAATAGCTCGTGCTCCTTACAGACTCGCACCCAGCGAGATGAAAGAACTGCAAAGCCAATTACAAGAACTTTTAGAGCGTGGTTTCATTCGACCAAGCACATCACCGTGGGGAGCTCCTGTTTTGTTTGTCAAGAAGAAAGATGGTACATTCAGGTTGTGTATCGACTACCGAGAGTTGAACAAACTTACCATCAAGAACCGCTACCCACTACCAAGAATCGACGACTTATTTGATCAACTATAAGGCTCGTCTGTTTATTCAAAGATTGACTTACGTTCCGGGTATCATCAAATGCGGGTGAAAGAAGATGATATTCCAAAGACTGCTTTCAGAACACGTTACGGTCATTACGAGTTTATGGTCATGCCGTTTGGTTTAACTAATGCACCAGCTGTGTTCATGGACCTTATGAACCGAGTGTGTGGACCATACCTTGACAAGTTTGTCATTGTTTTCATTGATGACACACTTATTTACTCAAAGAATGACCAAGAACACGGTGAACATTTGAGAAAGGTGTTAGAAGTATTGAGGAAGAAAGAATTGTACGCTAAGTTTTCAAAGTGTGTATTTTGGTTGGAAGAAGTTCAATTCCTCGGTCACATAGTGAACAAAGAAGGTATTAAGGTGGATCCGGCAAAGATAGAAACTGTTAAAAAGTGGGAAACCCCGAAAACTCCAAAACACATACGCCAGTTTTTAGGACTAGCTGGTTACTACAGAAGGTTCATCCAAGATTTTTCCAGAATAGCAAAACCCTTGACTGCATTAACGCATAAAGGGAAGAAATTTGAATGGAATGATGAACAAGAGAAAGCGTTTCAGTTATTGAAGAAAAAGCTAACTACGGCACCTATATTGTCATTGCCTGAAGGGAATGATGATTTTGTGATTTATTGTGACGCATCAAAGCAAGGTCTCGGTTGTGTATTAATGCAACGAACGAAGGTGATTGCTTATGCGTCTAGACAATTGAAGATTCACGAATAAAATTATACGACGCATGATTTGGAATTAGGAGCGGTTGTTTTTGCATTAAAGACTTGGAGGCACTACTTATATGGGGTCAAAAGTATTATATATACCGACCACAAAAGTCTTCAACACATATTTAATCAGAAACAACTGAATATGAGGCA